>NC_059433.1:25479241-25805908 GCF_021028975.2 Sphaerodactylus townsendi
GGACATTTAAAACCAAAGGTATTTTACCAATGATAAATACTGTTATTTTGGGCAAAATAAAAGACCTAGGAAGAATGAAAATAATTCAGAAAAATAATGGCTTGAACTAAAAATATATATTTTAAAATTTTTTGTCTCCTTTTAATATTTTTATTACTGCAATTCTAAGTAAAGACAGTGTTATATTTGCTTTTTAAAAGTTTGATTTTTATTTTTCCCCAAAGATATACCCACATTTAACCTTGATATTTGTATTTATTTACCATAATTTTCTAATTACCAACATTTTTATTATTTATATCCTAAATTTTCCCTCAATTTTCCTTCTACCCCCTACATTTTTCCTTAAAACTCTGGGCTTTTTCATTTTTGAAACTGGTTATTGAGAAATTCTAAATCCTTATGTAACCCTGTTTTTTCCCACCAACCCCAGCTAAGAGAAGAAATAATTGGCCTTAGGTTTGTTAATGGAAAGGGCGGTGAGGTGACAAAAAGAAAACAGGGATACCTGCAGCCCACTGGCTCAACAGGTATTAGAAACTAAATTTGCTTAGATATGTGACTTAACACAACGATAGATCCTCATGTTGGAAAGTTGGAACCACACTGTAGATTTAGGCTACTCTTTATATGTAATACAAGTTAAATGGGAAAGATAAATTCTCTCTACAAGCAGTAATGTGAATATAACATGTCATGCATTTCCAGCTTTTTGTATGCATCTGGTCAAACTTGGTTCAAGTATGGAGGTTTCTTAATTTTGCAATCCTGTACATCATTCTAGGTTTCACCACTCAGCAATCTGAGATTATTGTGTCTGCTTTAATAAACACCATTAACAGCAACGTGGCTGTGATGTACAAGGACATAGTCACCAAAGTACAACAGGTTAGATATAAAAAAAAGTGGAAGCTGCTTTACTGTTTATTTTTAGCCAAGTATGTAATTAAATGTGTCTTGCAAAACCGATGCCGAAAACTGTATTGCCAATGGCAAAGTGTATTTAGAGTTCTTTAAGTGGAGTTTTCTGATCGCTAACACTTTCCCGATATTGGTTCAGTTAGGTTTGATTCTTACATTTGTTTATCAAGCGGAAATTGTTCTTGATTATGTGTGATGGGCAGTTTCTTTCTGCAACACACATTATTGGTTCTGCTTACAAACAGAGAAAGGAGTTGTAAGAAGTGAAGGTGCATGGATTCATATGGACTAGCAACAGTGGTTGGTAAAGGACTCTTACATTCTTGGATGGTGTAATCAGAATTTTAAACCCCAGACCTACACATACAAGAAAAACATGCCAACATTTTTAGGCATCTAAATCTGTTTTTTTAAAGACCTGACTTGCTGTAATTGTATTCACTGCAAGGGTGCAAACAGTCCTTTTCCCCCCCACCTTGTTGCCACAAAAAACCTTGCTTTAAGCTCTGAAACCTAAATGCTTCAAGAATTAAGCTGTGTAGGACTTCAGTAATCCATTAACAAATTAGCTGACAGTGTTGGCAAGGGCCCCGGCAATCCCAATCCCACAGAGGCCCACATAGTACAAAACTGTCACAGCCCCAGCCTTGCTCAATCACAGGAATCTGTTACTTAGAAGTAGAATTCTTGTTTTATTGATAGCAAGCATAGGAAAGCTAATAACTTTATTGTCTGAACTGACCAGGTCTTTACAAGTCACAGATTATATATTCCCAGCAGTAATATGTCAGGTTTGCCTCCCTTTTCAAACAAGATATCCAATTCCCAGAAAGAAAGTGCTGGGGGGTGGGGGGTGAAGAAAGCCGAGGCCATTTCACTCAGACATACACATTCCAAAAAGCATGCAACATTCTTGATTTGATAACTCTCTTTCTCAGGCCAAAAGCATGAGAAGGGCCTCATTAACAAACAACATGGCAGGAACCAAACTAACTTTGGCGAGGGTCATCATGACAAAAGTGTGCCCTCATGTCAGAACAGGGAGATGACAGGGAGAGTTCCCCAGCTAGAGTCTCCACTGCTCATTTGGGGAGCTTCTCCTGGCAGCCCAGACACTTCCGAGGACACCCTGGACCACCTTCCAGCCACCCCCGCCATCAGCAGGGTAGGAGAAGGGGCCATTCGGGTGGGCTCAGAGGTGGGGGCTTGCAGCATTGCTAATAGCCTGCTCAATGGAGAAGAAGTGTCCTGGAACTGGAATGATCGTCCTTACACTCTGAGCACTGTCATTCTGGTTCCAGAGCAATTTGTCTGTGTCAAGAGACCGTCTGTCTAAATCCATTCTTCACTCATTGTAACTTGTGTGTGCACTAATGTATTTTAATGAAGCCCATGCAAATAGTTGGCTCCCAGTATGTCCAATGGAAGTACCAGCATCTCACATCTTGTCATTTGTTTTAGTACATCCCCTCTCAGTGCACACCTGGCTGTCCACAATATCCCTTGTGACATCCATCAGTCTCTCCAGGTACCTGGCAGCTGCTTGCCAGGCCCTCCATGCTCTGGGAGAATTCATCCCTGCCCTGTGGCTGGTCTCCAGCTGTTCTTGCTTGGTTTGACTGATTGATGACTGATTGATTGATCTTGTATAGCACCCTTCCCAGGGTCCTAGCAAGGACTCTGCTACAATATCCAGGACCTGTTTTGAATCTTGTGCTTTACTAAATTATTTTCACAGATGGAGTTTTACTAGGCTCAGTTTAACCCTTCTCTCTATCTCCCCCCCCCCCCACACACACACACACAAGCACATAAATGTGTGATGGCAGCAGCTACCACTGCAGGTTTGTGAACACATCCTATACCCCATCTAGCGTTCTCTGTGGTCTCTGCATATTTCTGGTACATGTTGGTGAGGAGAAAAAAACCCCACAGGAATCTGTTGAGTCCAGTGAGATTACTCTGTCCATGGGCATTATGCCTGTTTTCAACTAGATTGGGCCCTCAGGCAGTTTAGAATTTCTTAATACTAGTTACAGCTAGAGTCTTGAGTGTACCAGAACAAAAAAAATATGTAATGGTTTTGGTGGTGTTAGTCTAAAGTTTTTTTTTCCTTGGAAAGGAAATAGCTCTTCAGCAGATAATGTCCCACATAGATGTGTTGAAAAAAGATATGATCATTTTGGAGAAGAGTGAATTTTCCACACTTCGGTCAGAAAATGAGGTAAATTTTATTCCACAGTAATTTATGTACACGTTATATAAATCTGTTCCCTATTTCCAGTGGGCTCACAATTCTCTGCCATCAGTTGTTGTAAATGGCATGCATGTTGGCCAAACATGTGTTATTTTTTGCTAGGTTTTGTTTATGAGCTTTTGTTTAACATGTCTTGTTGCTGTAGGGCATTTATTTTAAAAATTGGCTTTCAACTTTTGTATAAAACATGATGATAAAGCACCCATGCCGAAACAAAGAGGTTCATGAAAAAAAGCCTTATGGACCTCAGAAAAAGCATTCGAGGTGGGATGCAAAGGAAGTGAAGCGTGCTTCAGTCCACTTGATTTCAGTGGAGTGTGGGTGTGGCATAGTTCAGGTGGATGGATCCATCAGTGGTGGTGAACCTATGGCACTCCAGATGTTCATGAACTACAATTCCCATCAGCCCCTGCCAGCATGGCCAATTGGCTGATGGGAATTGTAGTCCATGAACATCTGGAGTGCCATAGGTTCGCCATCACGACCCTAGTTCATTTACTGTTTCATGTTCCTTACTTGAAGGCTGCAGGTATGAGTAGAATGTATTAAATGTGTCTATAGCCAACTTAAGCGGAAAAGAAACCCCAGCGTATTGAGTTTTGGTGGTGGGAAGGCTGTTCTATCATTTTCATCGTTATTTAGAAGTATTGGGTCTTCACTGAAAAATGCCAAAACTATCCTTGGCATGTACACATACAATGTAATTTAACAAAAGTATTTCACTGGCATTGGAATTTCAGGACAGAAATGTCCAAAATCGTGAACTTGCTTTTCCATCCCTGGGTCAGCACAGCAGTATAATTCTTGTGGTGGCCAACAGGACTCTGATGCTTGCTGATAGTTCCGTGAGCTGTGAACATGATGAGAACATGCCAGGTTTTTGTGCAAAATAGTGTGACAGTAAACGTTCACTACGTTGTAGGCTGGCTTTGGGGGGAAAAAATAACTGAAGCTTTTCCCTTTATTCTTTCCTGGAGCAACACAGTTAATCGGGAAAGGAAATAAAGCGGTAGGATTATATTTAAGAATTAAATATGTTAATAAGCACCAAGGAAGTGACCCCTCCGCACGTGCATGTTGTTCTGTTGCATTATTGAGGTTCTTCTCATCATCCTCTAGCACAGTGGTTCTCAACCTTCCTAATACCGCGACCCTTTAATACAGTTCCTCATGTTGTGGTGACCCCCAACCCTAACATTTATCCATTTTACAGATGGAGAACACTGATGCAGAGAGTCTTAGGCGACCCCTGTGAAAGGGTTGTTCGACCCCCAAAGGGGTCCCGACCCTCAGGTTGAGAACCACTACTCTAGCAGTTTCTGCTTTTATAGAATCTCAGGTTTCTCAGATTCACAAGTTGCAGCACCAAAAAGTGCAGAGAGAGTATGTGGTTCTACTATATGTGCAGGCACATTTAAGGATAATTTTTGATCTTGTATTCAGCATTGCTTAGTGGCTTTAATTTTGTAGCCTGAGTACATGAAACTTTAATGGGTGTATTTATTTATTTTCATTCGAAGAAAATACAACTTGAACTTCAGCAGCTAAAAAAGCAAGTAATGGTAAGTTATTTTGTATGTGGTAACTCTTTAGGAGGGTAATGGGTGCTGTCTAACAGTTGAAGTAGGGGTATTTCAGCAGTTGGTTTCGTCAGTTGTGTCAAAGGATTGTCTTTGTGGTGGAGTCTCCTTTGGAGGTTTTAAAATAAAGGCTGGATGGCCATCTGTCAGGAGTGCTTTGATTATGTGTTCCTGCATTGCAAGAGGTTGGATTTGATGGCCCTTGGAGTCTCTTCCAACTCTATGATTTTATGATTTTATCTTGGACAATTATTGAACAATTATTGACAACTGGATGCTACCAATTGTACACGCAAATGAAAAAAATTAGATCTTTTTCTCTCTTTCTTTGGGCTATGAAGAGAGGGAATCAGGTGACATTTATCTGTTCTTTCACTGAAAGAATCTCTACCAATGGAAGGGGCTCCATCAGTGGAAGAAATTTCAGATAGAGTCACCTGATTCCCCTTATTCAGAGCACATCCCTGGCATTTTGTCTAAGGGCTATTTGTGGTTCTGAGCATCAGCATTTCGGATATCATAGATGGCTGCTGGGGAAAGAGGAAATGTAAAAGATCTACTGATTTCAGCACAAGGGTTATGGATCTAGCCCAGAATTGTGCACACTAATATGTACCTTATGATTTCTTAGCTAAGTTTTGAGCCTTTCTCCAACTGAAATGGTTCTTCCTCCAGTGAAAGAGCCACTTCAGTTGGAGAAGACTTCAGTTTTCTTCAGAGAGATATTGTAGGATATATGTAATTATATCTAAACATTAGATAAAATGCAGATATACAATGCCCAAAACTATTGGTGATGGTAACTTAGCATTTTTAGATGTTTATGTGGTAGTGGGGGTGTTAAATTAGAGAAAGCAGTTAACAAAGTTGGAAAAATACTTCCAATTTAAGCTTGCCAGTACTAGGAGGTTTGGTGAGGGGCAGAAACTTGGTTATGGGCAGTGTGCCACAACTGTGGCATCACTTCTGGTGTGAATCTGGAATTGACATCACTATATCAGGGCAGCACTCTGGGATTTGTCTGGAAGTCTATTGCTTTACCATAGAATTTGCACCAAGTGACATCACACCAATGGTGCACTGCTGATTCCTGAACCCCTCCCTTGCTCTCTGTGCTTCATAAAGCAGCAGGAGAAGTTACAGGACCTGTGTCATTCTATTCAAACTTTTGAAACACCCCAATGCAAATAATGAAAGAATTCTATAGTATTTCATGTGAAAATCAGTTTGAATGCAAAGACAGAGTATAGACATTCTATTTCAGTATTTCTGTGCAACTTTTCTCTAGGATGAAACTTCCAAAGTTCGGACAGACAGCAAATTAGATTTTAACCTAGAAAAGAGCAGAGTAAAAGAATTGGTATGTTCATTTCTTTGTATCTATAAAACGATTCTCCTGAAACACTACTGCAGTGTCCTGCATTGCCAAAAATGTTCTTAAGGTCCTGTGCAGTCTCTTGTATGAATAATTACATCAGACACAATCTGACCATTGTAATAAATAGTGACACTCAAGTTTTGTACAACTGTCAAATTCAGTTATGATTTGTAAGTATATTTGTAAAAGTCTTGTAACAAATTATTATACAGTCCTCTCCATAATGAAGTTTGATAGAACACAGTAACTTAATCTTTGTGATATCTTTATAGAAACACTTGTCCGCACATCCAGCATTCTACAAACATCTGAAAAGCTAACCTGTTGGTCTTTTGAAGGCTTATGAGTAGTTTTAAAATCAGAACTATTATCCAAAACAGTATGCTTTACTTGAAGAAATGGTATGATTGACATATAGGCAACTGAATGATAGATCATTTAAAATCAGAAACTATTTCAGTCCCATTAGTAAGTTTTTAAAAATCCCCTAGTTACCAGGGTTGATGTGAAAAAGAACCCTTCGGGGGTGGGCGGTCTAATAAATTTAATAAATAATAATAAAAAATAACTACTTGGATCCAAGTGATGTTTTAAATATATAATCCATTTCTTTCTTTCTTTTTCTTTCTTTCAGTATTCACTTAATGATAGAAGACTGTTGAAAATGAGAACAGAAATTGTGGAACTGGTAAGGAGTAGAACTTAATGGTTGATTACAATAATAGCCCACTGCATGTTTGTGCGTGTTTATCTGTACAGCCACTACTACTAATTGAAATAGCATTTAAGTATCCACTCACTGGAGTCAAAAAAAATCCTTGAGTATGCAGAAGAAAGTAATATAAAAGATCCTTTATGTTTTACATTGACGAACTCTGGGAATATTGAAAGTACAATGCAAATAATGAGATTTATTGGATAAAGTTTACCATAGTTCACAATCATGAATATACAGTATTGGAGGGGTCTCTTTTGAAACTGACATCTGTGTGTATCTGTTCACATTTCTGATTTTAATCTAGGTAAAGCCCATTTTATCTGAATTAAGAGTATCATTTGGATATACGGCACGTGTGCAGTGCTGTAGATGTCAAAGTATATTTTGATTGATGTTCTCTTTTGTCTGCCCTATTCTTGAGTCCATGGTCAATTCTCGTGAGCACTTTCAGATAAATACCACTTGATCAGCTTAACTCATTTGGTCTCTTAAAAGACACATTTATTCTCAAAATCTATAAAATATATCGTGGGCGTAATTAATCGATGTAGTACTTAGGGACATATGAAGAAAAGCATTAAGCTATCCATTAGACTTAGGATATATGATTTCACCACAGTTTGGTGTACACAATTTTAATAGGTTTAACCACAGTATTGGTGTGCACAGTTTGTCTTCTGACATTCAGCCTAGGAAACACCATCCTTTTAGTTCCACAGTTCAGCCTGTAGAGAAACTTTCCTACAGGCTGAGCTCTTTGGACACAGAGGAACTAGAAAAATTACAAATGCTTCTTGATATTTATGTACACCATTTGGTATTTCCACAGTTTGCAATATGAGCACTTGACATGTGTGAGAAGAATGCTTGTACATATGAGAGAAGATACCTAAATGAAACTTTTTCTGGTGATTCATTACTGGACTAAAGTGAATTTGAGTTTTAATATATTACAAATTCATTTACTCGGAAATGCTTTTGCTCGGAAATGCCACATTGATTATAACAGAAGCTACTTTGTGTAAATATGCTTAGAATTCCAGTCATAGATAAATGCTATAATGGAAATTGTTTACATATTGCAGGAACTAATAATGGCAAAAGTGTCTTTAGTGCTTCATTTATGTTCCAGAAAAATAAAACCCCATTTAATGGTTCCTGTATATTTAGATTCAGCTTCTTAACTGGGTGTGTGGATTCAGAAAGTTTAATTGAAGATCTGATATTTTATCTAGTACTCTATTCCTTAAAATTAGTGAATACATTCATATAATTTAACACTGCACTGGACAGTTTTAATAAGCTCTTCTACTTTGGACAGTTACTTATATGTATTACTAAGGAAGGGGAAGTAATTCTTAGCAAGCGTGAAAAATTTAATGTATAGATTTTTGGAAATAGCTGGGAGGAGAAGTGTTGCAGTCTGTAGAAGTCTAACAGTAATTATTGCAGGTAAACAACTGGAGTAAATAATTTTATGTTAGTACCATTATGAAGGAAAGTCTATTTTGTAAGGGACTGCAGTTTTTTCCTCAGAGAAAGGAGCCTAACCTTTAAACTGAAATGTTTAAAGCAGTATTTATTGATAACTTTTCTTCTTAAGCATTCACAGCAAGATCGAGCATTAACAAAGACAAACAGGAAAATAGATACAGAAGTTGCAGGACTGAAAACAATGCTTGAATCTCACAAACTTGACAACATCAAATATTTAGCAGGTAAGGAGGTCTCTCATGGGACATGTGCTGAGTCAGCTGTCTTGAATGTCTGTTAAGCATAGGTAGACTCTATTACTCTCTACATCAAATATGACTTCTGGTTGCCTGCCAGAATTTATTAATGATGTGATGGAGGCTTATCCATTGGTTTGAAACAGAAGATCTCATTATTATCTGGGTTGACACGCCTTTTGCTGACACAGTGTCTCCAGCCTGTCTGTGTATAACATTGTTTGTGTACCACAGTGTAATGAATCTCCTGTAGTACCACTTGTTTATATAATATAATATATAACTTGTCCTGCGCCCAGGGTGGGGCCCCCGCCGGGACCCCGGTTGCCAACCCACCTTCCCCTGCCCGGCTGCTGGAACCGCCGGCCTCACTCTTGTTCTCTGGGGAGTGGTCTAACTGAGACAGCTGTCTCAGCCACAGGATGCCCCTGCCACCCAAAAGTGGCCCAGGGTCCGCAGCACGCTAGGCCAGGCAAGCAGGGAAGCCTCCCTGCCAGCCCCCCACCTGGCTGCCTCTCCCTCTCTGTCCCCCTTCTGACTTTCCACGACCTTTCCCTGTTCTCCCCTGCCACGCACACTCCCACACCTTCCCTCCTTCCCATCCTCCTCCCCTTCCAGGCCGTATTTCCTCCCTTTTATCCCCTCGCCGTCTGTTCCCGGGGTTGAAAACCCCTCCCCTCCCCCAGTGCACTCCCCAGCGCCACCCGTCATCAACCCAAGAGGGCTCAGCTGCCTTCTTGGCCCCAGTGCGTCCCACACACCGCAGCTGCGGCGGTAGGGCTCCTCATTGGGTGCGCTTGCGCGTGGGCTCCCAGCTACGGGGAGTCGATCTGCACAGCCAACCCAGCGGACCGAGGGTTTTCAGCCAGGGGAGGGGGTCGAGGCTACCCCCGCCCCCGGACACAACTCATGATAAGTTTCATCATAAACACCCCACTATTACAAACTATGGTGTTTTCAAGAAAAAAATTGAATAACTGTAGAAAGCAACTTAAAAAATGGTATCAGAAAATATAGCAAATTGATTTATTCTTGAAACTGTATGCTGGAAACAAGTATTGTACTTCTTAGACCATAATCCTGCCGAGCTAGTCAGGACTGAAGCCACATCGTGAAACATTCGTAGGTTGTCAGACTTGTACTTGCATAGGAATTAAAGACTAACAATGCATTCACTTTCTTCCCCACCCTTTTTTTCCTTTCAGGTTCTGTATTTACATGTCTTACAGTAGTACTGGGATTTTACCGTTTATGGATATAACAAACTATTTTTGAAAGGACTCATATTACCTTGCCTTAAAAGAAACAAAGACACATTGTTGCCTAGCTGAAATGTAGATCCAACTTTGAATGGAGCTGCCACGATTTTATTTTGTTAAACTGTGGAATGTAACCAAAGAATGTGCCTGAACACTGATACATATGTCAGAATATTTACAGCAACTCTACTTTAATTAGTCAGTCATATTTTGCACCCCTTAATCTTTGGGTCTCTCTAGGCCCGTGGTGGCGAACCTTTGGCACTCCTGATGTTATGGACTACAATTCCCAACAGCCCCTGCCAATTGGCCATGCTGGCAGAGGCTGATGGGAATTGTAGTCCATAACATCTGGAGTGCCAAAGGTTCGCCACCACTGCAGTCTAGGCTGTGGCTAGGCTAAAATGCCTGGTAAGAAGCGTTACATAGATATTTCAAATATAATTATAATTTAGGGAGAAATCCACCGGGGTCTTGTATGCCAAGTTCTTTTGTTATATTAGCAGTACTTTCTGGGCATTCAAGCAGAGAATACAGTGCTAAATGAAGGGGTCTGGAAGAAAAAAAATCCCTATTCTATATGACCCTATTCTTTTAGAACCGGAAACTTCTAAGTTCAATCACAGCTCACATAACTCTCCTGTGTTCACAAAACATATTGTAAATACTTGTTACCGTTACATATTGACATACTGATTGTTTTCATTGTGTTTGGTGTTATACATTTCCATCCAATTAATCATGTTTTTTTTATGAACAGGTGTTGAAAGATGCTGTAGATAAACAAAAGCCAAATGAACAGTAAACTTGAAATTGCATCTCAGCTGACACCTTAATTCTAAAAATGGAAAAAAAAAATAATGCTTAGTGAGAAGCGCTATCCTTTTACATTAATGCTTTTCCCCATCTCTGGCCTGAAAGTTAAGGTTAAACCAGTAAGTTAGTCTCCGGTTCAACTGAGCTGCGGAATGCCAGTGTTATTTCAGGAGAAGTCTTGAAATGTTTGAAAATATTTACTAAAGAGTACTTCTTAGCAACGGCCGATATTGAAGAATAAGTTGTATGAATCTGTTATCTGAACTGATTTATTTTATCTGAACTATTTATGATCTAATTTAGGAATCACCAATGTTGAAGAATTAGATGCATGAATAATTTATGTAAATAGAAATTTGGCAGTAGGAGTCGAGACTACCGTTAGAATAGCTTCTTAGGACAAGAGGGCAAAAATTAGTTCCATTGAAATCAGTTCCACATAGTTACCTAGATTCCGACCTGTGTGTTACTTCATCATGAATGGATTAGATGCTTCAGCAGAGCACTTAGGTTTATGAAAGGAATGCATTTCTATATATAAAGAATGTGGACTCTAATGTGCTTTTTCCACTGACATGGCCTATAAAAGAATTTTGCTGGGTTGGAAGCTTGTAAGAAATGTTTGGTGAGCTTTTTCAACTGCGCTGTTATGGTACCCTGTAGTATATGTTGTTCTGTGCTTCCCTATTCCCAGCTCAGTGTATTTGTCCTTCTTCCTCCATTTTTGAACTATGCAGTCATAATTTTCTTCTCCCTTGCCCAGCAGTGTTCCTTCTCCCTTGCCCCCACACATGCTTCTTGTGTGTGTTCATAGTTGGCATGACAGCAGAAATCAATTAGGAGGAGACCTGCACCTGTAAGCCAGAATCCAGCTGCACCACTAAACTATGAATATGCTCCTTCAGAGTAAGTAGTCCCTTCCAAGGAAGTTGTCGATTGACAGTGGTGTACCGCAAATGGGGACATGGAGTACCCCATGTCCCCAAGTGCATGTTGTTTCGTCACCGGGCGCCCCACCACATAATGAAATGCTGTTCACCCGAGCCACCCGCTACTGAGCCCCGCCCCCTCCCGGCTTCCCTGCAAGCCAGGGGGCAGGGCTCAGTGGTGGACAGCAACAGCACAGCCAGTCCAGGAGCTGGTTTGCCACTGCGGCACCCATCTGAGCCACCCCCCTCGAGCCCTGCCCTCCCTCCCTGCTGGCTCCCGTAAGTGGGGCACAGGAAGGGGACCGAGAAGCGGGGAGGGGGGGGCACAGAAAGGCGGTCATGCCCCTGGGTGCCATTTAGGCCCAGTACGCCACTGTCTATTGACCAACAGAAAACAGTCTTGTCTGGATTCAGCTTCAGTTTATCATCCATCCCATTACTTTCTTCAGGCAGTGGTTCAGGACTTCCACAGACACCCCAGGCTTAACTGTTAGCGAGAAATAAAGCTAGGTACTATCTGCACATAGGTGGCACCTCACTCCAAAGCCCCAGATGACCTTTCCTAGAGGTTTCATATTAAACAACATGGGTCAAAACGGAACCCTGTGGGATCCCAAAAGATAAATAGTTCTAGGCCACGTAGCATTTCCCCAGCACTGCTTTCTGGGATTAACGTGACAAGTATGAGCAGAGCATCTAAAGCACAGTGCCCCTCAATGTATCCAAATGGATACCATGGTTGATGGTGCTGAAAACATCTGAGAGATTGAGAGGAGTTGTCCCAGAACAGTTGCAGGGATCATGGCGGCAAGAAACATACCAGCCACCCACAATGTCCCCACAGGCTCCCAGCAGTCCCCTCCTGGCCACGTGAACCACCCACTGTCCCTCAGGTCCAGGACAGTAGGCAACGGTCACAGCACTTATCTAGAACCCAAAGAAGTCCAGAAGCTGCTTGCCGGTCCGGGGAATATGGTGGTGAGACCTGCAGAAATGCTGTTCCAGGCCCTGCAGTGGGCTGGGCCTCTTAGCAGTCTGGGGAGACCGGTGCCCAGTCGTGCTGCCAGACAGCTATCTGGAGAAGCCGGGTGCATGGAAAAGGGCCCAGACTCAAAGCCGCATGAAGCAATGCATTCCCCAGAACTTCCCCTCCCAGAGCCCAATGGTATACAGGCCTAGGCATCTGAGCGGAGACAAGGGAGGCGCCAGCAGCAAGTCAACATCTGGGGGTAGCAGGGGCCAAACTGACAAGTCGGGCAGCCTCTTGGGACATGGGACAGGACTAGGCAAGGGTGCAGGGCAGCAGGTTGGTTGGCAGGGGTAGAGCAATTCCTTATAAGAAGGGAAGAAGCAAGTAGACCAGGGAAGAAGATGGTGGCTAGATTCTCATAGAATTGGGGAATCAAAACGCCAGGAGCAGTGAGGCTACCTCCAGCTCTGCTTCTAAGGCCAACTCACTGGACAGGACTGAAGACAGCGACAGGGATTGTCCCCCATCCCATCACTGACCAGGGATGATCATTCACAAGAGCTAAAAGGAATGCAGTCCCCCTGTGATTTTCCCAGACGCAGACCTGAATCAATCAAAATGTAGTTCAAAAAAAATGTTTCTGGAAATGCTGCATATATGACCAGAATGCTCTTAAATATCAAAACATTTCTGCATAAACTAAACTCTTTGTTCATAAATAAAATAAGGTAATGTGGTCCCTCTTCTTGAATATTTATGTTCTGAAGGAATACACAAGTTTACTTTTGACTTTTAGGTGCAATAACATAATCCTCAATGCGTAACATCCTTGACTTCCTTAGGCAAGTTTTTCTCCTGTATTCCAGGGGTCTCTTGGTAACCTGGTTTACAATGCATAGTTCAGTTTACCACTGAATCCAGTGTAAAAACCGGTAGCTGCTACCATCTACTGCAGGGGCCAGCAACCTTTAACACCCAAAGACCCATTTGGACCCGTTTTCCAGGGAAAAGAAAACACTTGGAGCCGCAAAGATTTTTTGACATTTAAAATGAAGATAACACTGAATATATATTTTTTTTACCTTTACGCTTTGTATAAACAATTATAGTGTGTTGCTTATGAAATCTATGAAGTGCTACAGAGAAAATTATGTTCTATTTATGTGAAGAACACATTTTGAACATTTTGAACTCTTAAAAAATAATAACAGACCTCCATACAGCCTGGAAACACACAGCACCCCAACAGACCTCCATGTCTGCCATGGAGGGTGGACTCGACAGCCATATTCCTCACTGAGCATGGCCCCTGCCCTGGTCCCCAAAAACACAGCTTCTGAGAATCTACCCCCAAATGTCCTGGGATTTGCCTGCCGGGAGTTGACAACCTGCGACAAACATGGCTGAGGATGATCCCGGCCTTCCTCTCTTCCACGATCTACAAGCTTACTCTCCACTGGCTTACTCTGAAGTAAACCTTCCAAGATCCACATGCAAGGCTTTCCCCATGCGCTCCTGCCCTCCTTGGCAATGCAGAAGCAAACAATTTCCACCCACCCCCTTCTCCCCATCAAACAGCCTTGAGGAGTGCAACCTTGCAGGTAATAACTCCTTTAAAACCTGACATCGTCTTTCTCACCTGGACTCAGCCAGGCTGCTATCTGCCAGGCAAGCGGGGCTGGGGGGGGGGGGTCTGCAACCCAAGGTGGCACGCTGGGGTTCCCCATGTGATCCCACCCCCCAAGAAGGACCCGGGGGAGGGGGAAATGAGGCCACCTAAAGCAGGGTCGACCCCTGACCCCCCATTCAAGGGGGGCGGACTGAGGTTAGGATTGCGCTGAAAATCTGCACTCCTGCAACTCCCTCCTGTTTCCCGCCCTTCGCCGCTCACCTGTTCAAGAGGATCCACCAGCGGTGCTCTGCGCCTGCCCCACGCCGGCATCAGCCAACCAGGCAGCTGGGACAAGGAAGCTGGAAGTGGCTTGGGATTGCGTAGACATATTGGGCTGTGCCTCTCTAGGAATGGGAACTCTCTCCCATTAACCCTTAGAGCGACTCTCCAAAGGAGGCTGAGAGAACCCAAGCCATGCAGAGCTGCAGTACAAAGACGAAAGAGACGCATGTGGCTCTGGAGCCGCAGGTTGCAGACCCCTGGTCTACTGGGTTAAAGGACTGTAGAACTCCTGCGTATCTAACCACTTTCTAATCTCTGTATTACCCAACTTTCCCATAAAGTTAGACTTTCTCGGGTAGAATTTTCTTTGATCAGGATACAGACAGGTTTACCTAGGTATGACACTGGATTTATTCATGTCAGAAACACAAAATTGCACTTTTGGAAATAGAAAAGGATTTTTGATTGCTATAAAAATCAAATGATATATGTAGCAATTTGAATCCAAACTCCATCTCTTACTGCGTGTTCTCTCCATAGAAGATGTAGTGTGGAATCTGGGATGGAACAGCTTCTGCTGAAGCCTCTCAGCCAAAGACTTAGCAATATACTAAGAAAAACTTGGCTGCAAAAGTGACAGGATGCATAATCTGATTTAGCAATGGTTCTGCTGGGTATAAATAGGACATATCTGGGCTTGTCCAAGTCAGCGTGTATTCAAAGCATACATACAACCCTTCACCTTAAAAATAAAATCAAGTTAAGATGCTCAAATACAGAGTTCTGTGCAACTCCCATCATTTTACATGTATTTCAGTGCTCTTGTGAGAACTTTAGATGAGATCTTTATCCTAAAACAACTGGTTTTTAAGCTAGCAGCTTAACTTCCAATTTAGATGGCCAAGTGGTTTGAAGAAAGGAGCTCTATACCAGTGGTTCTCAACCTTCCTAATGCTGCGACCCTTTAATACAGTTCCTCATATTGTGGAGACCCCCGACCCTAACATTTATCCATTTTACAGATGGAGAACACTGATGCAGAGAGACTTAGGCGACCCCTGTGAAAGGGTCATTCGACCCCCAAAGGGGTTGCGACCCACAGGTTGAGAACTGCTGCTCTATACCAGGGGTCAGGAACCCGTGGCTTGCGAGGCACATGCGGCTCTTCTGCCGCTGTTCTGCGGCTCCATAAGCTGAGCCGCTGGCCCCATCCTCGCCCGCCCTGCAGGCAGCAGGGTGGGCGCATCCATCGCCCACGGCCGGTTAGGCTGCGCCGTGGGCTTTGCCTCCTGCCCACCCCGCTGGTTGCGGGGCGGGCGATCTCCTGGCGGCTGGACAGGCTGAGCTGCCGGCCCCATCTTCGCCTGCCCTGCAGGCAGCAGGGCGGGCGCATCCATCACCCATGGCCGGCTAGGCCCCGCTGTGGGCTTTGCCTCCAGCCTGCCCCGCTAGTTGCGGGGCCGCCGGCCCCATCCTCACCTGCCCTGCAGGCGCGGGGGGGTGAGCGGACGGGGGGGGCGTGCGAGCAAGTGGGTGGGGGTGAGCGGGGGGGGTGAGCCAAATGGCTCTTTGAGGGAAAAAGGTTCCTGACCCCTGCTCTATACTAAGCAATCAAATCATCTAATTTATTCTGATTTTTTTTTGCAACTTCTGCTCTAACAAATCAGTTTTCTTTCTCCAACAAAATACATTCAGAGTATCATCTGCTGCAAACTGAATCTGCACGGCTGAATTTCATTATAGAGGGACTTTGACAAGACAAGTTCCTAGCAAAACTTGTTACTTATTATATTTGTTGTTTCTTTCCATTCACCCAGTGACATATTGCCAATATGAAACCTTTAGGACAAAGTGTTGGGATTACAGTCAACAAAATGAATAAGGGCCAAGTTTGCCAAAATAGCAAATGACAGTAGCAATAACTATTATTAGAGCGTTCCTTAGTTTCTTCTGGTTACCATGTCAGCTTAGTATAGATGTTTCTAATAAGTAGTGAGGCGGTTAGCTATGCTTTTAAACTGCAACGATTTAAACTGCTGTCTCGCAGTGGCAAAATTCCTGGCTGAGGTCTGTAAATTGAACTCATGATCCATTGTGAAGTTTTATTTTGTTATTCCTAACTGTATTTTATACTGTTTTGTTACACATGCCAATGAAGGCGTATTAAATTAAATTAAATTAAAAGTAGCGAGGCGGGGCAGTAGCTGAGCATTATGACCACTCTCTTGACCTACTACTTGTACACATAATGAAATTATGTTTAGGGAAACAAGGGTCTGCCTGCAAAGTTAAAGTTTTATGCACCCAGTCTGAAAACCTGTGCACGGACAGAGCCAGACAAGAAGATGCGTTTTATTTAGACCCCACTTTTCTCAACCATAAGGTGTCTCAAAGTGGCTTTCAAATTCCTTTCTTCTTCTTACAACAAACATCTTGTGATGTAGCTGGGCCTTAAAGAGATCCGAAGAACTGTGACTAGCCCAAGGTCACACAGCAGGCTTCATGTGTAGAAGTGGGGAAACAGATCCAGTTCACCAGATAACAGTCTGCAGCTTTCTTAACTGTAAGGAGTCTCAAAGCAGCTTACAAATTCCTTTCTTCTCCCCACAACAAACACCTTGTGAGGTGGGTGGGGCTGAGAGTTCTGAGAGAACTGTGACTGGCCCAAGGTCACCCAGCAGGCTTCATGTAGAGGAGTGGGGAATCAAACCTGGCCCTCCAGATTAGAGTCCACCACTCGTAATCAGTATACCACCCTGGCACTTTACCTCCTTGCATGTGACTGGCCACATTTGATAGAGTATGTTCAGCAAGGATCTTGGGAGCTTGTGTGTGTTTAATTTCTGTCATGGTCTTCTGACTTATGGGGAACCTATGAATTAATATCCTCAAAAATGTCTCATCGTGAGCAGCCTTGCTTAGGTCTTGCAGACTGAGGACCATAGCTTCCTTTATAGAGTCAATCCATCTCACGTTTGGCCTTTCTCCTTTCTTGCTGCCTTCAACTGTTCTTAGCATTAATGCTTTTTCCAGTGACTTGTCTTCTCATAATGTGAGCAAAGTACAATACCCTCAGTTCAGTCGTCGTAACTCCTATGGAAAGTTCAGGCTAGATTTGATCTAGAACCTACTGATTTGTCTTTTGGGCGGTCCACAGTGTCAGTAAAACTTTTCTCCAACACCACGTTTCAAAGGAATCTCTTGACTTTCTTGCAGCTTTCCTCATTGGCCAGCTTTCATACCCCTTACGTAGTAATAGCAAATACCATGGCATGAATTAACTTGATCTTGGTTGCCAGTGACACCTCCTTTCACGTAAGAATCTTTTCTAGCTCCTTCATGGCTGCCCTTCCCAGTTTCAATCTCTTTCTGATTTCTTGGTTGCAGCCTTCCTTTTGTTTGATGATTTGGCCAAAAAATAGAAAACCCTGAACAATTTCAGTCTCTTCATTGTCAGCCTTAAAGCTGTATAATTATCCAGCTTAAACATGCCTTAAACATCTTTTCTCACATTTACAAATTTGTGTCTGCTCCACAGCTCTCGATACATGTTTGGTAAAATGCAAGTAAAAACACGTCTCTGCTGGACGATTTGGGAACAAGTTTGTGATAGTATATTTACACTGTTGATCTATTCACTTTAGTAGGTGTCATTTATCTTAGCCAATTAGTCCAAAATTTATTTTAATGTTCTTAGCAGGGGGCTGATTAAAGTCATTCTTTCCTATAGCTACACCAATTGTAAGTGACTGTAGTAAAAAAAAATAGGTAATTTAAAGTTATAACAAGAGAAAGAGACTTTTAAGAAGTTTATTTTACAAGAGGTATAATTTTTACTTTGTTATAAACATATAGTTTGTATTGTTTTGCTTATTACATATCAGTAGTTCAAATAATATTAGCATTTTCCCATTGTATGTTGCAATTTCTCTTGACAAATTGTAACTAGCTTTTATGTTGTGGATCAAAACATTGCTACCTTTCAATAGGATATGCAACGAGACACTGTGTTAAAGAGAAATAAAAGCAAGCAAGAGGAGAAGGATCTTGCCTATTTGTTTAAAAATGAATCTTGCACAAATGAAATTGTGCCCGTTTTCAAATTAAACTGATAATTAAATGATGCCAGTCACTTGTCTAGAGTGCAACACTTGGTAGTGTTGTATACAAAGTTGAAGGAAAGAAATCTAACCCAGGAAAGGAGCTAGTTTAGTTTATACACAGGTAATACAAACATCAGTTTAAGCCCTGCAATTAATTAAAAACTGTCCTGCATAGTGCAAGTTCTCAGGGCTTTGACTTCTTCAAGTTTTGGGTGTATAGTCTAAATACGCTTTTAGGGAAGAAGAAATGGGCCTCATGTCTTGCATTCCGTTGTTGATTTCCTAGTTACTGAACTAACTGTGGAAGCTGTAGCAAAGAATTCTGTAATATACATTACATAAACCAATTCTATACTTTTTCTGCTATAATAAAAGCAGAGACAGAGTTAATTGACACTCTCTGTCTTGTCACAGAGTATCTCTTTGATGAAACCAGTGATGTTTAGAGAAACAGTGAATTATGTTTTGTGTTTATACTTTGAAACATCTTCATTAAACTGTTTCATACTTGTGGGAAAAATTAAGAAAATTGGGCATTTTCTGAAGTTGAGGTTCAAGGATCTAGAATAAATTTTGGACAGAAACCAAGTCACGCCCCAACGCTGAAACAGCTGGACGGGTCGCCCCCAAATTTTCACAGGACGTCCCTTCCTGTTGCGGGCAGGTAATTGGACCTTCAAATCGCCGAAAGTCCATACCTGAGCCAGGTAAAACGTCTTTTTCTTGGCACACCAGGCCATGAAGCTGGCTGTGTTTAACTGTCACCCTTAGAATGTTCATGCAGCATGTCTGTGGCCTGAGGGCTTGGTGTGCCCTTAGAATGCTCGCAGAGATGGACAGAGATGAGCAGTGAAAACAGTAAATAGGTAATATGGTGAATATGGTTAGGTAATACAAGTGGAAGTGAAACACATACATACTTTGCCGTGTGAGACTTCAGGTGGGGTCCCCCCCCACACGCAGGTAACTTTCACTCTCTGTGCCTCACACACTGCTACCACACAATACACATCCAGCTCATCCTCACACACCTCACTCTGCCCTCCCTCACATCCAACCATCACTTATCCAATTCCTCACCCATATTCACCACAGCTCTCTTTTACTAAAAGCGAGCTGGAGTTTGCCTTTTTCTTCTAAGAAAATCCACAGGGTGGGGGCGAACCAACACTACTGGCTCAGCTTCTTTTGCACATGGCCCTTTAAGAACCCAGAGAGCTGGCCTCAATCTGAGCGCCTCACCACCCTGCCTCTGCTGCCTGACTGGGATAGCCTCCTTGCCCCATTTCTGCCTTACCCAAGCCAGGACTGTGCGTGTCAACCAGCCTCATGGACAGCGGGATTTACACTCTTGACAGTTCCGTTGTGGAATGGAAAGGGTTACCTTATACTAAAAACACAAGGCACCACCGTATAACGATGTGAATTGAAAAGGGAAAGAGGGATTCCATTTGACTACCCCAAAAGTTTTCACTCACTGGCAGAAGACAATGGCCCTTTTCACACAACCAAAATAAAAAGTCTTGAGGCAGGAAATAAAATGCATACTTTTTAGCCCAAAATTTCCAGCCTCAAAATTATTTATTTCCAGCTTCAAAATGATTTATTTGCATCCTGTTCCATAGCAATTCTTTTTCTGAAAAAATTCGGAAAACATTATCACTTGCTGTGTGTAGGTCAACAATACAATACAATAACCTTTATTAGGCATAAGTTAAAAGTTGTTTACAGCATGACCAGGAACCATTGAACAGGGGCGGAAACAAATTGACAAAAGGGGAAAAAAGCCAATTTAGATGCTACTATGACCCTGGATTTGTCAGTGAGTACACTGCAAAAAGGGGCTTCTAGCTTTTGTGTATTTTGGACAATGAAATAAAATATGGCTGATCGATTCCAGCTGATTTGGGCAAAGATCACAGACTCTATCCTGGAGCGGAATTGACTTACAGTAGCCAGGGGCAATTGCTGATGGGAAGACATTAAACCTTGCCCCAGTTAGGAGCCATTATGCGTAGGTCTTTTAAGACATTTCCCAAGCCTCCCGAACTTCCTCGTGGTGCCATTTTCTGAGCTTGTGCTGGCTGTCTCTCACTGTATTTTCATCAGGGTTTTTTTTTTAATTTGGGGGGATCATGTTTCCATAGCTTCAAAGACACGACCCCTAGAGAATCGAAGCATGAGGCTTTGAAACTTTGCAGTTTTGCTTCCACAGCTCTTTCAAAAAATGGAGTGGCCACAAAATGGCAGCCAGAAATTGTTTCAAGGAGGTGAGTGAGAACAAATGGCGGGGGGGGGGGGGGGGGGTTATGCAAACATTTGCTGAACGTTTTCAATGATTTGTGTGGAAAAGGCCAATCATAGAGAGGGTTAGATAAATCTTCTAGAGAGAACATTCTATGGTAGAAGTGGGGATTCAAACCCAGATCAACCAAGATGCTAATCCAAAGATATAAGGACCCATCCCAGGGTGACTGTGGTAAGAGAATGGGGGAGGGGAGAACAATATTCTAAGCTGCATTGAGTCCCAACTGGGGAGAAAAGTGGGATATAAACGAACATATTGTCAATAATAAATGCATACAGGTAATCCATCAGGGCATTTTAGGGCATTTCAGTCCCCCAAATTGGAAAGGATCCAGACAATCTGCTTCATTCAAGAATACTTAGAATGAACATACTCTTGGGTGAACATAATATGATACCTGAAGGTTAACAAACCAGGTGGCAAGTGGACCTCTGTGGGCAATTCATTACAGGTGTGTTGCCACCCATCTTATTTCACACAAAACTGGGAATGCATAGAGCAGGTTTCTGATCAGAATCATTTTGATGCCATTTTCATATCAATGCATAACCTTACATGTCTTGCGAGGCTTGCTATTAAATGGTCATAACATTTTATTAATCAATAACATTCTAATAGGTCTCACTACATTCCAATGGTCATGTGAATTGGTCTCAAAGATATACCCCCCTACATTATCTGCCAAGGCATATAAACTTCTTGTACTGCTAGAACTGGAGGGGTCTTGCTTCAGAAGGACACTTTTATAGCTAGGGATTGCAGAAAAGTAGCTCCAAGGGGGTGGGGGGGGTGCACAATGCACTGGGCGCGCACCCCTGTGTGGGCGTGGCGGGGGTGTGGCAGGGTGACAGGGGCGTGGCCGGGGTGATGGGGGCATTCCGGGGCGGGATGAAAGCATTCCGGGGCAGGACGAGGGTGTTCCGGGGCGGGGTGGGGGCGGAGGACGCACCAGTGCACCGGGTGCTTTCCCCCCTTGCCACGCCTCTGAGGGATTGTGCCCTGGGGGTTTGGAAGGCCTGAATAATTCACAGGGCTCAAAAGATCCCTGGTGTCTGGGTGTGCTACAAACAGAAAGCTCATTAATGGTATGAAATGGAAATCTGAATCCAGATTATGACAATCTAGATAGCCTATCTTTTCAAATAGTTGTGGAAGGAAGCCCTTGTAAATGGTAGATTGGTTCTTTGCTGAACAGTCAAAAGATTTTTTAAGGGAAAAAAAGTTAATGGAAGAAGTGTGGAATGAGTCTGAAAGCAGAGACAAAAATAACAACAAAGTGTTTTTAATTAACTTGGTTGGCATCATTTTCCATGGCCTCACTGCATCCTCTCCCCAGCTTTGTGATGAGATGGAAGAACTGGGTCACTTGGCTGAAGTGTGGGTGTATTGTTTGAGGCCAGGCTGCCGGTTGACTTTTAAGTAGATGCCTTGCCATCCCATTGGCTGGCTGGGACAAACAAGGAAAGCAAAAACAGATTTCCAAGCCAGGTCCAAGAGAGGCTTGGACGTTAAATGTATGTTGACATTAGTAGAGTTCAGCTTACCAGTCACAACCCCGCCCTACAGAGGCATGATGAATCTTTATGAGAAGAAAGAGATTCACTACAAAGCACTTCCTGTTTGTTTTGCACAATTTATCTGTGATAAGGAAAACTTAAAAAATTTACCCCACTTCCATTGCTAGGGCCATCCGGTTTGAAAATTAGAATATTCTTGCCAGCAAATATTATTTCCACAGGATCAAAAGTAATGTTGTCTGCTTGGCCTACCCTGTGGTGGTTCTCTTATGCTTTAAGAACTGCCTGATACCCAAGAAGTCAACAGCGGTCTCACTTTCTAGCTATGCTTCAGCAGGAATAGGCCACAGTGAGGGAAAACTTGTAACTCAGGGAATGCAGGAAGCAAGTTTATTTCTGGTTCTGGTGGGTTTTCTGGGCTGTGTTGCCATGGTCTGGTAGATCTTGTTCCTAATGTTTCACCAGTATCTGTGGCTGGCATCTTCAGAGGTGTATCACAGAGAGAAGGCTGTGGGGTTATCAGTTCATTACATTTGTAGTCGCATTTGCATTCCCTGCAGCAAAATGGACTGATAACCCCACCCTGAATACAATGCACTCAACCATACCTTTGCATAGCAAGTTCCACCCAAACACTTACTGATTGGTTCCCCACCCTGGGACATGGACAATATATACCCCACTAAACATTCCCTTCTCACTAAACACAGTGTGTAACAGACTTACTGTTACCGCCAGGAAAATTTTTTTCTCCTAAACCTATTGCCAGATTGCACTGGCTAAGAACCATAGCAAAGAGATCAGTGTTACCCAGAAGTCCCCATAGGGATACGTATACGTGGTTCTGCCAAGGTTTCAGATGGTTCTCTCCCTGATTTTGTTTTGTAAGACTTATTGTAAGCTCTCCAGTGTTAGATTTATTAATTGCCTAATGTTTATGTTGATGTCAACTGCAGAACTCAGCTAGGTTTTCTAATTGATTTAAGGCTTAACAATGTTTAAGATACTGATAATGTTATTTTAAATTGATAGATATAGATATAGATATCAGTAAGTCACATTAACTTGTAATAGTTAACATTGGAACTCAAGGAAGTTGGTCTTGGAATTCAGTTTAGACCAACACCCAGCCAAATCTCCTTAGCAAAGACAACAGACTCTCTTGGAATTGCAAATCGAATTTGATAACGGCAACCCAAACGCCCCAGCCGTTGAAGAACGTGTCAGGACCATCATTGGACCATTTGAACTTTCTTTTGTTGTGGGACTGAGGCGTGGGAGCCTCAGGACATAACTCAAGGAAGCGGCCCATCTGATAACTGGATACCTGGGTGCGTTAACAGCCTCACGCAGTTTATGAATGGACACTCTTCACTCCCTGTTTCTGCACTACCGTAAAGTCTCGCGGGAAGACGCCTGACAGCGAGATCCCAGAGTTCCATTCACAAAGTTGTAACTGTACCTTTCTTTTATGTGTTGATGTTTCTTTATTGTTACGAGGTAAGAGACCTGCCCTCTTACCTGCCCCCTTACCCTCTTTTGATCTTTTTGTATAAAAGGTCCTGCGCTTGGCTACGGCTGTGCGGTCCCCTGCCTGAGCTGTATCAATCGCTTTCAAATAAAGATATTCTGTTTTTCGAAGAACACCGGCTTCCTACGCCTCACTACATTGCCTGAACTAAAATCGCTTAATGTTACCCGAGCAGCAGTGGCAACATTCTCTCTGTGATACACCTCTGAAGATGCCAGCCACAGATGCAGGCGAAACGTTAGGAACAAGATCTACCGGACTACAGCCACACAGACCCGAAAACTCACCAGAACCAGTTGAATCCGGCTGTGAAAGCCTTCAACAATTTTATTTCTGTTTGGTTTTCTTGAGGCTGTGATACAAGTATGCAGCCACATGCTGTGAGCCTTATACGATGTAAACAGTTTTTCTGTCTTGACAACCCTGGAGAAATGGCAGTTTAGGAGGGTGGATTCTATGGCTATGGTGGTTTCTGCACAGCAACTGATAATGTCTGTAGCACGTTATTAATGAACCCATTTTTCCCTTTTTCTTTTGCACTGGAGATTCTACCCCTCCAGGAAGCAATCGCAAACAGTCTGGGTTTCTGCAGCTCCTTTGGTTTCTCCAAAAAGATCCCTAGTTTAGCGACCCACGTTGAGGGAAATATAATAAGCTGAACCCTTTTTGAGGAGGAGCCCTGTGGAAAGTTCTTCCCCCAAATGGGATAAAACGTTTCCTCAACCCATTATTTTTGGGCTGTGCACAAACCACAGTTATGTCCCTGCTGGGCTTCCGCCTCTTCTCACCAGGCTCTGCCCCTGAACGTCCAGGAATTTCCCAGGCTGGAGTTGGCAACCCTATTCAAAATATTTTTAAGTAGGATGGAGAATCAGAGCAGGGTAATAGAGCGTAGGACTACTTCAGAGAGGCCTGGGATCAAAGTCTCGCTCAGCCAAAAAGTTCACTAGGGCCGTTTTTGCACCGTCATAATGCTTCGGGGATCTTACATGTCGTGGTCCTTTTCCACTGTTTTTTTTACTCCTCACGGCTCTTTGGTTCTTCCCAGGAGTTGAGGCAGGGCCAGTCTGTAATGCCCTTCTGTTTCCACACGACCCTAGGGCGTGAGAGAGAAACCACGGATTTTAGACGGGCGGAGGGGGGGCATGAAAGTTCCCCGAACAGGAGGGGGCGATTCTCTCAAACACACACAGATCTTAGACAGGGGGCGTGTTTGAAAGTGCCCTGAACAGGAGGGGAGTGATTCTCTCAAACGAACATGGATTTTAGACTGGGGGGGGGGGGGCACTGTCTGATTCTGTCAAAAACCCAGCACCTGTTGATTGGTGGGGCAGGCTAGAGCAGAGAGACTGGAAAAATGGCCCTGGTTCTGCTACTGTGGTGTTTTCATGGCAGCAGAAGCACACAGAAGCAAGCGGAGTCACACAGGGGCATTTCAAAAGAACCTCCAATTTGGCGGTTTTTGAAAGCTGTGAGGAAAAGGGGAAATGGCGGTGCAACGCAGGGGCAGATCCAGTGCAGCTTTGAGGACCGTGAATAATTCCAGGCTGCACTGGAATATTCCCCGTGTTAACATCGGTACAATTTCGCCGTGAAAAACTAGCCTAGGTGATCTTGGACAGCTGACTGCTGTCTCTCTCCACCTAATCTACCTCACAGGATTGTTGTGGAGGTAACATGGAGGAGGTGAGGAGCATATGAGCCACCCTGAGTTCCTTTGAGGAAGTGCAGGATATAAATGTGCTTCATTAGGAACTTTTTACCATTTAACTGACTTCTGTGTAGAAGTGTAATTAACACAGTGAGCCTAAGAATGTTTTGTGGGAGTTCCGTTGAGGACAGCTGGGTAGGATTCTGTGTAGACCTGCATAGGATCACATTCTAGAAATGGGATTTCTGAAGAATCTGGCACAAGGCACATTACCTTTAACCAAATTTGAACTTGTCAAGCAATATATTTCTAAAAGATTTCAAGAAAATTGTCTCTTTTTTGTCATTAAACATAAGACTGTGAATGATTACTCGTTCCATTCTTCCATCACCATTCTCTGGGGAACATAAAAAAGAACTCTTAAAGAATAACATTGTGTCAAGAAGCGCTTTCATCTCTCTCCACCAAATTTTCGAGCAGGGAAAAAAATCCCTTCCATTCATCTGAGCCTTTTAATAAAAAAAAATCTCTCCGCAGCCTTAAACAGGTGGTCTTTTATTTTGCATGAAAGCAATATTGTCCTTAACATTGTCTGACAGTAAAAGACTAGAAGCATGCAGGCATTATGGTACCATTAGCTATATAGATTTCAGAACAGCACAGAACCTTCTCAAAGTGACGTGATGCACCTGGGGAAATAGTGTGATTTTTATCTACAGGTGCATCACTGTAATCTTTAATGCCTTTTGCTTTATACCCATCAACAGTTACATGGCAGCATGTGATTATTACCATTTTGCATGTGAACATAGGTAGACAGAGATTGCACTTTATCAGAGCTTCCCGAACAAAAAAAAGACCATTAAAAAGTTTGTAGATGAAATTGTATGTTCCCTCCCCCCCCCCCTTTTCCTAAGCCTTGACTGCTGGTTGCCTAGTGGAACAGCTTCACGGTGTCAGTTAGACAAATCAAAGGCATAAGCAGTGGTGGGATCCAAAATTTTAGTAACAGGTTCCCATGGTGGTGGAATTCAAACTGTGGTGCAGCACCAATGGGGCTGGGAGGGGCATGACGGGGGCGTGACTGGGAATTATGGGGGCGGGGCATTCCTGGGCGGGGCTGTGGCAAGGACGCAGCCGCTGCGCCGGTCCTTGGGCGGGAAACGAATGCACGCAGGCGCAGGCTGCCACACACGCCGGTGCACCTCCTGCTAGACTGCTTCAAGTTCTGCGCGCTACTGCTGAGGGGAGGGTGTAACTAAGGCAAAAATCACGTGGCAAAAATCACCAATTAGTAACCCCCTCTCGGCACACACAAATAATTAGTAACCTACTCTCGGGAACCTGTGAGAACCTGCTGAATCCCACCTCTGGGCATAAGATGCTGATTACATGGTTTGTGGCTGGAAAATGTTCACTTTCACACCTGTACAAATTTTCCTGCTCTTTTTACTGAACTTTGTCACTCCTGACTGAAGCCGTGAAAATTATCAGTTTTACAATACAACCCTAAGCAGAGAAACATGTTTCAAAACAGTGGTAATAGATTGTACTGGCTAATTAGGCAAAATGTGAAGTCAAAGGGTTCAGATTCAGAAGGGTGTAATCTGTTTAGGATTGCACTGTTGGTTAAGTATACAGTGCCAGCATAAGTTTTTTTTCCTCCTAGTGCTATAGAAATACATCAAAATGCACTCTAAAGGCTTACTAAATGTTTTTGGACTAAGTTCTCAGCATTCTATCCAAGTGGGCTTAATTTTTTCCCAAAAGAAAAAATGCATAGCTTACATAGAAGCCATTCACCTAATCTAAAAGGAAAACCTACTTCTTAACTGATGAATTTATTTACTGCAATATTTTTACCCCATCTTTCTCAAGAAATCTCAAAGTGTGTTACAAATGGAGAGTATTCAAATACCTAGGTATGTTCAAGTAATGACAAAATAGACAAATACAATGAAACATCAGTAGGAACAATACACAAGACAGAACAGAATCAGTCAGAACGCCTAAAAAACTTAAATTGCATTTTTTTTAAAAAAGAAGCCTCCCATAAATGCCCTACACCACTACGAAGCAGTGGCGTAGTGGGCAAGAGCAGGTGTACTCTAATGTGGAGGACCCGGGTTTGATTCCCCACTCTGCTGCCTGAGCTGTGGAGGCTTATCTGGGGAATTCAGATTAGCCTGTACACTCCAACACATGCCAGCTGGGTGACCTTGGGCTAGTCACAGTTCTTCTGAGCTCTCTCAGCCCCACCCACCTCACAGGGTGTTTGTTGTGGAGGGGGGAAGGGAAAGGAGATTGTCAGCCCCTTTGAGTCTCCTTACAAGAGAGAAAGGGGGGGATATAAATCCAACTCTTCTTCTTCTAGTAAAGTTTAAAAAAAAACACAGTAAAGTGGGTACGTTTCTGATGTTCTCCAAAAGATCATTGCACAGAAATGTGATGTGAGCTGAAAAGGTAAGCCTAAATAGCATTCTGCAGGTGAAAACTGTAAGAAAGGATACATTTGCATCACTAGATCATACAACTGAGGGCTGAGGTCGGCTGGTGGAGCTCTTTTAAGTATGCAGATCCCAGGCTGTGAAGTCCTTTAAAGGTGTTTTTTTAAAGAGCTCAATGAATGGAATTGCAAATGCCCAAGCAACCAATATGTGTTTCAAAACTGCTGTGATATGATCATTCTGACTACCTACTCAAAACATGATCTGCTATGTTTTTGACCAACTGAATTGCACAAAATCTTCAAGGAAATGTCTGTGTAAAGGTTATTGTAACAGCCTAGCCGACATGGTATAGTTGCACCGCTCAGTTTGGCCAGATCAGCAGAGTCTCAAAAGGCGGCCGTGTGTGTGTGTGTGTGCCCAATTAAGCTGGAAAATAATATCAGTATTAATCAGTTTTTCAATGGTGAAGGCAGTTGCTTCTATAAGTTTTTCCAAAGAAATCTTGAACTGGGTGTACTGATGACACACAGCTCTAAAGCTTCAGGCAATCTCATTTAAAGGCCCGAGATAAATATCAAAAAGCATTAGTGATAACACGGCTCCTTACAGAACACTGCAGGACAGATGCCAGACTGGAGATCCGGTGTCGCCAGGACCATACGGAGCCTATTACTGCATCCATTAAATTGCCACTCCTTTAAACCTACTCCAGGTGTCTTAGCAAAATAGCAGTCATTAGTCAGTGTGGTGTGTGTTCAGAAGTACTTTCCTTGATGGCTACGCATAATTTTTTTCAAGAGTGCCATGTCCAAAGATAGTAAGGGCAGTTCTAAATGGATGTGACTGCAAGGCCAAAATCAATTAAGTTTTTCTTTTTTCTTTCTTTAATACAGCTGCCAGAAAGTCTTGCAGGAATAGGTCTCTTACCCAACCCAACTTGTTCTACATTTTACATCTTCAGCTGTTGCTCCTATTCCTGAATGCTACGTCTTCTCATGTTTACCACGTGAAAACGAGTGGGAATAAGTCGATGCTAGTTCTTTCTTAAATTTGTTTAAGTGCTTCCCTGTTCATGTGCTTTTACCAGCAAACTGGTATGAAGAAATTCACAGGTGATGAAGTTTCTCTTGGCAGAGAGAAAAATGGTAGGAGAAGCATTGAATTGGTCTTACACTGATGAAAGGGACAGTCTATTGTATAAATGTATTAATTACATGATATGATTATACTTTTCCGGGTCTCTACTGAGAAATACTTCCAGCTGCAGATTTTGAGACTTAGTAGAATGAGAACAAACCTTGCTGTTTGAAAAGCAGGTTGGCATGGTGGCCAGGACACCTTGCTGCATGATTCTTCAGCTCTCTTGTTGCCTAAACTCAGCCAAACTAGCCATGTTGATCCATGCTTCTGCAACCTCATGATTGGATTACTGCAACATGCACTAGGTTGGGCTGCCCTCAAAGACCACTGTCTGTTCATAGTAATCATTGTCCCATTGGAAATAGCTGGTTGTTAGGTAGTGCTGAAATAAAGCTGTGATGTCATCTGGAAACATCTGGCCGATATCCCTCATGTGATTCCTCATGAGCCCCCAACTGGTTCATTTTATAGGTGGCAAACACTTCCTTTATATTCAAAAACATTATTTACTCTTCAATATAGCATTTATAGAAAATACAGCTTTCTGAAGTGAGTAGTAGAAGAAGGGGGGGAAGGAGATATACAAGGTCTGAACAATCTATTCTAGCTGCTGTTATTCAGAACTTTTGCAGGAAACTCATCAAATCAAAATGAAGCTGCTTTCCTGCTCCTTTTTGGCTAACCTTCAGGTAGATTTGTGCTTAGCTGCGACTGTACCATTGTGCTTTGTCCCACAGATACTTGCTGCAAATTCTGTAATGTTGGGCAGAGTATACACACCATGAAAAGCTCCATGCACTTCTCCATAAGGATATGGAGTTAGGAAGGGAGTCTCAAACTAGGTAGTGTAGAAGAGAGGCCCAGGCCCCTTACTCTGCCACTCGGGAGCAGGGGAGGGCTGGCCAACAGTTTACTGTGTCATCATTACTACAGGTCAACAGAGGTCAGATCCCATTAAAAGCCAGTAGGGTCTGAACCAGTTCTATACAGCTGCCCTTAGCTGAGGTCTCGTTCTTTCATTTTGACTCAGACAAGAGCTGCCTCCTTTCATTTGGGAACAAGTGGGAAGCCACCAAGCCTCCGTTTTCCTTCCTATTTATGTCACTCTTCATTAATGTTCTACATGGGCAAAACATGCTAAAAATGTATGATGAAGCCTTGGATGTGTTAAGTATATAGGGCATGAGGAGTATCCCCCCCCCCCCCACACACACACAGCAAGCTGATTCTTCCTGATGAAAAAAAGAACATTGGATTGGCAGAATTGAGTGTCAGTTACTTCCCTGTCGTTGAAAAACTCTATCTCATCACCTGTTGGTGATACTGAATATCAGGTGAAGTGACAGTCTGCTAAAGAAAAAAGAGGGAATTCAGAAGTGAGCATCAAAAGGCTGTTTCCACATTCCAGGTTCAAGAATCCATGTTGCAGTAGTCCTTTTCAGACAGTGTATAAAGAGGGCACGGAATTATGCTATTGGACTCCCCCCTGCATCAACCTTCTCAAGTTCCCGAGATCTTCTGAAGAAACATATATTTATCTAAGCTCTGCTTAGACATTCTGATAAACATGTAAATGTCACAGGTAAGGCTGGTGGGCATAATCCTAAAGCCCTTCCTGTCCCTCCCCCATTGCTTGTGTTGTCTGAATACACCTAGTAAAAATTGAATGATGTTAAAGTTGCAGAGATATAGTCCTTGGTCATGGGAGAGAGGGCCTTTGTTTGTAACCTGGCATCAAAAGGTTGGCAATTACTATAAAATAACACATCTGAATAATTAATGTAAGAATTAGTGGGTCTTCTGCATCTTCAAAAAATATAATTTCCGGTTAAGAACCTCTCCAAACAATTCTAAAATGGATTTCAGCCTTCCAGAAGAGTAGTAGTTAGGTGCAAAAGAGACTCCACATGCACACAATTACAGTTGCTTCAAGTAAAGGATAGTATACCACAATAGAGTCCAATACTGCTGGCTAAGGATGAAGCAATTACTCCAGCATAGTTACTTTATCCAGTAGCGATCTCAACCTATGACACCTGGAAGATGCCCTTCTTGGGCCACTAAAATATTAATATAAACTAAATAACGCACACCCAAGCATTCCAAGTTTGGTGTATCGTTGAATGTGTAACACAAGCCAAGTATCCAAGTGGATGGGGGTGATGTTTTCTAGCTACAGAAAGCAAGATCCCTTTGCAGCACCAGCAGAAAGTCTTTTTTTTCTTATTACTTGTAATCAAATAATTGTTACTGCATTTATTGTATAAATGAGACCACCAGTACTCACTGTCTGTATCATGGCACTTCATATGTAACATCTGCAAAATAGCCTTTACCCATTAAAAAGTAAGTTGTGCTTAAACTCAATACAAATCAACAGAACTTAAATGAACTGCTAATTAGCCTAACCAGATTGGCTAAGTATTATTCTGAAAGTTATCTAGAACAATTAATTAATTTATTCCATATTTATATACAGCCCAGCCAACCGGTAGCAAATATTGTATTCTTCAGAAATATGAACAACAAATTTGAAACAAACATGTTTTGTATAGTCTGTAACCAAAGTACCGCTAAACAACTACTCCCTGCCCATGGAGTTTACAGTGCAGTCCATAACCTGATAAGACCTCTGAATTCAATGGGCTTAATAAAAGGCTGTCACTCTGTTTTGGACTGCTAGGCTGGGCTGATCTTTGACCTTGATAGCCCAGGCTAGTCTGATCTGACCAGAAGCTAAGCACGTCACTCTGTTTTGGACTGCTAGGCTGGGCTGACCTTTGACCTTGATAGCCCAGGCTAGTCTGATCTGACCAGAAGCTAAGCACGTCTACCCTGGCAAGCATTTGGATGGGAAACCTCCAAGGAATAGAAGGGACACAACATTGAGGTAGGCAATGCATGGCAAACAATCTCAGAGCTTCTCTTGCTTTGAAAACCTCACGAGGTCACCATAAGTCAACTGTGACTTGACGGCAAAAAAGAAGAAGCCAGATTTGAACAATAGCAACCTATGCCTCAACGCAAACTACCTTTGAAACCTCTGGATGAAAGAACATTTGAAGGTTTTGCAGACTGGGTCCAAAAATGCCAGCTGATACTCTGTTGGATATGATACTTGTCTTGACATTACAAGTCAGTCATTCCAAGATCAGAAACTTTATACGACCCTTACAAGGGCAGAAAGGTGGGGTATGCATCTTATAAATAAACAAGATAAATATGGAGTTTGCCAATAGAAAACAACACATATTAGTATATTTAAAATGTACAGCAATACTAGTGCTGAATATTAGTGCTGCTCTTACATTTGACACCAGCATTTAAACATCAGGTCCAGAAGGCAGAATTTTATTCTCATGAAGTTGCCTTACAGTGAATCGGATTATTGTTCCATCAGGTTCAGTACTGTTTGCTGACTGGCAGCAGGTTCCAGGTGGAGATCTTTCACATCACTTACTACCTGACTCTTTTAACTGGATTGAACCCGGGACTGTCTGCACACCAAACAGATGCTCTACCAGAAAGTCGTGGCATTTCCCCAGGTATATACTGGCTTGAACATGGAGCAGGACTATCACTTCCTGAATCACAATGTCATAGAACAGTGGTGGCGAACCTATGGCACGGGTGCCAGAGGTGGCACTCAGAGCCCTCTCTGTGGGCACGCGTGCACAGAGTTTGTCATGTGATAATAGTGTAATTATTCAGGGAGATTATTAGCAATAAACCTAAGATCTAGTTTTGGGGAAGCAGAGTAGGTAACCCTGTTAAGCGCTGTTAAACCCTGCTGATTTTCATGCAAAGAACTAAAGCGTGATCCTTTACCTGGGAGTAAGCTTGGTTGCTGGCAATGGGGCTTGCTTCTGAGTAAATCCTCCTAGGGTCGTGATTCACCCGTTCGAAGTGTTGCACAGTTGCTTCAAAGCAAAGCCACCGACTACCACCAAGCTTACTCACGAGTAATGCACGCCTCGGAGCCAACCGTTTCTTCTAAACTAAAACCTCAGTATTCGGGTTAAATTGCCATGTTGGCACTTTGCGATAAATAAGTGGGGTTTGGGTTGCAGTTTGGGCACTCAGTCTCGAAAAGGTTCGCCATCACTGTCATAGAATTTTCTCCTCAGGATGCCGCCATTGGAAAGGCAATCAAATGCTAAAAAAAAAAAATTAACCCAGACAGGGTTTAATGTCATCATTGTGTCATCATCAATATTTAATGTCATCATTGTGGCTATGTGTTCTTGGAGATATTGATTTGTTTTAGGCTATATTTTGAAAAAAAACATTTTAAAATGGTTTACAGCTGATTTAGTAAGTTTCAAATATGTATAATAAAATCTGGAAGTATATTCAAATGTGGTCAAACACTGGTCCGGCTAACCATTCCCTACCTCTGCGTGGAAGTTCCCTACCACTGAGCGGAACTTTGCGGCCTGCTAAAACTCCTCCTGCCTGGCAGGCAGCCAATCTGCACAGCACCAATATGGTGTCTGCGCATCTTACAGGGACATTGCTTTCAAACTACTTAAAAAAATTATTTGTCCTTTAATAATGGCTGCTGCAGTCTTACTTATTTCTCCTGATTTTCCAATCTGATTTTCTTTTAATGGGGAGAGCTTTGACTTTTAGTAAATATAGTAATTATACTTTCATTAAATTTGATACTTTCATTAAATTTGATCCAGTTGCACCATAAAAACCAACAAGATTTTGAGAGTCAAAACTCTCCTTGTCAGATACCTGCTTTGACCCTCGGGAGCTTATACCCCAAAATCAAGTTGGTTACTCAGGTGCCTGAACAGCTAACCTCTGAAATGATCCTTTCACTACAAACATTAACATTCTTCACATAATAATACTGCCAGGGTCCAGTTATACACGTTAAAATTCTTAGTCTAACATCGCTGCAGTCCAGCTGTACAGATCTGACACAAACCTTTAAACTAGCTTTTCAAGTTCATTTCCTTAGAAGTCAGTAAGAAGGAGGTACAGTTTTTCCAGGTATGAATCTTTGATTAGGACTTGATGAAAATTGCCACACGCTGGACAAATGTGTGCAATTATGCTAAAATGCAAAGTATGCACGCAATTAGATATGAAATATTAATTAAAAAATACAGTGGAACCTCGGTTTTCGTTGGTAATCCGTCCGAAAGGAATCGATGAAAACCGAAACTCATGAAAACCGAGGCAAACTTTTCCATAGGAATCAATGTAAATCCAATTAATCCGTTCTAGGCACTTCAAAAAACATACCAAAAACACATTTTTGGTGAATAAATATAGTGTTTAATGCTGAAAACAGTAACAAACAATAACACTAGGACCAGCTTCAGAGCCAGTGGACCAATGTTGCACCAGAAAGCTGTCCAAAGAGGTCTGTTTCTGACGTCTCTTTAAGATTTGTCTGAAATGGGGCAAGACATTGTCATTAAACAAGTTGCAGAAACAGCCTGCAACAGCTTTGTCCGGGTGATTTTTCTCCACAAACCCCTGCACCTTACTGCAAATCGATGAAAACCGAGACAAATTTTTCACTGAAAAAATCAATGAAAACTGAAACCAATGAAAACCAAAGGCAATGAAAACCGAGGTTCCACTGCGTGCCAAAGTAACTCACAGTGGCTATCTCCCAGTGGTCAGGTCACATGATCTTGAATTAGTTACAACTTAGAGCCCCATTCAAAGAGGGGAAGAATTATCTTCAGGGAGTGGCACTGGCTGCGTTGGCAAATTCACCTTCCCAAGGCACTTCCCTAGTGGAGGGTCTCCTTTGCTCCTTTGAACATTCCTTTTGGGGTTGATTCTCAGGAACAGGTTTTCCCCTTTTCAGCACTTACCCTGACTGTCAGATCAGAGAATCTCTGCAGTTTTCAAAAGCTGTTAAAGGACGACTTTTTCCTCTCCCCTTCACACAGATGCATTTACCTTTCCTTGGATTTTCAGGCCTCCATTTCAGGACGAGCACAAGGATTTTTAATTGAATGGTGAAGGTCTATTGCTGGAGTGATGAACCTAGTGAAATTTACAAGGCTGGTCTAGTGAAGTAACGCTATACCAAAGACAGAAATCTCCCTCCCCAAATGGAGGTTGCACGGAAACAAGGAGGTAGGCAGACAAAATGGCAGATTGGCTTGACTAGGGACAATTTGCAGGATGGTAACCTGTGTAAACAAAAAACCCACAGGGAAACCCCATGGTGAAGCAAAGTTAGAGAATCATCCACGGGGTAAGTAGCTCATGCAGAAATGTCCAGTGAGAAAGTTGGACTGTGAGTGAATTTGAAACAGAATGGAAAGAATGGGTAAAATATATTGTGAAGGGTTATAACAAATGCTTAACTGTTGGATGTGAAATTTGAAATGAAGAAAATGGGGGGGGGGTTTGCTTCAGTTGTATGAAAGTTAAGGTTAGTGAGATATTTGATATAAGTTTTGCGAGCATTGGCGATGTCAGCAGGAACTCTATATGTCTTTTATATATCAGGTAAACTTGACGGCGGTTTTGTTGTTTTGGATTTTATTCATTTATTTATGGTCATTGACCAGTATTATTAAAACATTAAAATACAATAAAACAATGTCAATAAAACAACAAATATTAAATATAACAATCAGCCAACTCAATTGCCCAAAATATACCAAAACCATAGCTAAATGAGAACAGATTTCCAGAACTTTCACTTTCAGCTTTAAAAAAGTTCCTACCAGTATTGCCAATTCCCCTTTTGCTCTACCTCTAGGGCAGGTTCTGCAGTCAAATCCACTGTTTGGTAACCAAACCATCCAATAATGGCGGATCAAGACACCAGATCTCCTGCAATAGAATCACACCAAATTTTTTCAAGTACATGCAAGTATTTTGGATCTGAAAGTCTTCCTTTCCAGCCCATAGCATTCCAATATATATTAATGATATGTCTCTTGGTACACATGCCTGATCAAAGCAAGGGTTGCTTAGTCAGTCAGTGGACCATTTGGTCTAATGGTCCCTGGTCATCCACATAAACACAACCATTATGACAGGCTGCTTTATTTGCCTTAATTCTATATCCTCTTTTGTTGTTACTTCTACCAGTTCTTTTGATGTTGCTTTTGTTGTGACTATTGCTGATGTTTCCAATTCCTGAGCCCAAGTTTTCTCTTCCTTCCTTACAGGTGATCTTTTAATTGTATCATCATCATAGTTTATTTACGGTCATTGACCAGCAAGATCCAAAAGAATTAAAATCGTAAAATTTACAGATATTACAAATATACAGATTAAAACAGTTAACAAAATGCAGATAATAGGCCTCAGGAACTCAGAACATCAGCTCAAAATAATGAGTGGAAGGTCAGTCTAATAATAATTAATAATAAGGATTAGCTGGCAGAGCCAGTAGTGCTCTGTCGGGCCTTCCGGGCCTTCCTGATTTTACTTGATATCCAGGCAAACTTGGCAACAGAATACGTTAGATTTTTATTGGTATCTGATAACAGTATTTTAACCTTTTCTTTCTTAGCCAAAGGAGAGTTTTGTCTGGTCAAAGGACAGAAGCATCCAACGTATCTCATCATAGTATGAGCATTCAAATAATATATGTTCCGAAGTTTTCAACACCTCCTTATTTGGCAACCGCAAATTCTACCTCCCTCAGTTGGTACTTTGTTATAACTCGCGTTGGTATAGTTGGACGAAAGGGCGCTGTAACGGAGTAGGCTGTAGGCTCTTCGATAGTTAACGTTAAACAAAGAAGTAAGATAAGGCATTATTGAAAGTTTATTCAGCATTATTTTACTGAAAATTGGGTGTTTAAGTTTATTCAGATCATGTTGCCTCTCGACATCTATGATTCTAAGTTTAACAAAATCCCTAGCTCTATCATAATTCATGCTGGTAATTAGTTGTTGAGAGAGTCCATAATGTGATAGTTTCCGTAAAACTGCTCTAAGCCACGGGGGAACAAATATGTCAGACAAGACAAGTCTTGCAAGACCCCTCTGGCAATAGCATAGCCTGAGCCAATATAGTATAGAGAGTGTCCATAGTTTTGCTTGTACTGAAATTAGGCCAGTCTCTATACTGCTAATGCAGCGTTTGAAATGTTGTTTGGGAGCTGTAAGATAGACCTCAAGAATTTTGACTGAGGACGCTCAAGATTGCAGAGGGAGCCGGTTATGGTGAGTGGTGTACCATATGATAAGCTATGCCTAATGATTTGGCCTTAAATAATTTGATGGCAGCCGGAATATGATGCCCACCTCTGTTCCAGAAATAATTTCTTATAGCTCCAGAATCTAGACGCATTTGCAACAGCATATTTGATATGAGCCGTTCTAAGTCCTGATGACTGAAATACTACGCCCAGATAATTGTATCATAAACTGGACTTTTGTCTACCTCCCAATCTAAATTTCAGTCCATATTCAGATTGTGGCTTGTCTGGACAGCTGGAGCTATCATTTGGATGGTAACTTTTCTAGGCAAAAGGGGATCAAGCATGATAAGATCTCATTGACATGTTATTGTTTTCATAGGTATCAGTAACTTTTCCTGTGATTTTACAATTGAACGTTCTCTGCTCTTTTTTGGTTCCAGCTTTAAAGTTTCCAATCTATCTCTAATCCTGTTTTGTTCTAGATCAGGCAAGGCTAGGAAGGATTTTTTTTAAGGTGGTCTTCCAGGACTTTATTGTCATCATCTTCCTTTTGGCCGTCAAAGCCCATCTCAGTCACTGCTTCCATAGGATCTATAGAGCACTTTTCCACAGCTTCCACTTTAATGCGCTTATCCAGGTTTCCAGCTTCTCTACTTTCCTGCTGCTCTCTCTCCCTTTGAACAATAACCAAATTAGGAAGTAGTGGTCGAATACAAATGTCCTTGAAGAGGCGAGATGGAAGATGAAAACCTGTGGGAGCAGCTTATGTAATTGTGAATAAATGTATTATTGTGTAATTGTAATAAACGTATTATTTTTAAAAAGAGAAAGACGGACTGTGTAGTAGAAAATATCCAATCTGATGCAAAGGCACCTAACAAATCTCTCTGAGCCCTACTTCTGCAGGTGGCAACTTAACTACAAAAGCAGAACGTTTCCCTTAGCCTCTTCCCCGGCCTCCACGTAAAAAGACAGTTACACTGGTCAAACGCAGGGAACCCAAAAACCCTGATTGACTGCGGGACAACCGCGGCCCGCCTGCCGCCTCCGATGCGCATGCGCCAACTCCGCCCCCCTCAGTGTCATTGGCGGCGGCGCGAAAGGCCCTCCCTCCGCCGCGCCGCTCAGCTGACTGGAGGAAGCAGCCCTGCTGCAGAGGGAGGGGAGTGGACGGGGCAGCAATAAGCAGCGGCGGCCGGCGTCCTCGCTCTCTCTCGCTCTCTCTTTCTCTTCCTCCGCCGCCCTGACCCGCGGTCTCGCGCGCGTACCGCCGGAGCCGCCGCACACGCGCAGAGGCCCGCGGGGGCGCGCGCGCCGACTCCTGCCCCCCCCCAACCCCTCTGTCGTCCCTGCGCGCCTGCGCGCTTCGTCTGCTCCCACAGTCGAGTGGCCTCTTCTTCCTCCTCCTGTTCCCTTCGGTGTTTGTCCCGCTTTGCCTCTTCGCCGTCGCGGTGTCACTTCGGGTCTGGACGAGAAGGAGGGGAGCGCACTCGTGTGAACGCCCTGAATATCTCCGCTTCCTCCCTCTCCTCCTTTTCGACGCTCGACGAAGACGAGGAGGAGGCTGCTGGCATGTCCGGGCAGCAGCAGCAACAGCAGCAGCAACTCCCGGCGACGGCTCCTCAAGCGCCGGGCAACCCCCCGGCCGCGCTGCTGCTTCACCCGCCGCCGCCGCCACCCCCGCCGCCGCCACCGGCCACCTCGGCCCCGCCGCCGCCTCCGCCGCCCGTTACAGCGGCCGTCGCCGTCACTGCCTCCTCCTCCTCCTCGGCAGGGCCCAGCAGTAGCGCCCCGGCCGCCTTCCCTCACGGCGGCGGCGACCCTGCGCTCAACGAGCAGGAGAAAGAGCTCCAGCGGCGCCTCAAGCGGCTCTACCCGGCGGTAGACGAGCAGGAGACGCCGCTGCCCCGCTCGTGGAGCCCCAAGGACAAATTCAGCTACATCGGCCTCTCGCAGAACAACCTGCGCGTCCACTACAAAGGTGAGGGGCTGGGGAGGGGGCCAGAGAGCAGGCCCCGCCGCCTCCACCGCAGCCCCCCCCCCCCGAAATGGGCAAGACGACCCTCGCTTGGATCGACCCTGAATCCAGTCATTCCCGACCCTAGTGCTGGAGTGGAGGTCGCCCTACTTGCAACCCCCCCTTACTTACTTGCGCAGCATTTCTTTTTCCTCCTTGGCAGGGAACACCGATGCTGCCACCACCCCCTACCTTCTTGCAAACAGCTCGAATGGCACCTGCAAAGCCAACCCCCTTTCTTGAGCCCTTTTGCCCCCCCCATCTCTCCTTCCACAGCCTCTTTTGTGCCCCCCCCTCCCCGCTCCATATCTCCTTCCATAGCCTCTGATCCCCTTTCCAAATGGGGGACACAGACAATCCGTCCTGCTCCTTTTGGAAACTAGGCCTTGGCTAGGCTTAGACCGAAACCATATTCCTTGATCCGTGTAATTTTGGGATGGGGAGTGTGCATGCGTGAAAGGGAAATTGTGTGTCATGTCACTGTGAAGTTATTGTCTCTTGCTGCCTTCCCCCCCCCCCCCGGAAATATCCCTTTCTCAATGGGGAGCACGAGCATCTTGCAAAGAAGCCCGTGTGGGGGAGGGGGAGCGTAGAAAAATGGAACAACAGGAAATAACTCTCATTGGGTCTTTTGAGGAGTTTGGGCAGCAAAGTGGAGACGGGTCTGTTTATATCCCTCCTTCTGCTCCTCCCAGATCTGTAAGGGAACTTGGATTCTCTTGCTCTTTGGGGTGAGAAGGTTATACTGGCTGGCAGGTTTCTTCAGCCGATCAGTTCTCTTGTTGAATAAGAGCTTGGGGTCAGGGGAGGAGAAAAGCAAGTCAGTCAGTGTGACGTGTCCAATTAAAAATAACCAGTTAGGGCAAGAAATGTGTGTTTGTTTTAGAAGGAGAGCAAAGGTCATTAGAAACTGGGAAAACAACTCATACAAAACTGTTAAAAGATGCATAACAGTGGGGGCAGGGTAGAAAATCATTATTTATTTCTAGATATTGATCATATATTTATATATGTAATACAGGGCTATAAACAAATCCTTAATATAATTAGTATGTGAGATGGCAGACTATTAATGGGAGGGAAATAATGGTTGGAAATGATTAATTTAAGGTTTAAACAAACCTTAATATGCTGTGGTTTGTCAAACAATTAATTTCTTTCTCCTACAGTTTTGCCTGGAAATTACATAAAATAAAGTATGGTTAAGTAAATTATAATAATAGTGGGGAGAGTTAATAAATGCTTCTTGTAGAACTATGCTATTAAAACTCAAAGCATATGAGTTCATGCGCCTAGAAAAAACACATATCTGTTCTGGGCTCATCTGTTGTGGTTGGTTATAAAGGGCAGCCTTTGGCTAGATTGTGATATGAAGAAAAAGGAGCCCACTTTGGTTAGCCTTTCCCTAAGTATTCAATAGGAAAATTCAAGTGAAATCTTGATTGACATTTTAGTGTTGGTTGAGAGAGATGAAAATGGTAGAACAAATGGGTAAGTGGCAATATTTATCTCCTGTGGAAAGTTGAGCCTTTTTTCTTAAAATACTCAATTGACTTATCTTAATGAAGACTGGTGATCTGGTAAATCAATAGTTAATGATGATGCCTTCATCGTCTAGAAAAACATTTCATGTTCTGCTCCAGCATTTAATTTCCACAGATCGGGAGTGAAATAATTCACGTCCATGTGCCAGCATGAGAATTTAGGTGACCAGGAATCTTAAGATTTTTTTAAGTGCTGCTGTTGATCTTGTGATTAAAAAAAATTGAATATGATTATGTGTGTCATATGGAAACCTGATACAGTATGTAAGAAAGTGTCCTACGCATTAAATTGAACTTTCCATATGGGTGGAGTTATGGTCACTTTATCCATAATAGCTTAAATTTTTTCTTTGCTTGCTTTCTTTGCTTTGCCAGCTACATGCTTTCTTGTACTTTTGACCCTAATTTATGGTTGATGCATAACTGTTTCTACTGTGTTTGGTAGTATTTAGTGCTTCTATTTATATTATGTTTTGTTAACATTTAAATGTAGTCTAGGTTTAGTAGCACAGTTATAGTATTGTCCTAAGTAAAGCTACCTCCTTATAAGTCCATTGAAGTCAGTGGGCTTTGATGGGTGTGACTCTTCTTAGGATTAAACTGTTAGTGGACTTTTTTTCCACTGCTCAAAAATAATGTGTTTCTTCAGGCAACTTGCAGTGAGCTGTGACCACACCTGTGGAGAAAAGGAAAAAGCTACATAATTTATTACACATGGGCAAGTGTGCAGTATTTGGCAATTACTCTTCTTGAGAAAAAAAATATTTTAGTTTCTGAAGTAAAACAGTTGAAGGCTTGGCCAGGCAGTGATCATTTGGAGCAAAACTAGAACAACAAACATTTTGTCTGGTGTTGAGAATTAGTAGAGTAGGGAAAACTTTAGTACAATAAGTTAGCTTAGATTTAAATAGAGGCAAGCATTTCTTTATCTGTAATGAGGGATGGTAGCATTCCCCATAGGAAGGGGCTGTTTTGTGTAGGCTGACTCTCTGATTCTTCCTTTACCATGTCCATAAATCATACTGTAATACTAATTTGGGAATAAATATCATTAATTTCAGCAAGAAAACTTGTACCAGTTATACCCTGTTTCCCGGAAAATAAGCCCTACATGATTTTTTGGGATTTTTGGAGGATGCTTGAAATATAAGCCCTACTCCAAAAATAAGCCCTAGTTACAGATTCCCCAGCACAGCTGATCTGGTCACATGGGGTGGGGGGCGCAAAATAATGGAGAAAAATAAGACATCCCCTGAAAATAAGACCTAATGCATCTTTTGGAGCAAAAATTAATATAAGACCCTGTCTTATTTTGGGGGAAACATGGTAGCATACAGCTCTTAGTAGTGCCAGACATCATTGAATAAAACCAAATATTAAAAGTAAATTGGAAGAATAGGGGCAACCTAGTGGGAAAGTTAGCAGGAGGAATTGGTGGAGCAGATCATTGCCTGCCTTCTCTTTCCCCAAGAAGCACGTTGTTTTTTCTCACAGGTTCAATGAGGAGAGCATAACAAACCGAATGTACCACAGCACATTGCTGCAGCAACCAAATGTATACAGTACATTGCTGCAGCAGCAGGGGGGAATTGGATAAAATTAGCTTGTTGGATGTAGGTCTGGAAATGTTCCTTTTCTAACGATCCATTATTTCATAAAATTAATGGCAATTGATGTGTGTCATTGCCAATACAATAGTATACAAGCTTGGGTATTTCAAAGTTGTACTGAATGTTTTTCCGCTGATTCTCTCTAGGAACCATGGGAATACCAGTCCTCAGCAGGGCTGCATACTGCAAATGAGGAACAGACCAGAAATTCATGGGGAATTTAGTAGAGAAACAGAGTGGATTCCCCCCTCAAACAATTTGAATGTATTTTGGGCAGATCTTGTTAGCATAGTCCTTACGAATATAAAATGTCAGTGATGTTGGGGGAACAGTGTGGGAATTAGTCTAGATATTTTACTGCTCCAAGGTATTTGCTGGTTTTACATCTACGAAGAGAAATTAGCCCGTCTTTCAGTTGTGCCTGCGTGGATTGTTTTGTGTAAGTTCTTTTTGGGTTGTCTTCGTGTTAAAACCCCTCTAGCTTATCACTAATTTTTAATGAATTAACCAGCAGTCTAGGTAAGCCTTAGGCTAAAGTTGCAGTACTTCAGTCAGAACTTTGCTCACAACCCGAGTTAGATCCTAGTGGGAGTCATTTTCAGGTAGCCAGCTCAAGGTTGCTGGAGGTAGAATGTAGATGACTGGGGAAGACATGGCAAAACACCTGGCAAATATAGCCTGGTAAACATTATGTGATACCATTCCGTAGGTCAGTATAATGACACAGTTCTTGCACAGGGGACTACCTTTACCACTTCCATAATTCATATTGTAACACTAATTTGACTAGAATATTCGTATTATTTAAAAATGAGTTTCTGATTTTATATTGCATTAATATTCAGAGCTGATACATTACCTGTAAGCTGTTTTTAACATCACCTTTGAAGAATGTCCATGTTCATTCTTTTAAGAACTAGCAATGATCTAACTGCATCTTGGCTGTTCTCTGCCTTTCTTTTAATTGTTGCCAGCATTGACTTGTTCCAGGTATACTACCAAACCATGATCTGTTATTAGGTGTAGATGCATTAGCCATGCATTTCTGCCTGCATCAATGCACTATTAGTCAATTAGTGACTACTGATTTCCCTCCAAATCAGAACTCCGAGGCATAATTTAAAGCTGGCTTGAAGTACTGATTTGAAGGAAAAGTGCAAGCCATGGTTTGACAGTTTGGATATAGCAACAAACACTATAGCTTCTTTGAATCAGATATCACAAATTAACTGCTGGTGGATTAGGGTTCAGAGCTTGACTGTGTAGCATGAATGGCTTTAGACTGCCTCTGAATAACCAGTTTTCCTTATGTTTTCTAGCTGTATGAAGACTGTAAGCTAGGATGTGCACAGACCTTATTTCTCCTTCCTCCCCTTCCCTGCACAGAGAATCTTGATTAGAATCTGATTCTCGTCATGTATTGTAGGTAAGTGCAGGTATGAGGTTTAACCAGAGTTGGCTATTCATCTGCTTGTCCCCTGCCCCTAGAATTGGGATTCTAAATCAGTATTAAAATGGTTTAAAATTCCAGGGGGTTGGGAATACACTCTCTTAATCTTGCATACCTGACTATGAATGTCTTAGGTAACTGGAGTTAGTCTCTAACCAGGGTTCTCCATGCTAGAAAGGAGGCAGAAGGAATGAAGTGCTCTTGTGAACATGACAACAATCTGGTTTTGTATATATCATAATTAATGTCTCCTACAAGTATAGTCTGAATGCACCTTAAGAGTTTAGTTCAGGGGTCTGCAACCTGCGGCTCTCCAGATGTTCATGGACTACAAATCCCATCAGCCCCTGCCAGCATGGCCTCTAAAAGAGGCAAGGACAGGAACATAAGCTGATCAAGTGCACTGTAGCAGATCTCAAGCCCTGGGTCAAAGTTACTACTACCATAATTTCAGTTTGGTGTACTGCTGCTCTTGTCAGTATGCATAGGAACTGAGGCATGGAACTATTGCTTATGCAAGGGTGCTAGTGTTAAGTCCTGCAGAAGAGGAGCAGAGCTGTAGATGCTTGCAACGTGGCAGGTAGAGTTTCTCAACCCACCTGAGGGCCAAGTCCCTTGTCCTGAATTTCACTTTATTATGGCATAAAATGTAAAATCAGCAAATAAGCATATGCTCCCTCTTTTATTCTACCTCCTTTTATTCTAGAATCAGAAAAAAGCTAAGCTACGTACAAATTAACCCATTGTTCAAAATGCATGGAAATTGTAAATTATCCCATTGTTCAGATCCTCAGTAAATGATAAATGAACTATACTGTCTTTATATTAGACTTGCTTTCAAATTAGGTTCCATGCACTCACATTTGCCTTGTTCTTAGCAAAGACCATAGGCTGAAATTCCACAGATACACTTTTTAAGCCTTTGCTGTAAACCTATCCAATTAATTACTGCCCAGTACATCCTTAGAGAGCACTGAAGTGTAGCAATAAATGGTTAGCGTAAGGCTGCTCAGTGAATTAATATTTGAAAAGTAAGTAGAAACCTTCTATTCACACTTGCACAGACACAATGCACAAAATGGACATACATACTCTATCCCATTTTATATGTGGGGATCATTGATAATCAGAAAAGTGATTTGGCTAAGGTCAGTAAGGGAATTCTCCCCCCCCCCTTTTATTAATTTCAGAGTTAAACAGAAATTAAAAGAAAAAGCTTTTGCAGATAAACAATATAACAAATTTACATCTGTGTATAAGATGGATCTTAGCACTGGCTATGCTCAAAGTTTGAGAGTCTTCACTATCCATCAAACAGAACAATATTATTCTGAATCATTTACATCTACATACTAGCTGTACTAGTTATAACACTCACACTGATAAAGTGAAGCGGGATCTATATTCTACTATTTCCACTTATATAATCTTGGTGTACTGCTGTACAACACATAACAATATCTACTCATTTATTATTTATCACTCCATTCATATGCCAAATATCATAGCATCACCTTCTTGGGAGTCTAAAATAGACTGTAAAAAATTCTCCTTGGCGTTATTTAGGACATATATGGTTACCAAAGTGCATATCATAGAATCATAGAGTTGGAAGAGACCACAAGGGTCATCAAGTCCAACCCCCTGCAATGCAGGAACACATAATCAAAGCACTCCTGACAGATGGCCATCCAGCCTCTCTTTAAAAACCTCCAAAGAAGGAGTCTTCACCACACTCCGAGGTAGTGCATTCAACTGTTGAACAGCCCTTACTGTCAGGAAGTTTTTCCTGATGTTTAGGTGGAATCTCTTTTCCACCTTGAACCCATTACTCCTGGTCCTAGAGTCTGGAGCCACAAAAAACAAACTTGCTCCCTCACCAACATGACATACTTTTCAAATACCTAAACATGGCTATCATGTCACCTCTTAACCTTCTCTTCACCAAACTAAACATACCCAACTCCCTAAGTCTCTCCTCATAGGAGATGCATTCCAGATCTTTTACCATTTTGGTTGCCCTCCTCTGGACCTGTTCCAGCTTGTCAATATCCTTCTTGAATTGTGGTGCCCAGAACTCTACACAATATTCCAGGTGAGGTCTAACCAATGCAGAATAGAGAGGTTCAATTACATCCCTCGATCTAGTCACTATACTCCTATTGATACAGCCCAAAATTGCATTGGCTTTCTTGGCTGCCACATCACACTGATGTTCAGTCTGTCGTCTACTAAGATTCCCAGATCCCTTTTGCATGTAGTGTTGTCAAGCCAGGTGGCACCCATCCTATCTATGTGATATATATCTTACCATCTGGTAGTTTAATTTTGAGTGAAATAATTTTTCCATCTGGATCTTTATCTTTTTCAAAAACATATATGTTTTTTAAAGTAGATAACTTTGCATGTTTTTTGATATGTCAGTGCTTTAAATGTGTTCCCTAATTTCTTGTTATTCAATAAATGTTAGTGTCTTGATTTTCTATGGGTTTCTTGTATACATACAATATCTGCTTGTTGCTTTTGAAGCATGTTAAATATTTTTGTTCTCTTCAATGGAGACAATGTTAATGGATAGAATCTTCATTTTTTTACATTCAAGAACTTCAGCTTGATCTAATTTATCTTCCTCTGTCTTTTATAGAATATAACTTAACCTCTTTATTAGCTTTAGGAGAACTTTCTTTTGAACTTGTAGAATCTCTTTGTTCCTGTCCACTTCTCGGTTTCAAAAGACATTTTCTGCTGTCAAATGTTCAGCCCACTGCTTAGCTTGCTTTATCGCCCTGATGATTCTTCTGCCTTTAGGTAAAAATGACTTCCATTGCAAATAGGATTCTCCAATAGTATTTGTTTTTTTTTCTTATCAAAATCTTAATTGCTACCAATCCCATTTAAAACTCTTGTTTTATATTCTGAACTTCTCTTCTTAGCTCCTCATTCATATTCTGGTTTGATTGTTTGATTTGTGTTGAAATTTCTTGTCTTATAATTTGGACTTCCTTTCTTAATGCTGTCTCTTATTTTGCTCTAATTTAAAAAAAATCTCGTTTGCTCTGATACCAGTTCTTATTTTTCCCATCCTTTTAAAATTAGCCACATTGAAGTCAATCTGTTCTTAGAAATCTAAAAACACCCAGCAAAAATAACCTCTTTAACTAACAATCTCTACCTATTTTTTAAACTGTTGTATACTCCAGTGCAATATCAAACTATCTACTTACACTCTTGTAATTACTATAATGCCCTGAATCTAAATTGACTATGTTGCTTTTCTGTCTGTCCCTGCCTACTCAACATATTTCTCAGTTTCTTAGTTGGTGTCTCATTCCTCTCTCCTAATCTAGTAAGAGAAAGAAACACAGTCAGATTGTCTAGAGGTCTTTTTTTCTTCTTGCTGAAGAACTTCATTGCTTCTTGGATGTCTGTAATCTTCTGATAGGCTCCGTTAAAGGTGAAACTCAGGCCCTTTCCACACGGGCCAAATACGGCGCCCTGGGGATGGCAAAAATGCCGTCCCCAGGGAGCCGTTCGCACAGGCGGCGCTGCTGAAACGTAGCAGCACCGACCTGGCTCCCCTCCACCTCCCCCAGAGTGGTGTCAGGCTGCCTCCCAAAACCTCCCTCCTGGAGGGAGGTTTTTGGAAAACAGCATGTTCCCGCCGGCACGGTGCGAACGGCACCGCTGGGAACACACTGTTTTCCCCGTCCCCCCCCCCACCTCACCTTGTCGTCCTGCTTCTCTCTACTGGACTGCTGAGACTTTCCCTCGCTGTCCTCCGACCCCTGGAGGTCGGAGGGCAGCCTGGGCGGGTCTTAGGAGTCCAGCAGGACGACGCAGGACGACGAGGTGAGTGGGGGGGGACGGGGAAGAGGCAGCTCCGTGCAGAGCCGCCTCTCCCGCGCCGGCCTCTGCGGGGGCCGCTCGCACGCTCCCGTGCGAACGGCCCCCACCCCTCCACCGGCAGAATTCCTGCCGGTGCAGGGTCGCCCTTTCCGCAGTGCAGAAAGGGCCTTTGTTCCTTAATCAGTAACCATCTGAAGGGGATCTTCTTTTTTCAAAGTATCTGTAAAAATTGTATTCTTTTCAATAATATTTCTCATGGTAGTTCTAATTATTATAATCTCTTGACCTTCATACTGCATCTTTTTTCAGTGCATGCAAATACACCACACAGTCTTGGGGAAGATACTTGTTTTTGGCTTCTGCTGACCTCATGTGATAGATTTTATCCACCATAGGTTCTATTTCTTCAATAAAAAAGACATGGACTTTGCTAATTCTGGAGTAAATTCTTTTCAAAGATCTTCTCCATCCTGTTCCGGCGTGGCTTGTATCCTTAAAGCACATTCCTGCAGATTCAGGCAGATTCTTCATGGGCCAAACACAGCGGTATGAAAATGATGTAAACTCTTTTACGCTGTTTTAAACCACTTTACACCATTTTCACACCGCTTTCACACAATTGTTTTTGACCCATGTGGAATCTGCCTCAAATCCAACCAAAGCAGTTTGTCCGCTTGGCGCTGAATTTCTTTCTGATTCACTTCCAGCTTTTTCTCTAATGTTTTTGAAACTTGCATTAATCTTTTCAGATCAGTAGCTATCTCTATAATCGTGTTCTTCATTTCTGCCATCTCCCCCATGAATTTGCCCATAAGACTCACCTTATTCTTCCTCTCAGACATATATTTTTGTGTGGAAATAAGCATTAATGCCACTTTTTTGCAACAGCTCCGAGTTCAGTTGCATTCTGGGTGAAAAAGACAGCAGAGTCAAGTCTCCTCTCGGGAGATCCATCAGTGATAGATGAAACCAAACACCCAACTCAGAAGTTGATATTCCTTGGAAACACTTAAACATTTCCACAAAATTCTCAGATTTGTCTTATACATCTTCTGTTACTTTCCCCTTCTTTTTGGTGACTGCAACCAGGGCACCTCCCATGTTGAATCTTATCTTTCTTCCTTCGATAAACAAGCTTGTACAATTTTTCCATATACTATCACATCCATTTTAGCACAATACCTTAACAATTCCTCATACAATTATTGTGAATGCAATCAAATGTTTTTCCCTCAGCAGTAATACATCACAGTCTGTGTAAATGTTGAAAAAGGAAAACCTTATTTTCTCTTAATCACAACAAATCTATTTCAGTAGTAAATTAGTGTCTTTTACAATCCACAGTTATAAAATAAAAAGTGAAACAGAGGGGAAGGAGAAGCACACAGGCACAGGGCAAACATGAAGAAAACCGCTGGGGGGGGGGGGTAACAAAGAAAAATAAAATAAGACTAAATGTAGTATTTTATTATATTAATATATTGAAACTATTCTACTCAGCTATATTAGAGTAGTAATTTAGTTAATTAGTTGAAACAACTCCAAAAATTAGAAGATCTACAAAAAAGTTCAGATCTTTATAGTAAAAAATAATCTGGGAATTCAAAATAGTCCAAAAGAGTTTTAAAAAGAACAACACAACAGTAAGTGAATTGTTAACAATGAAGACATTTTGTTGAACATAGCACTGTTAGTCTTCGGTATCAAACTGCACTGTTTTTTAATCCATGAATTTGGATAGTTTATCCCAGTCAGTTAGGAATCTGGGAGGTGCCCTGGTAATTTTTGCCTGGGGATTTGTAACAGTTGCTGCTGTGGTCAGGGAAGCATTGTATCTTTTCATAGCCAAGTTCATTAGGTGTTCATTAGTTAAGCCATTGCTTAACGTATTTCCAAACTTTTTGGAATATGGGTTAATTTTGTAGGTGACTTAACTGTTAAAACCAGAAGGTTTTTTTTATCCTAAATACAATATACATAATCTATTGTGTTATTTATAGTGCTTGACCTCACAAATCAAATATTTCTCCCTTTCAAACTTCTTGCAGTTGTAAGCTACCACAATTCAGTTAAAATGCAAACAGATTCCACTTCTTTTAAAACCCAGCTAATTTTATGGAACACACAACTGATCTTTTCAAATTTTAAAATCTTTCTTTAATCTCCTAGTTTCATTTAGAGCATGGTATTCAAATATCTTGTACTTCTTTGTATTCTCTTGTGGCTTTGTGTAAAAATGCTTCTCCCAACAATTCTTACAATGAAATAGTTTTACACGTGCAGGCGCGCACACACACGGGCTTGCGCAAAATGCAGTCATGTTCTTTTATCCTATGGCAGTAATCATATTTTTATTGTGTATATGAGTCACTCATCCTCTAAGGAATTGCACAGTAAAACTCTGAAGAATATATATTTTGAACTGGGGTCCATCCTTTCTCTCTTTTTTAGTATTAGTCTTTCATGCTTGTCGCAGGCTAATTGAAAGCTTAAGTATAGGGTCTTACCAGCTCTTTGTGGGGCTCTCTCCAGCTGAGTTATCTGACAGGTTTTTCTGTTTTCTCCCTTTAATGCAAGATGGTTCTTAAATAGCCAGTGATTCTTAAGTGGCCGTTAAAGGAGAAGTGTCTGAGCCATTGGATGATAGATAGTGCTCTTGTTATCCATTTATCAGGGCAAGATTGTTCTTAAGCAAATGTATTTTCTTTAATAGCATTATTTAAAATGCTTGACAACTAACTGTGCTTCAGTCAGTACTGGATAATTGTTCTAGACATTTCAATTGGGATTTTAAAAAGAAATTGATTTTGAAATAATTGTCTCAGTAATGCACACTTGTAGCTAACCTTGAAATGTAGGACCTTTCTGTTCCTGCTTTCTGCTGCTGTTCACAGAAATTATGTTACTGGGGACCAGTGGACTTTCAAGAAGTTCATCAGAGTCTCAGACTGTTGTTAAAAATCTTCAGATGCAATCAGTTTTGGAAGCAAGGAGAAAAAGTTTTTTTTCTTCCATTAAGCGTGTTTTAAAATATTTTTCTAGCATTTCCAGGGAGAAAATTCATGGAAATGCACTGTTCACTCCTCCACTACAATGAATTCCCCCCCACTTTGGAACGAGTGAAATGCTTTTAAAGAGAAGGTTTTACTGATGATTTTTATGCAAAGTGATCTAGAGCACTAGAGATCATTTCTTGTCTATACTCAACAGATTTTCAAGAATATGTTGACCGCAAATAATATTCTGTAACATACACAGCTTTTTCCTCAACTACTGATCATAGTTGTAGTTTGTCTTGTAGAAAATATTTCTTATACTTTTAAATTGTAGTGAAATTTTGTGTGCCAGGATATAATTGATGAGGTCAGTGTTAAAACAGTGAAATAAGTTTAGGTTTGATAAGAAAATATTTGCCATCGTAAGCAAAATTGCACCCTTCTAAGGTTGTTGAAGTCAGTAGCTCAGAAGAATATAATTCTGCTTAGGATGGCATTGTAAGTGTTGTCTGTATTTCAGTTTTCTTCAAAATGTTATGTTTTCCTTCTGTGACTTCAACATTTTTGGAAATGTTACATCTGCTGTTATTCTTCCAAAAGATTTTCCACAAGATCAAGCCAGAATATTCAGTTGATGACTACAGAAGTAGTAGAAACTTCAGTTCATGATAATAAATCAAAATGGTAATCCACTTACTTCAGTTAGTATATACTTGCACTTTTAACATCAATGTTAAATTGATACTTTATTGTGAAACAAAAGTTGCTACATTGATTGGTTGGCTTTTATACTTTTAGACCAGGTTCTACCTTAAATTTTAATTTGCTACTTCTGTCCAATTACTCAACATTATCGTCAGATGTCCCCACAAGCTACAAGTAAAAAAAGACTTAAAAACTTAATTCCAGGCAAGACAACTTTGCGTATACAGGTATAGTTATGATGTATGCATATAATACACAGATCAAGAGCAAAATATTCAACGAGACCCTGTGTCAGCTTTTTAATAATAGATTCTGTTTTCCATGTGCCACTTTTGAAAAGGTACGAGGAGGAAATCTGGGAGTTTATCCTCACCTCCTGGGTAACTTTGAGTCTGTGTGATGTAGTGGTTAAGAGTGGTGGACTCTAATCTGGAGAACTGGGTTAGTTTTTCCACTCCTCCACATGAAGCCTGCTGGGTGACTTTGGACTAGTCACACATCTCTCCAAACTCTTTCAGACCCACCTATCTTACAAGGTGTCCGTTGTGGGGAGGAGAAGGGAAGGTGATTGTAAGCCACTTTGATATTCCTTGAAGGTAGAGAAAAGCATGTTATGAAAACAAACTCTTTTTCAAGATGGGAAAGCAGGCATAAACAGTGCTTCTCCACTGGCCATTAGAAGCCATTTCAAGCAGGGAGAAGGGGCTGCCAAAAGTCCATACACCACAATTCTAAATGCCTCATTAAGCTTGGAGATACGGAAGTGTGTGTATGTGGGCGGGGTGGGGGGGTATGGCCACTGTGAAGAATTGCTGGTTTCACCATCACTTTTACAATGGTTGTATTATAAATAGGCGAAGGTTTATGCATTCAAAAATGGTAATAAATAGAAAACTGAAGAAATAATACTTGAAAATCAAAACTACTGTGAAATCAAACGGTCACTGTGGCCTGTGGGGTTTCTCATGGTTACTGTCATTGGTCATATATAGAGGTTTAAAGGCTTGGGGAAAAAACCCTTTCCCCCCATTTTTTGAGGACTCTTTCTGGTGGAAATGTTGGGAAATTTGAGGGAATACCAAAACAAAATGGAGAATGAGGAGCACTGAAAAGTCCTTTGATTTTTTTGTCTTTTGAGAATAAGTAAAATGTGCTACAATAGCATAGGGTACAACAGTTTGGAACTCTGTTGTGCTTTAGTATCTTATATTTTAATAATCAAGCTTACCCTGATCTGTGGATTCCTATATCTGTGGATTGGGGCCACGTTGACAGTTTGAAAATTTTTCTCCAAATGCAGGACAACCCTCCCCCAAGTTTGCAGAAAAATCTGACATCTTACCAAAATGTTTTTTTAAAACCCAAAATATCTCTGCAGTGAGCAGTGGTGCTGGCGCCTCCTTGCCTATTCCCACACCTCCAGCGTTCTTGCAGTCTCAGTGATGGTGCTAGTTGTGGGCGAATGTGTGATCAGAACCCAGACACTCGCTCACTTACTGTGTCATGTGTTGTCACTTTCAGCAATGATCAACCAAGGGACAAGGATGTGGAGGGTGGCTTGGGGTATGGTGCTGGAGTTGGGTGGATGGGCGAAGAAGCTGGTGAGGCAGCTGGTCTGGAGGCAGGGGTTAGCAAGTAGGAAGGGAAGACTCTCTTGTCCCCTACCCCCATTCCTGAAAAAGCTGATGATGCAGCTGGTATGTATAGAAGGAGGGTAAATTCATGTCTCCCTCATTCTTACCCCCTCCTATCAACAATGCAGTGATCCCAGGAGCTGAGTAGGGGAGAGGGTGTAAGAGTCATTACTCCCATTTGGTGCTGAAGCCACAACACTGGGGGTGGCAGGCAGAGGAGGAAGCAGCCTGAGCAGTGGGCACAGCCCAGTGGCCGTGGAATGACATCAAGGGTGGGGAGAAAAGAGTGACAAAGAAAGGTCAAAATATTCTCTATTTCCCCTAAAACAGTTTTCAAATGGAAATTTTGACATCTGTAGCCGTTTGCTATGTTCTTGTTGGATTCAGTGGATTCGGTGTCTCAATAAAACAACCAAAATAATTCTTTGTGCCTGGGAGCACTAAGATAAAAGGATAGTGAGGCCTCAGATTCATGATGGATTTTGATTAGAGACATATTCTTTGTTGTTCACATGGTAGCTCAGTTATTTAGCAGCCCCAATTAGAATAAACTGGTTATCTATACTAGGTTCTGAAATTACCCAGGCTGGTGTATTGGTTCAATTTTTGGAGCTGTATACAAAGGCAGTAATAATCTCATATCTGAGTGAAACATTACTACTTCCTGTAGCTAGATTCTAGCGCAATTACCCCTTGGAGACCAGAAAAATTTTGTTAGGTATGGACTGTTGAAAATCAAAGCTCCCTTTGTCTCGGAAGCTCATAGTCCCCCATTCTCGTTGGTCTCTAATCTATTGTTGAATGGGAATCTAGCTTTTCTACTACAGACCACCAGGATTATTCTCTGAAACTACTCCATGCAGTATGCTTTCCATGGATATGCTCATGCCAAAATAAGTCCTACATCTGCAAGTACCTTGGACACCATTTGCTAGTTTGAAAAAATATAATTATTCATCTTAATGTATATCAAGAGCACTCTCCTTTTTTAACAGCTTAGAAACTTTGGAGGCTTGTATCCTATCATTATAGAAATGTGGTATTGAATCAGTATAGCATAATTTCAAAATATTCAAGTTGCAATTCTGTGATAATTTAGGTGGCTTAAAATTGGTGGCCCTTTAAATTGGTGGGATTTTTTAATTCTGTGGAGCATTGCTGCTTATATGGTTAAGTAAAATCATGGAGAGATTTACCAGGATACCTTATAATTAGCCATATTGATGTGGCACTTGATGCAGAATAATGCATTGTTGCCTGTGGCACAAAATGTTTAAAATAACTGGTATGTGAGTTTAGTTAGCAATAACTTAAGTACTCAAGAGTATTTTCTTTAAACAAATAGTTTAAGAGTATGTAATGATAGGTTAAATTTAGTCATTACATGGCCCACTTCAGTGGCCAAATACCTCTGAAACTAAATCACATGTGAAATGAACTTTTGTCATTGGAAATGTTGTAGCAGTAAATTAAATTTTGGTTTCTAGTCAGCTTGCCCATTAGGTTAACTCAGACTTTTGAGCTTCATGTTTGCGAGCTGTGTCAAATAAAATTACACTGTCTCATTCATTTTACTACATATTAAATTCTGAACATTTCAATGTACTTTACAGGCCATGGTAAAACTCCGAAAGATGCTGCTTCTGTTCGAGCGACCCATCCCATACCTGCTGCTTGTGGAATATACTACTTTGAAGTTAAAATTGTTAGCAAAGGAAGAGATGGGTAAGATTTGACTTTTTCAGTTTTTGTAATGCTGCTAATTGATACCATCTGGAGATTTCTGCTGAAATAGTGACTTCATTATTAAATACTTACTTTATGTTCTAAAAGAAATTGAGAGTCTAGGGCAGCACCATGCCAAACTGTTATGTTTGGCATGCAGGCTTGTTCCCCACCCAGGCAACTGAGGATGAGTTACTTCTATCATGGCAGAAAATGATGGGCATGGCTTATGCCAGTCATTGCTTTCCAGAAGTTGACTGAGGGAAGCCTCTGGGACTTGGCTTGCTTCCTGTGTCACTGGTTTGTAAAACTCTGATAACCCGTTCCTTATGGTTTGCTGGCACTTCATTTCATAGGTAGGTGTATATTTTCTCATCCTAAAGAACTTGCCTGCCTTTGATCTAGAATGTCATGTATGTTCTACTGTAATGATGCATGTGTTATATACTGTAAAGTCACTTTCAACTTATTGTGACCTCATGAATTTGTAACCTTTTAAATGTCTCATATTAACAGTTTTGCTCCGGTCTTGCAAACTGAAGGTTGTGGCTTCTTTTTTTGAGCCAATCCGTTTCATGTTGGGTCATCTTGTACCACTGCCATCAACTTTTCCTAGAATTATTGCCTTTTATAGCGAGTCTTGTGTTTTTGTTGTGACCAGAATACCATAGTTTAGTAATTCTAGCTTCTAGAAAGAATTCAGGTTTGATTTGCTCTAAAATCCACTTATCAAATCAAGATTCTGAATTCTACAACCTAAATTACTCAACTGAGGCTATTGTACTTTTGTACTTTTAACAATTATAGAGGTTTAATGGTATAGTTAAGTTCTTCCTTGTGATTAAAAGTTTAATCCAAGTTGTTTGTTTGTTCGTTCATTTTAATATACTGCCCACCCCCAAAGGGCTCTGAGTTAAATATTTTTATAACTACCGACTGACATTGTTGCTTCACTTTCAGATAGAGGACTTAACTTCTTAGGTCTATCTAATCAGGAAACTTTAAAACAATATAATTGCAAACACACTTTTTCATAGAATTTTTTTAGTAAATGAAGAATGGAATGTAGCATTCTATTCACTATTAGTTTGTGAGTAGCACATGTTCTAGGGATTTGCATGCACTCTGTGCAAATCTTTGTAAACTGGCTTAGCAGATGAAACCTTCTCCCTTTCTTCCCTTGCATGCCACCCCTCCCTCCCCTCCCTTGCATGCCACCCCTCACTTCCTCCCCTTCCCTTGCATGCCTCCCTCCCCCTCTCTCCTCCAGGGTGGGTGGGCCATGTCCAGATGCCGGGCCCCCTCCCTACCCTTGCATGCCACCTCTCACTCACTCACTCCCCTCCCTCCCCCTCCCTTGCATGCCACCCCTCCCTCTTCTCCCCCTCCCTCTGCTAGGGTGGGTGGGCCATGTCCAGATGCTGGGCCTCCTCCCCTCCCTTGCATGCCACCCCTCCCTCCCTCCCTTCCCTCCCTTGCATTCCACTCCCTCCCTCCCCTCCCTTGCATTCCACTCCCTCCCTCCCCCACCTAAGTGTCATGATCTTTGTCACTTTGTGGAACAAGACTGGCCACTGTCTTCCACAACTTTGGAGTACCTAATAAATCATATTCCTAATAAATAAGATTTCTTTCTGAGTGATATTGCAGCTGCAGTCAAATGTTGTCTTTCAGAGTTTCAATGCATTACAGAATTTCCAAATCATAATTGTTATAATTCAAGTTTGATACGTTTCAGTCTGCAACAGCGTTGCATTCAAAACATTAATATACCAAAATCTTTTTGCTAACAGCTAATGATGTGAAATGGAGGTGAAATGTAATATTTGGTACAGCTTTTTTTTATACTTGGAGTTTGGGAGAGCTCAGTTCATATCCACTTTAGGGGGCTGGGATCAAGTCCATATTGCCCCGTTTTCCATCTTTTAAATGTGAACCTTCCTCAGAAGTAGTTGTGAGGATGAATAAGGATTGCAGAGTATCATATGACTGTATTTATTATTCATTTATAATTTCTGTTGTGTATAGTCCAGATAGTATTGCGTTGTCTTCCAGCTCACAACACTCTATAGTTTTAGATTTCAGTCTTAGAAGTGATCTTTTACTAGTGTGCGTTTTGCTAAATAATTTTGAGCCATTTGCTACCTCCCAGCCCCACTGTGCTAGTGGAAATAAATGACCTATATCAAAATATTGTTGGAAGGGTAAACGAGGCAAGCATGTAAAGTACTTTGAAATGTGTAATTATTGTGGCAGTGAATAATATTTAAAGTGATTAATCAATAGATCACATTCTGATTTTTTTTTTGTACATTGTCTATGCCTTGACAGAAAGCTTGGCTGTCAGGGCTTGACCTGTATGGATTTGTGCCAGTTTTCCGTTATGTAGTACATGGATCAGAGATAGTAGATTAGGATCTGGCAACAACTGCTCTATTCAGTGTTACTGGGTTTTCCACAGATAGCAGACAGAGCTTTCCAGTGTTATTTGAAATACTGTAGAAACGTAATTTAGTATTGGCTCTTAGTTTTTCTTTTACATTAGAATTTGAGTTTGAAGAGGGATTGGCTTGCCTTTATGTTGGAATGTATTGCTTAGAGAGAAGCTCTTCTTGCATGCATTTCTGCAAGAGAGATTTTGATAATAGCTTGTTTATCTTAGAATTCTTTCATGCAGAATTTCATTGATGTGCTATTTTTGATTGCTGGAATTTTAGGCTTTCTAGGCTGAAGAAAATATCGAAGAATAATGTTTGTCTGACAAGATAAGTGGAAAATAGATATTGGGGAATTAATGCACTCCTTATGAAGCTTTTTCTCTCTACAAAATTTCTTGTTCTGTTATACATTTCAAAGTACCAAACTATCAGGTGGATTTGTGTAATTCATACATAATACACTGCATTTAAGCGAGTAGTCAGGCTTTTTGTGGGCTGCTAACCGTTGTGGAATTATTTTAAAGCCACTCTAGAAGGTTTTTTTTAGAATCATGTGGAATGGGCTTTCTACGTATTCAGAATATCCTACCCGGATTTACCAAGCTTTGTCACAGTACTAACCTTTTACCAATAAAAGTTAGTTAGTTTGGAATTGAATTTATGTGATAGATTAAAATAAACTGGAAATGGCATCAATAACTTTCAAAAGTCATACAGTTATGACTTGTAGCGATGTGAGTAAACATGATTATCAGTTTATTGGAAGACTGTTACCAGAGACCCCCTTCTTAGATGTGTGCTGTCTCCTCTGACTCCACCTTGGCTAAATGTGCTTTGGCGACCATTTTAGGATCTAGCAATGTTGTGCTTTGGATAAAGTGAGGCCAAGGCTGTCCTCAGTATATTCTGATGAGTGGCCAAAACGTGGGCAAGATACCAATTCACTGATAGGATATCTGCACGTGTACCCATTGCCAGAGGGGCTTGCAAAGCCCATCATCCACCTAGATCCATTCCATCAAATTCTGGTCATCCTGAATATAAAATCTAATTACAATCGGAAAACTAAGTGGGCTTGATTACTTTTACTGAATGTCTCCTGCCAACCTGCTACAGGCATAGGTGAAATCTCCACTCTGACAGCCTTTTTATCCATTTTGCCTAGGTGCAATCACCTTTTGTTACTTTTCTGGGAAGGTTCCCCATTCCACTCAATCAAAGTCAAGAAGTGCCTAGACTTTACAATCTTTGATATTCTTTACAGTCTTTGCTACTCTTTTTTACTGGCTCCTATAGCTATTTTTGTGCTACCAGCCAAAATTATACAATTCGACCCCTCTGTGGCTCAGTGCCTGCCCACTCCACTCTTCTCTTTTGGAACCAGCAAACCGTCTGTGATATGTCTCTCTCACTTGCACAGAATGCCTACCACTCCATACAAATTTCTCCTCTCAGGTTGAGGGTTATAAATAGGTCAGGCTGTCACATGCCTCTAATTAACATGTCCAAAAAAAGTCAGTGTTTTGGGGATTTAAGTATATTGGACCCCCCAAAATTGGTAGATTCGACGAAGAGGTCCAGTTTTATGGACTCCTACACAGGGTGCCCCCAACTGTCCCCCATTATTTCCTTGAGCCATGACCATTTCACCTTTTGCGTCCTCTCCCTCACTCAGCAGACAGAGTAGCCCAGCTTCCTTTAACAACAGACCCTCGCTCAAACACTTTTTGGGGTTGGAGGTCTCAAGTTTTATTAACACACTGCCACCATTTATTCATATCCTAAGACATATGTAGACTGAGATCTTAATGTGTGTGTTTCTTTTTCCTGAGGCATGCAGCCCTCAGGGTTAAACAAGGAGTAAATTTTTTATTAATGGGTTGAACATAACACTGAAGAAAGTGAGGTAGAGATTGTAACGTTTCTTTTTCATTGGACATTTGAACTGTTTCCCTATTCCAGCATTTGGCATCTTTTGTTACAAATTAACTTTTCTGTCCAGGTAGCTTTAAACTGTTCTTCATCTCAACTTTATTTGGCCAGATATACTCTTTCCCCTGCCAACTCCCAACTGTCCTCTAGCCACCCTTCCAACTTTCTTTCCCTAAGATTCCTTCATCTCCCATTTGTCAGGGAGAGATGGAACCTAACCTGTCGGTCACACCTTGCTATTTCTTCAGGACCTTTGGAAGCTCTACCTAAAGGTCCCCTACAGTCAGTCCCTGGATCATCTAAACAGATAACACACTAGACCAGGGGTCGGGAACTCATGCCCACGAGCCGCGATAGCGCGTTCCTTCGGGCTTCTCAGAGGTTCTCCCTGTTATTGCCCCTTCCCGGGCAAGCCTGGGCAGAAATTAAAGGCAACGAGGTAAGGGCTGGAGCTTGTGCCAGAGCGGGGCTGGGCGCAGGAAGCTTGTGCCGCAGCAAGTGGGGGGGAGCGAAAGCTGGCAGGCAGGCAAACTGAGCCGGGGCGGACGGCAAGTTTATGCTATAAGTGCTATAAGCAGGCTTCTAATGGGGGCGGGGCGAAGCCGGGCGAGTGGGCTGGGGCGCACCGCCGCAGGGGGCTGCAGCAGGCAGGCAGGTGGGGGACGTCGAAGCGAGGCGCAGTTAGCCAAATGGCAAGAGGGCATGCGGAGCCGGGCAGGTCGGCCGGGAGCGGGCGGTCAAGGCGCGAGCCGGGGCAAGGTAAGCAGTATGCGGGCGGCAAGTGAGCCGGGGCAAGGCAAGCTGGTAAGTCGGCCGGCAAGGAATGGGGCAGCGCAAGCGGGTAAGTTTACGGGCAAGTGAGCCGCAGGCAGGCAAGCTATGTAAGCTACGGGCAAGCTGAGCTGGCCGGCAGGGCAATGCAGGTAAGTCGGCGGCAAGCGAGCCGTATGGTGGGCAAGCAGGTAAGTTGGGCGGGCAAGGAGCTGGGCTGGCGCCGCAAGCTAAGGTAACGGGCAAGCGAGCCGGGGGCAAGGCTAACAGGTAAGTTGGGCGTAAGGGCGATTACGGCAAGGCAAGCAGGTAAAGCCGGCTGGCAAGCGAGCCGGGGCAAGGCCAGCAGGTAAGCTGGTGTCACGGGCAAGGAGCCGGCTGGCAGGGCAAGCAGGTAAGCGGGCGGGCAAGCAGGCGGGCTGGCAAGGCAAGCAGGTAAGCCACGGGCAAGTGAGCGGGCGGGCAAGGCAAGCAGGTAAACGGGCGGGCAAGTGGAGCCGGGCTGGCAAGGCAAGCAGGTAAGTTACGGGCAAGCAAGTGAGCGGGGGGGGAAAGGCAAGCAGGTAAGCTACGGGCAAGAGTCAGCGGCAAGGCGCGGTAAGCTACGGCAAGTGGGGATGTATGGCAAGGCAGCGGTGTTACGGGCGCGAGCCGGGCTGGCAGGGCAAGCAGGCTGGCTGGCAAGTGAGTACGGCAGGGCAAGCAGGTAAGCCGGGCTGGCAAGGATCAGGGGCAAGCACAAGCAGGTAAGCTGCATGGCAAGGATCGGGGCAGGGGCGGCAAGCAGGTAAGCCGGGCTGCGCGATACGGGCAAGGCAAGCAGGTAAGCCGGCTGGGCGCGAGCCGGGCGGGCGCGAGGGCTGGGCAAGGCAGGCAGGTAAGCTACGGGCAAGTACGGGTGGGCAAGGCAAGCAGGTAAGCAGGCGGGCAAGTGAGGGGGGCGGGCAAGGCAAGCAGGTGTTGGCTGGCAAGTGAGCTGGCGGGCAGGGGCGCAGGTGCCGGGCGGCAAGGAGCGGGCTGGCAGGCGCGCAGGTAAGCTGGCGGGCAAGTGGGAGCTGGCTGGCAAGGCAAGCAGGTAGGGCGGGCGGGCAAGCAGGGGGGCGGGCGGGCAAGGCAAGCAGGTAAGCTGGCTGGCAAGTGAGCATGGCAAGGCAAGCAGGTGTTGGCTGGCGCGAGCTGGCTGGCAGGGCGCAGGTAAGCTGGCTGGCAAGCGATCAGGGGCAAGGCAAGCAGGTAAGCGGGCGGGCAAGTGAGCGGGGGGGCAGCAAAGTGCGTTGGCTGCGAGCCGGGCGAAAGCAGGGCAAGCAGGTAAGCCGGCAGGCGCGAGCCGGGCTGGCAAGGCAAGCAGGTAAGCTGGCGGCAAGTGAGCTGGGGTGAGCGTTTATGAGGCTGGCTGGAAGCAAGCCGTCGGGCGAAAGTAGGGGCGGCCGAAGGCAGGGTTGGCTGGCGATCCATGCTTCTTTAGAATGAGTGGAGTAAAAGGTAAAAAAACCCTAATATATACAGTGTTATCTTTATTTTAAATGTCAAAAATTATTTGCGGCTCCAAGTGTTTTCTTTTCCTGTGGAAAACGGGTCCAAATGGCTCTTTGAGTGTTAAAGGTTCCCTACCCCTGCACTAGACCCAGCTCACCAAATTGAGGATAGGAAAACACCTTCTCTGTTTTCTCCTTTTTCTCTTTAAAGTCCTCTTTCCTCTTTTTTACAGCCCTCGCTTTCCCTTGTCCTCATCGTCATTCCCTGTTTCAGAATTTGCAAGCCCCTCTGGCAATGGGTACACGTGCAGATATCCTATCAGTGAATTGGTATCTAGCAAAAATTTTACAGCCACATATTACATCATAAAAGTTCCAAAAATGGCAGTTATATTTCAATTATAGCATATTTCTTTTCTATATTCTTTATTTTAATCCTACAAAGATGTCAAAACCTATCAACATTTCATGTCTTTATTGTTATCAATTGAATTAAAGTCTGACATTGTATAGAATTACAACCAAAGGTATTGTAAAATATCTTACTTTTTGTCACATTGCTTTAAAAATGTATCAAATTTATTATTTCCTGTAAGACATATTTTATTTTAACAGGGAATGATTTTAACATATATATAGCTTATTTATTTATTTATTTATTTGAGTCGTTAGATTAACTGTGCTCTACTTATATATTTATGTCGTGCACCGCCCTGAGCCCTCCGGGGGATGGCGGTATAGAAGCTTAATAAATAATAATAATAACAATAATATAATTATAATAATAATTTTATTTTAAATCCCTGTTGAGTCTTTCTAAACAATAATTCATTGATAGTGAAAAGGCACTGTAGCTCTCATACCAATTAAAATTTTCACTTAAGTAATTATACTTAATAAACTCAAGTATGAGGGTAGAAATCTTCAAAATTATCCTATTTAACTATCAGTTAATCGCACAGCAATTCAAACATTCATAATGGCCGTTTCCGCACGGGCAGAAAATGACGGCCTGGAGATCTAAAACACTGTTCCAGGTCGCCTCGCCGCTTCGAGCTGGCTATCGGGCGTGATTCCCAGAACGCCAGGGTGCCGCTCTTTCGAATATCACCAAGTGGAAGCCGCCGTCGGTTTAACGGCAGCGGGCTTCACGGGCGCTCTCCCCACCTCGGCACCACGAACCTGCTTGAGTGCTAAATACATCAGGTCTGGGGACACGCTCGCCCCTGCAATCAGCTCGAGCAGGCACGCCAGGCGGTCCCCAGGTCTCGTGACGCCGAGGCCCAGGGACAAGCTCGGTCGCGGCGGCACCGGCTACCGCCGGCTGCTCGTTTTCCTGACCGGGCCCTACGCGGGACGGCCCCAGCGTTTCGGTCCGGCGCTGGTGAAGCGCCGACCCAGCCTGCTCGGGCTTCGCCGCATGGAAACCGGCCTTAGTATCCAGCAGTACTAAAGCCATTTTAATAGAAAATGGTCTTCAGAGTTATTTGTCTTGATTTTAGTGTAAATACTTATATACTTTAAGTTGCGGTAATGATGCATTTTCACTTATTGTGACACTGTTTCATTTAAATCTTACTCTGTACAATTTGCTTATGTCACAACAACAAACCCTCAGCCAATGGATGCACTGAACTGTCTTGCGCGTGCTCATTGGCTGAGGGTTTCTCATTGCGCTCAAAACAGCCCACTCCATTTCGGCAAGGAAGCTGCTGCCACCTCCATGGAAAATGGAGGCCCACAAAGGACAGGAGCACAGTCCAAAACAGTGAGCTGGTGACATTCAGTGGCTGGGTGAGCTGGCGTGGGCTGTGACTGAGGCAAGCCCCCAAGCTGTCTAGATTGAGGGGTTGGAGAGAGACAGCCACCAAGAGACTCTCCTCCCAGGCTTCTGCCTCCCCGTGCCTGGCACTTCTGCAGGACCTGTGGGCACTTACCTGGCAATACAAAGTTTCTGATCCTGCTTCCTCCCCCACCCCCCCTTGTGAAATGAATGACTTCCATTATACTCTTCACTTTTCAAAAATCCAAAGGATTTGCTTGGAAGTCCCACAGAGTTCAGTAAAATGGGTGTGTGCCTATCCAGCCACAGATTGGACCTTCCCCTGGGTAAAAAGCACTCTCAGGATTAGAACTGCATACACCTGCGCTCGGAGGCAACCCCAGCTGGGTTGGAAGAAACATGCTCCAGGCTTACGGAGGCGAAGTCTGATCTTATGCAAGCCCAGGTATGTTCAAACTGGACTTTACTCTCCAGTCACAAGGACATGTGTCAGATGACCGCCATGCAGTCCTTGCAGCACACACCATTTACTCTGAAGTTTGACTGACCGTCAAACACATTTGTGACACATTGCAACTGGCTGCAACCCCCTTAACTCCAGCACCGGAAAGGGGCCAGGGAGGAAGGGAATACAAAGGGAATTAAAAAATAAACATTTGTTTATGTTGCCATGACGAAATCTCAGAAACAGCCCCCCACCAGCCTTCCACACTTACTGGGCTCCTGGGACCAGTGCATCATCACCAGGCAGGTCAAAAGCAGTGTGGGGGTGGGGAGGGGGGGCGGGCTGGATGAGGCACCAGTAAAACTTGTTGCAAGTGTGAGGAGAGATGCTTGCTTGCCCCCACTTTTGTAGGGCCCATTGCATTTCCCCTTACAATGAGCTTTAATTCTAGTTTAATAAATAATTTTTTTGTTCAAAATAGAAACGGCAAAATTGGAAAAAATCAAAGAAGAATTGTAGATACTATAGTTTGGAATAGCTAAAATATAAATTTATTCCATTACCAACAAAGCAGCAGCTACCAGTGTGCCTCATATGTGAATAGGTCTTTCCTGGTAAAGCAGTGAATCCTTCCAGACTAACTGAACATTTGAAAAAGGTACACTCTGACAAGGCAGACCAGAACTTAATTTTTTTTCAATCACTTTGTGACAGTTTTCGGTTTTGTCAAGCATGCTTTGCAATGCTTCACAACAAAACACTGATGGTTTGTATGCTTCCTACAGCATTTCATTGTTGATGGCTGTCTAGAAATCTTTATACAGTTGGTGAGGAACTCATCCTACCAGCAGTTGGTGAGCTTCTGAGTACTGCTTTGCATAAGTCACCAGACGATAAAAATAAGATGATTCTGCTCTCTGTGCAAAGATGTATAGATGAAATGGCTGAAAATGTAGAAGCATACTAAGAAGAACAGAAATTGCATTACAGCTGGTTGAGTCATCTTTGCCAGGCAATGAATCTTTGCCTCTTGGTTATGTGAAGTTTGACTTCAGAGTTGTTACTTGCAAGGCAACTAAGATCAGATCCTGTTGGTGTTGTGAAGTTGAGCAGTTGTTCAAAGACAAAGAAAATTCCACTTACTAATGGACTTCCTTGTGCAACTGATGGAGCACTATTGATGACTTTTCACTACTGTGACTGTGTGCACTTCTGGAAAAAAGCAGTGCGAGATGTATTTTCCATTAATTGTTATTAGTTGCCAATGTCCGGTTGCAGAAACACTCAGTGATCACCTGCTCAAATCATTATGCACTCATTGTTTCAGTGAATAAAATTCAAGTCCATTGTCTCAATGATCAACTATTACAGGAGCTCTGTGTTGAGAATGATGAAGATTTTGAACATCTGCTGCTTCAGATGTTCATTGGCTAACTGCATGAGACACATTTATGACCTTTTTGACACTATTGGGGAGTTTTTTGACTGCTCAGTGACCAGTCAAGACGTTACTTGTCAGAGCTATTTGCAAAATTCAATGAAATGAATTTGCAGTTGCAAGGGAAATGAGGTCAGTCTTATTAAGGCTAAATCTGTTGTCTCTGTGTCTTATTTCAAAGTTACCTTTGAATAAATGCAATATAGGCTGTTGTAAGCTATACATTTTCTAAGCCTGTTTGAGCTAGAAGAGAAAAATGGGATACAAGATTATGATCTGAGTTTTGTGCAACCATTTGAATATGCTGTGTGAAGATATGTTGAATGATTTGAGGATCTTCTTTGGTTGAAAATTCCAGATTGGGAAATAAACCTATTTTTAGATAGTGGGCAAGTTGAGGTAGTTAAAAAAAAGAACTAACAACTACAATACAGACAGTGGTTAAGAAGCTCCTTGTTGTATTTCCAACACCATATTTGGTGAAATGTACTTTTAGTATGGTCACACAACTTCTCTCCATATAAAGAAGTTGACTTCAGATTACTGAACATAGTGATTTAAGAGTCCTGCTAAGCAACTTTAAACTAGACATTGGGGAACTGGCATTACTTCATCAAGCCCATCCATTGCATTATGAATTTACTGAATAGTGAAGTAGTTATTAAATGTGTTACATCAGATTTGCTGGTATCACTGGATCAAGTTCATCAATTTTGTTGAATAAATTAAATTTAAAAGTTTCAATTAGATTTTGAATAGTTACTGTTTTGAATTTTATTGTTATCTACTTTTCAGGTCATGCAAACTGCTGTTCTAAATAATGTTTTTTATAAGTTGGTGAGACTGTTTATGGAACCAAATGGGCAGTGACCTGAAAAGTTTGGAAACTGCTGCTTCCCAATCCAGAATGTGGGTGAACTAGGTTGTGGAAGTGCTGCAGGGCTGTGCTGATGTGTTTGGCCACACCATCAGCCTAAGAGGCACCTACTCTGACAGAGAGAGCAAATGCCAATGTATGGGTGCTCCATAGCTCCATGGTACCCAAACCCAAACGATCCTGTTGCCCACAAGCCATGTTGGCTAGGAGAACATGATGACATAGCAAGGGGCTAGCCAGGGGCCTTCCAGGCTTCCACTGGGGTTTCAGCCTGGGAATGCCCCTCTCCCTACCTGCAGTCTTACACGGGAAGAAATCATGGTGCAAGTCATTTTTTCCAATGGGATTTTTCCAGGTGGCTGGTTTTTTGGTTGTTAAATGTGTGTTGTGCTGCTGAAACATCCCTTGGAGGCGGCACAGTGCCACCATTGCCGTAACGTCCCCAGCCGCTGCAGAGCTCCCACTTGAATCGGGCTGTCCAAACAACTTCAATGCATTATATGTAAAATATGTTCTAATAAAATACTGTTAGTATTTTGACTATAAAATAGGCCCTTTCTGTGTGGTCCAGCAGGGTGTCTTCGTTTGAAGCTCTTAATCTAACCATTCTGTCTACTGAAGACAGATGGACTGAATGCAGCAGAGATTCTGGGCAAAAACACTGGAGGGAGGTAGATGGAAGCGGTGTGTGGTTTGTGTGTGTGTGTTTTCTTGAATGGATCTGCGCTTGTATGTGTGCCTGCTGTATGAGATTTTTGGGACACATATTTGTGAGAGTCCCAGAATATGGGCCATTGCAATTAGCAGATTAGAAGTGAAATTAATTTGTCTCATGTGGAAAGTAACTATTTGGCAGTAGGAATTGGGGTGGATTGTGTGAAAAAGCCCAGAATTGATAGCCAGAGCCATGCCACAGTGGTCCCTGTTGTGTAATGAAACTTGAGCAAAGCAAGAATTAAGAAAATTCCCTGATGCAGACTTTGGCTTCCATAAAAATTAGTCCATCCATAAAAGATAAAATATATGGCTTTTTTTGGTTAAACATTACTTGTTCATATCTGTGTTTGAATGAATCCGTTGGTGACTAAGAGAGTTTTAAAACTGTAGAGGAGAAGCCTTGAAAACATCGAATATTCTGATGAAACAAAATGTTCAAAAGTGAACTTTGTCTTGCTTTACCATAGTGTTCAAATCCACTTCCAATTCATCTTCCTGCATAACAGACCCTGTCAATTTCAGACTAATGTCTATCCATTTGCAGTCAAAATGGTATGTAAATGAATACAAATCCGCTTCATTTGCATACACCTATTCCAATCACATAATATCGATTTTTGGGTCACAGTGTGTTGAAGGCAGAATAAAGAAGAGGTTTGAGGCCAGCTCATATGAAGCTACTTTATCCCAAGTGTCAAAATATTAAGTTTTACATTATGCATCTATCTAGACTGTATAAAGGACTTTCACCAATGCAGCCCACATGTACTTGGCATTGCAGAATTATAGTGTTCTATGGTCCCTTCCTAACTATAGCCAGTGAAGTGTCTGTAATCCAGACTTACTTGCCACGGTTTAATTAAACCATGCTTTGGCGCCATATCTGAACTTAACCTGTGTCTATAAGAGGCTGCAAATAAAACTGTCCAACAAATTATTGGTTAGCTGGGGACAATCGGTAGATAGTTGTTTGTTTCATTGGCCTGCTGTTACTGCCGCTACTATTTCTGCTTCTTGACACCATAATGGTTTCCTGTTTCCCTATTGCCAAACGTTCATAACTGTATTTCTGCCATTCAGGAAATGGATTTTAATTATACTCAGTTAATTTAGTAGAAATATGTGGATTTTCTAGTAGCTTTGATTGAAGTGATAACTTAATGAAACCTAAGATAAACTGTCTTCTTTCACCACTACAGTTATATGGGAATTGGCCTATCTGCTCAAGGTGTGAATATGAACAGACTACCAGGTATGAGGAAAATATTTCTTTTGATTTTAAAGCATTGCTTGTTTCTGTAGTATATTTTCACTTGATTTTGAACATATTTTTTTTTCAAATGACAATGCTCTATTGACTGTGATTTTATTGTTATTTGGAATGCGTAAATTGGAATCTGAAGTGAAGTGTGCGTGGGTTTAGGGATGTGCAGTTGGATATTGCTGACCTGATGAAATGTCTCATTTTTCCTGGATCAGGTCAGCAATATTTAAGAACATAAGAACATAAGAACAAGCCAGCTGGATCAGACCAAAGTCCATCTAGTCCAGCTCTCTGCTACTCGCAGTGGCCCACCAGGTGCCTTTGGGAGCTCACATGTAGGATGTGAACGCAATGGCCTTCTGCGGCTGTTGCTCCCGATCACCTGGTCTGTTAAGGCATTTGCAATCTCAGATCAAGGAGGATCAAGATTGGTAGCCATAAATCGACTTCTCCTCCATAAATCTGTCCAAGCCCCTTTTAAAGCTATCAAACACCAATCACACGTTGCGTGAAGAAGTGTTTCCTTTTATTAGTCCTAATTCTTCCCCCCAGCATTTTCAATGAATGCCCCCTGGTTCTAGTATTGTGAGAAAGAGAGAAAAATTTCTCTCTGTCAACATTTTCTACCCCATGCATAATTTTGTAGACTTCAATCATATCCCCCCTCAGCCGCCTCCTCTCCAAACTGAAGAGTCCCAAACGCTGCAGCCTCTCCTCATAGGGAAGGTGCTCCAGTCCCTCAATCATCCTTGTTGCCCTTCTCTGCACTTTTTCTATCTCCTCAATATCCTTTTTGAGATGCGGCGACCAGAACTGGACACAGTACTCCAAGTGCGGTCGCACCACTGCTTTATATAAGGGCATGACAATCTTTGCAGTTTTATTCTCAATTCCTTTTCTAATGATCCCCAGCATAGAGTTTGCCTTTTTTCCAGCTGCCATGCATTGAGTTGACATTCCCATGGAACTATCAACTAAGACGCCTAAATCCCTTTCCTGGTCTGTGACTGATAGCACTGACCCCTGTAGCGTGTATGTGAAGTTTAAATTTTTTGCCCCTATGTGCATCACTTTGCATTTTGCTACATTGAACTGCATTGCCATTTCTGAGCCCACTCACCTAATTTATCAAGGTCCGCTTGGAGCTCTTCGCAATCCTTTGTGGTTCTCACCACCCTACATAATTTGGTATCACCTGCAAACTTGGCCATCACGCTACCCACCCCTACTTCCAGGTCATTTATGAATAAATTTGAAACTGAAAGACTGGTATTTCCTAATTCTGATGTTTTTCTCATGATAGCAGAAATATCTGAAAATAAGGTTTGGAAGCCTTTCACTGTTCACAGCTGGCCCTCAGTGCATGGGACTTTTAAAGGAACATTATTTTCAATCAGAAGACCTGTACTTCCTTATGTCTAAACTTACTTTGCTGCTTTGGTAGCATAAAACTCATCAGAAGTAGGGAAGAATAAATATAGAAAATACAAATTGAGTAAAGAAAGGGGAAGTGTGATATGTGGACAGAAACATTCATACAGTCAGAATGGCTTAACAGCATATTTGGATATCAAGTTGAACTTTATAACCTAATAAACACATTGAAGTTCTCAGTAGTGTATTATCAAACAGATTATCAAATATTAGTTGAAGAGAAAACTAGTCATATTCAAGCAATAAGTACCTGCTTGAAAATGAGTTGAATTCAGTGATTCATCAGTAGAAGGTACGGATGGTTGTGGACCTTACCTGCTTTCTTCTTGCAAGCAGTCCTTTCCAGTACCAGAAAAGTTGATTTCTAGGGTCACGGGACTTAGTATGGCATAATAGCTGTGTATGTTGGGAGTTTGGTGAGCCGCAGTGGAGTGAGAAGGGACAATATCACCTTTCCTCATTCTTCCATCAGAAGAAGAAAATTCCATTGTTTTTAGTAGGGAAGAAGGTGAGCTGCAAAACTGTTGGCATCATAATCTCTGGGAACTCCACACTTCCACATTCAAGTTTCTGTGAACAGTGGATCTTCTCCTTCTTACAACAGCTCTCTGATGTTGAGTGCCCTGCACAAGCCCTGCTGAGTGGATCCTCCACAGGCAAAAACCCACATTGCATGGGATCCTGCAATGAGATTGGGGAATCATATTGAATTACCTTATTTCTACCATCTTTGGAGCCTCCTGCAGCAAAAAAACAAAAACACCCCCCATTCAATTCACTGACTGAAGGAATAGGAATGATATTGCCTGATTTCTCCTCCTGCTTGGTTGGTGTGAGGGTTTTTGTTTGTCTTTGGAGTTACCTTCTCCCTGTCAGTGCCTTTTTGGAAGTCACAGGTATTAAGGAAAGAACTACTTCCAAGAAAGTCTTATGGTGTCATTTTTAGGATTCAGCCTATTGTATTTGTTTCTTGGTCTTTCATAGTGACATGGTAAAGGTCCATATATGTCTAATTTTTGTTTTAGGTTGGGATAAACATTCATATGGTTACCATGGAGACGGACACTCATTTTGTTCTTCTGGAACTGGACAACCCTATGGCCCAACATTCACTACTGGTGATGTCATTGGCTGTTGTGTAAACCTTATCAACAATACCTGCTTCTACACCAAGAACGGACATAGTTTGGGTACAAAAATCAGTAATAATTGAGTTCTGTGAATATCAAATGTGATAGATTTCTAACCTGTCTGTCTGTCTGTCTGTCTGTCTGTCTGTCTGTCTGTCTGTCTGTCTGTCTGTCTGTCTGTCTGTCTGTCTGTCTGTCTGTCTGTCTGTCTGTCTGTCTGTCTGTCTGTCTGTCTGTCTGTCTGTCTGTCTGTCTGTCTGTCTGTCGGTCGGTCGTTCACTTAGTCCCTAGCTAAAGAGAGATCAGAAGTGCGAAGAGCATTTTACATCAGATCTAGGAAGGCACTCATTTTGCACTAGGACTTCAGCCTTTTGGGGGTACTGTACCTTTTGGGGTACTGAGAATCAAATTATGTGAAGTCTGTATATGCGCTGATTTTAATTTCCAAAACTTATCTTAGTGAGTTATTCTATGATTATATGTGTTCAAGTAATTTGAAACAGATTTTTCCCCTTCAGTGTTAGCAGTTATCAAAGCAAAATTAATTTTGGACAAGTGACTGGTTAGGATCTCTTTTTTTCCCCCTGTGGAAATGGAAAATTACATTTACATATTGATAATTATTGCACTCTGTTGTAACTTTAGTTCAGGGGTACCCATCATTTTGACCCTGTGGCCACCTTTGGAATTTTGACACAACATGGTGGAAACACCTACAGAATAATTTCTCTGAGAGGCAGAATCAGCCGATAAACTGAGAATTACTTTGTATGTTTGATCTGCTGCCAGAATGCAAGGTAACATTCAGAGAAGAAAGGCACACTTGCACTGTTTTTCAGTTTAAAATGAATCTGTGCATTAGACAGCACAAAAAGGAAACCAACCAGAATCTCATCTGTCCCCTGCTAGCACCTCAGTGTTCCCCCTTTTGTTATTTCCCAGTCACAGGCTTTGCTCCCCTTTCCCTTTGAGTAGCTGTCTCACCCCTCACGATTTTGCTCCCTATCGTCTGCTTGCCTCTGTTTAATGTTGGAGGTGGCTTTTGCCTACCTTGCCTGCCTAATGTTTAGGTAATGTGAAATATTTTAACCATCAGATGAAATATCTATACCAGAAACACTACTTATTTGCACATGAAATACTACTCTTTGACTGCAAGGCCTCTAAGATATGGTGTGTATTGACTGTAAATGTGAATATGACAGCACAAATTTTAATTCATGTCTCTTAATTCCAGGTATTGCTTTCACGGATTTGCCGGTAAGTTAAACAATTTGTACAGAAAATAACATTCTGTAAAGTATAAACTTTCTTAACGTTTTCATGTTGGGGATGGAAAGTTCTGTTAAGTCACTGCTGACTTATGGCAACTCCATAGTATCCATAGAAGTGTCATGGCAAAAGACTAGCAGAGGTGGTTTGCTATCGCTTGCCTGGGTGTTGCAATTTTGGACTTCCTGAGTGGTCCCCTGTCCTGGTGGAACCAGAACTGACCCTACTTAGCTTTTGAGTTCTGACAAAGTGGAGCTAGCTTGAGGCATCCACGTCAGGGCAAAAGCTGTCTAGTACGTGTACACATGATCTTTATTTGCCCACAGACTGAAATCCCCTGCAAGGGACATTAGTGGTGCAAAGTGCTGTCAAATCACAGCTTCAACCACAAAGCTGCAACCACAAAGGGTTTTCAAGGCAAGAGATGAACAGAGGTGGTTTGCCATTGCCTGCCTGTGTGGAGCTGCCCTGGATTTCCTTGGTGGTCTTTCTTCTGAATATTAACCAGGGCTGACCTGTACTTAGCTTCTTAGATCTGAGAAACTTGGGCTGGCCTGAGCCATTATTTTGAAATATTTTCAGGTTACCTATTTCTGTTTTCTGTTGGGTGGATGTCTTCAAGTCAAACTTCCACTAAAAATGTGGAAAACCTATATAAGATTAACAGGAACAGTCTGAATTTCTTTTCCATAACCCCATGCCCAACTTGGTGGTTAGTGAGGTGCTTGCATCTTGTTACCATCTGGGTCCCTTTCCAAAGGATAAGGAGGGGATGAAATTAGACAACTTAGGGAGAAAAGTATATTCTTCCAGTGCCTTAGACTTCTCAACAAATATCTTAACAAAGTCCTCCTTATGGTTGAAGAAAGCAGGGTATAAAGCCAAACCTCCTTCTTCTAGGCCTGTTTCTGGTGTTAAGAAGACCTTGGGGAAACCACAGAAAGATGATAATGGGGTTGAATATTCCTCTGCCACAGAACAAAACATGCTGGACCTTCTTTGTTGTAAAATGCTCTGCCTGGGTCCTGGTGCCTACCTAACCCTGCTCTCCCCATCTGTTTGAAAGTAAAAATACATTTTGGCATAAATGCTCTCAACTGACCAAACTATTATATTTCTGTGGAACAGAGTATATTTGAGGATTCTTGATCTTAGAACAAAACATGAGACTGGTCTTAATCTAATGGTAGACCAGAATTCTGTCTACCCTGATGCTCACTTGTAGTGCTTTTCTAAAGCCTGCTACAGTCGTCTTTTGCAGTCCTGCTACCTGAAGAATACTTAATCTGAGACTTTGCACATCTAAGTTGAATGCTTTACATCTGCACACACACACTTACTGAGAACATATTAAAAAGCACTGATTGAATCTGATTAGAAGAGTATGCCTGTGTGCGATTTAATATAATAACAGGCTATATTGTATTTATTGTTCCGTATATGATCAGAGAATACTAGAACCTGATTGATGCTTCACTATTTGTTTGTTTATGTGTGGAGCTTTCAGAAATTTCGCTTTTCACCTTTGACAATTATTAATACTTGTTCCTTGAATGCAGAGGGTTTTTTAATTTGAAAAATAATACAGACTATTAATCATAGTGATTTCTTTCAGCCAAACCTGTACCCGACAGTAGGACTTCAAACTCCAGGAGAAGTGGTAGATGCAAATTTTGGGCAGCATCCTTTTGTGTTCGATATTGAAGACTATATGCGAGAATGGAGAACCAAAATTCAGGCTCAGATTGACAGATTTCCTATAGGTGACCGGGAAGGAGAATGGCAGACAATGATCCAAAAGTAAGGATTTGAAAATACTGAATGCTTGCTCAGTTCACTATCCAAACTAAATAGACAGGTTTTCAAAAATCGGTAAACTGCATTTGTATACCATTGGGGTGGATCACATGATTCACTTCCACCGAGCCTTCTTCCAAAAGAGATGCTTCCTTCAAGACGAACTTGTCTTCCTCAGAAAAGATCTTCGTCTGTTGGAGGAAGTCTCTCTCCTTTGAAGGAGGATTTAGCAGAATAAAATTGTAGGATCTAATCTAGCTGAAGTCACCATGTTCAGTAGATTCATGATTGTGCCAATCCAAGTTAGCTTGCCCCAATTAAAATTTGCTGTCAGTTTCTGGGGAAGGCCAACATACTAAGTGAATTTTATATATAAACACATATGCGGAATTTATAACATCTCTCTTATATAACTGGTCAGTTTTGTTCTGTAAAATACTTCAGTATGAATCACAGAAGCAAAGGGAAGAGACCCCAAGGACCATCAAGTCCAGCCCCTTGCAATGCAGGAACACTCAATCAAAGCACTTCTGACAGATTTTTATTTTATTTATTTATTTATTTGATTTATATACCGCCCGATCCCCGGAGGGCCATTTAGCCTCTCTTTAAAAACCTCCAAAGAAAGAGAAACAATGGGTTTTTGTAGCCGGATTAGCTTTTGTCCCAAATGTTGACAGTAAAGTAATTATCAGATGTAGTCAGTTAACAGGATCTGTGTTATGGTTCTTGTCTTCAGTATCTGTCAGCTTGGATTGAGTAATATGGAAAGTTGCTGCTGTGCTTATCATTTTTTATGTTAGGGCTTGCTTCCCATGTATTAGTTTAAAGATATAGGTACATCTTTGAATTGTGTCTTTCCTATTTCTAACGAAATATACATATGTAACATCAGAACAATAGGCACATTATATGTAGCAAGAGCTCTCTTCTCGATTTCTGCTAAGGTGAACATATCACCATGGAATGTCAACATTACAAGATTTTTATCTTTCCAGTTCGGAAAGCCATATGTGCGTGGATATGATTAGGATAGTTAAAAAAATATTTTTATCTTACTATTGTATAGCTAGAATGCTAAACTTTCCTCCTGTGGTTCTGATTGGATGAAAGTGGGTAACTCTTGGTGCATTCCTTTTTCCATAATCTTACTTAACAAATGTCCCACACTTACCTCCTGCAGGACTGCTGCTTTGCCAACACAGTGTCTGCTTACTGAAATTAAATTTGAACTAAATTTGCTTATTTGGGCAAAATAATGGGTGATTGGGTTGCCAGGCAATCAGCAGAATGGGGCAGGTGGACTTACCGGCAGAGAAGAGAGGTCTAGGCTAAAAAATCCTTGAACATTCTGGCATTTGCGCAAAGGCTACAATAGAAGTAATTTTTAATGTAGAGGCTTTGCCCAAATACCAGTGTCTCATGTCAGCGACACAATTACGTCACTTTTGGTGCGCTCTGGAAGTGACAGTGCCGAGTTCCTATCTACACTAGCCTAGGCCTCTTTTGATGCCAGTTCATCCCCATCCTGGCCAGCTGATCAGTAGTGGGGGAAGGGACCTCAAGGTGGTGGAACCTCCACCCCAGCGGGGCCTGGTAATCCTAGAGCAGTGATGGCGAACCTTTTCAAGACCGAGTGCCCAAATTGCAACCCAAAACCCACATTTATCGCAAAGTGCCAAAACGGCAATTCAATTTGAATACTGAGGTTTTGTTTAGAAATGTGTTACTCGGGAATAAGCTTGGTGAAGCAACCATACAATGTTTCGAATGGGTGAATCACAAACCTAGGAGAGTTTACTCAGAAGCAAGCCCCATTGCCAGCAACCGAGCTTACTCCCAGGTAAACGGTTGCACCCAGGCCAGCCTAGATATGTGTGTGTGGGGGTGTGTGTGATTTTCCATCCCTCCACATGACGGACTCTGTGCACGCGTGCCCACAGAAATGGCTCTGAGTGCCACCTCTGGCACCCGTGCCATAGGTTCGCCATCGCTGTCCTAGAGTACAGTGGAGTGCAAGTCCTATTCCTTTGCCTAACACTACGCTTTATTACACATGTTGTTACATATCTGTAGGGCCACACCATTTCATATGCTTTATTGCCTGTTCCATTAAAGTTATTATTTTTGGCAATCATATTAAATTTTCTCTTGTGGAAAATAGAATCAGTGGCCCCATGGTTATTATTACCTTAATTTTTTTGTTATCCCATGATTTGTATTCTCATAATGGGAAACAAAGCTATATGGAGATACTTGCCTAATAACATAACATCGCTACCTTGACAAAATATAAAACCTCAGTGCTCGATTCATTGGTTCCTTTCCGCTGGAGAACTTCACTTGGAGTGAAGGAACAATTTGACCCAGATGGAAGCTGTTCGTTCACACTATAGATACCTCTGTAACTAATAGACTGGAGCCCAACTAAACTTTCTGCTGATGGGACAGTTTTCACTGATTCCATTTTTTGGCAGCAGACCTCCAGTTCACCCCTCATGTTGTTCCTAAGGGTTTCTGGTCCTGCAGAATCCTAGCTTTGCAGACCTCACTGACCCATAATAGGATGAGAGGCAGAACATTTCCATTCCTCTGAAAGAAGAACCTTCCATTAGAGGAAGATTTTGTTGACATCAAATTGAGATCAATAACTTATTAAATTACACAATCTATTCTGCAAAGTAAACCCATTTATTAAACAATTTTGAAGAATTTGGAATTTTGCTTTCGTGCTGTATTTTAATTTATGTTGTTTTATTTTTTGTACAGAATGGTTTCATCTTACTTGGTACATCATGGGTACTGTGCAACAGCGGAGGCCTTTGCGAGATCTACTGATCAGACAGTCCTAGAAGAACTAGCTTCCATTAAAAATAGGCAAAGTAAGCCTGCCCAATGTTGTGCTCCAAAGAATGAAGATAGAAGAGGAATTTTAAATATAAAAACTTATCTCATTGTATGACCTGTGAAATGTTGTCGCATAGATTTCTCTTATCAGTTGCTTATTATTAGACCCTCTGCAGTAAAACAGCTTCAAAAGTGGTGCAGAGAAAAATGCCTTTTATTTGCAATTGGGGTGACAGCAGTTGAGAGAGTTATTAAACTGTCTTTTAAGAAATCCCTTTGCAAGATAGTTGGAGGAATGACATAACTTGGGGAACAAGACTGCTATGGTAAAACATGCAATCAATAATATTTTCTTTCTCCTTCTTGTAACAACATACCATAATTTTTATTTAAAACATTTCTATGCCTCTTTTCTATCAAACGCAGGGTTCCCAAGGTGGCAAACATTAAAAAGTTTTAGACATTAAAAATAACTTAAAACACAAAAATAGAAAGTATCTAAAACAAATAAAACATGATATAAACAGGTACAAAATATAAACTCACGGAAGCACATAGACATGAAGAAGGGCTAATAAGAATTAGTGAGGGAACATCACTCTGGGGAGGTGATGTTCTTATCAGATTGCCACCTGTCTAGCCTCAGATGGCTAAGGCACTGAAACAGGGCCTCCAAACATGGCTGGAGTGGTCATGTAGGTTCATATGAGAGTAGGCAGTATTTCAGAGGTATGCTGCCCCCAAGCCTTGTCAAGGTAACATTTTCACTCTTTCTGTGACCCCTTTATGTGTAACTTTTGTAAAGGCACTTCCTGTAGTGTTATGAGGTGATGTGTGTAATGCTGTCTCCGGGCCTTCCTTAGCATTCCCTGTTCCATTTGTGCTTCCATCAAAGACTCGAATACCTAGTTGGAACCAAAGAATAGTATGGCTCAGTTATATAAGGTAGAATGACAGAATTGTTAGCAAGCAGGGGTGGCTCTGGGGTAAAATGGAATCCTTTACTCTTAAAGATGGAGTTTATTTAGAAGTAAAGCATCATAATGGTTCCAAATAGTTGAACAATTCTTGTTTCTCTAAAATTCCATAAATAAACTTAGCCACAAAGGCTTATTTTCTCACTTGCCATGTAGGAAATAAAGCTTTGTGGAAGTTACCAGCCTAACTTGCCTCTTGGGCTAATGACTTCTACCCAGATGTATTTCCCTCACTTCCCCTCTCTCACGCATTGAACACTCCTTTTTTCTCCGTAATCCATCACCTCTGTCCCCTAAGGTACAACTCCCATCCAAATGTACTTCAATAACCCATCCAGCCCCCTGTTTCTTATTTTACAGACCTGCACTGTAAATCATAGCAGTATACACGTAAAACTCAGCGTTGAAACACAGAAGTAAAACACAAAGTATTTACATAATGAAAATCTCACATCAATACCAGCACCTTGAATTTGGTCAGAAAGTAAATTAGGAGCCCATGTCATCGAAACCAGATTGGAATGATGTGACCCCTACGGCCCATTCCAACCAGCATTCTGGCTGTAACATTCTGTACCAACTGTGGCTTTCAGACAGTCTTCAAGGACACCTCCACATAGACTACAGCAGATATTACTAGTGTATGCACAAAATTAGCAAGATCTTTACTGCCCAGCCGAAGGTAGTAAAAGGTGCCCCTGGCCACTCTTGTCACCTGTTTATCCAGTAGGAGGTCAAGGTTCAGCAGCACCCCCAAGCTACAAACCTGCTTCTTTATAGGGAGTGCAGCCCACCCAAAAAAAGAGAATCTCCCTGTTCCCAGGTCAGACCCAGTCTAGCAATAACACCTCTATTTTATCACGATTAAGTTTCAGTTTGTTAGTTCTCATCTATCCAAAAACTGCTTCCAGGCTACATTCGTGGTTTCTTCAGCAGTGTGGAACTTGTGTTTAAAATAAACAGTGTGCACTTTAATTTCATCTCCACCAATTAGCATTGGATATCAGTTTTGTACTAAATATAACATATATTTTTGTCAACCAAATGGACTGACTGAAGCTTGAAGCCTTACTATTTAATTAGCCTTTGACTTAGATGAAAGGTTTATTGCTATATTCTGGCAGGCAAAATTGTATATGTAAAATACAGAGAGAATATACTGATTCAGTCATAAAACATTTGTCAGTGTTCCGAGAAAATGCTACCCATTTGCAGTTGTTTTCTACCCATTTACGCCCTTTAAAAAATCTACTCACATAATTTCCATGGATTCAATGGGAATTAATCGCATACTTAAGTCTTTCATAGAATTTGAAGGGACACAGGAGTACTTAAATGTGGTACGATGTACAGTTTAAGATGATATCTTTTACTTTTGTTCACAGGAATTCAGAAGCTGGTATTAGCCGGAAGAATGGGAGAAGCCATTGAAACGACACAACAGCTGTACCCAAGTTTATTAGAAAGAAATCCTAATCTTTTATTTGCTTTGAAGTGAGTTTCAAGTAAAGTATGTGACTTTTCATAAAAAGCTGTCTAATTAGGCGGAGTGTAGAATGAGTGTATGTAGTCATGACCTTTAAAGCTTCCATAGTAGATTATTTTGTTTAGGAATCTTGCATTGTGGTACTTGTTTAGTAAATTTTATCAGACAAGATATTAGCTCTGTATTGGCTGTATATATTGATCCTGAAAATGCTATTTTTTTTAAAAAAAGTTCCCAACTTTGGTGATTCTGTAGGAAAGATACACAACGGTAAGATAGTATCAGCTTGCAGTCTCTGAAGCTTCATGCATTTTGGCCATGTCCTCTGTACTATTGCAGCTTCATCTCTGTTTTTTGTTAAGAAAACATCCACTCCTCCCTACAAGAATTCACTCAGAACAAAATACACAAATAAATCATACTGATTTGTATTAGATCCTTTCTAATCTGCCCCACCCAGTGCCCAAATTTCTGGAAAAGTTTTTTTAGCATGATAAACATCTTATTTTGTAGCTAGTGACATCCTTGTGATAGGGAAGTACTTCTGTAACATTATACATGACACTAGGTGTTTAGTAATATGTGAAACTCAGTAAGAAGTTTAAAAATTATTTTGTCTCCATAAGCTAACTCATTCCTTATTTGTCCTAGGGTGCGCCAGTTCATAGAAATGGTCAACGGTACAGACAGCGAAGTACGATGTCTAGGAGGGCACAGCCCAAAATCTCAAGATAGTTATCCTGTTAGTCCTCGATCATTCAGTAGTCCCAGTATGAGCCCAAGCCATGGAATGAATATTCACAATTTAGCCACAGGCAAAGGAAATAGCACACATTGTTCTGGTGAGTTGGTCAAGGTAGCAGAAATTGACAACTTCTGTATGACATCTTCTGAAATCTTAAGAGTTTTTTCTTCTCCATTGTTAGCTGTGTGTTGGTTGGTGTCCTGCAAAATTTGTTGGTGGTTTTTCCATTGCCTTGGCAATAACTGCCTAGCTTTAGTAGCAATAATTAACAGCTCTGCACTCTGTTCCCAGCAGTAGAGTATAGTCTTGTGAACAGTCTCCGTAATTCAACCCTGATTAATCCAGGGATGGATATGACAGCTTAATATGTATCTGTGTAGTTTTGTGGCCACATCATTCATTAATGTTTGTTGGAATATTCTTAAAATTATTCAAGTGCATTTTAATACCACTTTTCTCACACTGAGGATTCATAGCAGCTTCCAAAATGAAATAAACTCAGTAGTTTAATTTACAGAAACATACATGCCCCAAGAGGGTGGCAGTACAAACTTTAAGCTATTCATTACCCAGAGAGTCCAAAGCTGGTATTTTTTTTTTGCTGGTATGATGTGTACAGAACCACCCACTGAGAACTAAGTACCAAAAGAAATAGAGGAACAAATTATGAACCTCAATCTTACTTAGCTGGCCTATACTTTCACAGTTCCCTTTCTTCTTGCCACCTTGTAAACATTTGTAAAAAGTAAGGAACGATCTGATCTTTCGTTGACTCCATCACTGTCTTCGGTTTGAGAAGCAAGCAACATTAGAATTCCTTTCCTCATTCAGTGACCCTTCTTCCTGAATGGCTAATGGGTGGTTTTTGGTGGAACAGCAATACTTCAGCCCACTGTAGAGCAGATAACGGGCACCATCATGATAAGACTTTGGAGGCAAGGAGAGAACTCTTTTAGGTTTACCTGCTCGTGGGGTGTCCTGAGAATCCAACTTGGGTTGGATTGTGGTTGGTTTGTTTTGTGTCTTTCCTCATCAACAAGCAACTTGCATGGGATTTATGAAAATGCACCATTAATATTATTTTTTAAAATATTATGGAAATCCAACCTCCTGACTTGTTAGAAACAGATTTTACCCACTTCCCCGTCATATAGCAGACCCCATAAAGTGACTGAAGATTTATGAACAAAATGCTTAATGTGGCAACAGAAGGCTTTATCAAAGAAACAGAATCAGACTAGACCACTCCCCCTTCTGTGAACAGAGCAAAAGGGGTGGTTTTGTCCACCCCTCATCTGTTGTTGCTTTTTGTGTTAAATAGCATGTTGTTCATCTAACCCTCAGCAGCAACTATACATGAGACTGGTAGAGGAAGGGAAAATTGGAGAAAGTGTAGGTTTTTCATGAATTCTCCATTTGCAGGCACTCTAGTTCAACTCCTTTAAAACAAACTTTAAAAAACTTCTTTGTTCTAGGTTTTGAAAGTAATTGCAGTAATGGGGTGATATCAAACAAAGCACATCAGTCTTACTGTCACAGTAAACATCAGCCCATCAGTTTGAATGTACCAGAACTTAATAGCATAAATGTAACACGGTCACAGCAGATTAACAACTACTCCAGGTGAGTGAACTCAGCTCAGTCATATGCTTAACCTGTGCTTTACCGCTACTTCTTTTTTCATTAGAAAATTAGTTGAAGATAGTGTCAACATTTGCTCATTTCACTTTCAGAAAGTAGTAAATATTCATCTTGCTGCTTATATTGAAATTGTTACCCACCCTGGATCTGAGAGTTTAGAACTGAAAAAATTAGACACTGTAGTTCTCCAAATATTGTTTTTTTGGTCTGCTAAGAATATTGCTTATTTCCATAATCAGTCAAGAGCCAGAAGATAAAATCAGTTAATAATTTCCTGTTTTCTCTCTGTGTGTATTCTTATATCATCATGCTATTAAAGGGGCTCCTGTAAAATAAATCTAAAATGGGATCATTGATAGATGGCTAATATTTTAGATAATTGATGAGGATTTTAGGTCTTTGAATCATACTTCATACTGCAAGCTGGTGGATTATTTAGCAATTACGTTTTTTCAGTCGTAAAATAACATTAACAAAACTGATACGTGTAATTCAACATAACATGATATAAGTTGAAAACAGAGACTGACACTCAGAGGTAATGCTGGTTGGGATGGCAGAAATCTTGAAAGACACCATGGTCTCACCTTCAGTGGTATCTGGCTGGCCCTTGGTGACTCAGTCAAGGTCTTAGGGATTATACTGGCGCCAACATTACTGCTGGAGAAGCAAGGTAATGCAGCTGTAAAAAAATACAACCTACTTTAGCTCTGAAGATAGCCCCCCTCCTGACACAACCAATCTGGCCATCTGGATGTTTGCTGTGGCCACACTGATACTAGACTACTGTTATGCACTCTATGTAAGTCTTCAAAGTCAACTTAGAGACTCTAGGTCAGTGGTTCTCAACCTTCCTAATGCTGTGATCCTTTAATACAATTCCTCATGATGTGGTGACCCCCAACCCTAACATTTATCCATTTTACAGATGGAGAATACTGATGCAGAGAGTTTTAGGCGACCCCTGTGAAGGGGTCATTTGACTCCCAAAGGGGTCCTGACCCCCAGGTTGAGAACCACTGCTCCAGGTGGTGCAGAGTGCCACAGCTCAGTTATCAGGAACTTGGTAGTTCCCTATTAGCCTCATTCTGCAGTCACTCCATTGGCTGCCCATCAGTTACTGAGGCCGTCCAAGGTGTTGACTGCCATGCCTAAAGCCCTTCATGGCCTTGTGCCATCAAGTCCATGGGACCAGTTTCCACCCAAAACTCCACCAAACAGTTTCTCTCATTTGAGCAGACCTTATACAGGTCCCACCCTACAAATGAATAACATCAGTTACTGCCCATAACTGCCCCCATCTTATGGAATGGCTTGCCTGATGAGGTTGGGAAGGGCTCCCACTCGCCTGGCAAGGTGATGCCAAGGTGATATTCAGGAAGGCATTTTTAGGGAAAGGAACTGTGAACTATATTGTGTATAGTATGAACCATCTGTTGCTGCATGTATTATACCATTGTGTAATTTCCGGATCATTTAATATGCTGTGTTAGTGATTTATACTCTGTTTCCATTTTGTTCCAGATGTTTATTCTTTTTAATTTCCACAATCCTAATCCTATTACATTGCTTGTGGGATGTTCCACTATATGACTGCATTAATTTACACTTTCAGTGAGAAAAGCAAACTGTAAATAACATTAAAATATCTGTAATGTTTTTCTCATATCTCAAAATAGCATTAGTTAGGTTGTGTGACGTAAAGAAGTGAAACTTTAAAATGGCAACCAACTGGAAATCTTGGCAAAGTTAATTATGCATTTCTGTCTTTCATCAGCAACGACGTAGATATGGAAACAGATCACTACTCCAATGGAATTACAGAGACATCATCCAACGGCTTCCTAAATGGCAGTTCTAAACATGATCATGAAATGGAAGAATGCGACACAGAAATGGGTTTGCAGTTATATTTTTAACGATCCTTCCAGTCACTTTGTCTATACTTACAGACAGTCCCAAATAAAATCGTCTTAACTTTCAAATACATTTTTGCCTAGAAAGTCGTACAAAATTAGTGTGTCATGCAAAGCCTTACAGTTGGACTCTACAGGAAAAAACTTGTGGAAAGAGTAGGTGAGGCATGTCATCTTCCTACAGTTCCCTGAAAATCCTTTGCTGGATTTGCTGGATCCTTGAAAACTGGATGGGGGGTGGGGCGGGGAGAGCAACCTGCCTCCTCCCTCTTCTAGCTGAATTTGAATCAGAGGAAAGTTTCAGAAATTGAATTGTGGGAACCCTCAAGGAACTTGCGGGAGTGGCCATCCCATGATTAACATGTTCTGCTTTTTGTATAAACCTTGGCTTGTCTTCTTGATGTCTCTCCTCCCAGCAGGAAGGACATGCTCCTGTACTGCAGCTGAGTGTTGGCACAAATCGAAAGACGGTTTGAGTTCAGATGTCACAAGAAGCATAAGTGGTTCACAAGCTAGCTAAAAATGCTAGTTTTGTGCCAGTCAACAAACCACACTTTGTATCGACTGCTTTCAGACATTACAATAAGCCATGATTTATTGTGATCTGAATGTAACCTTAATCTTAGACTCTTGGACCTTTTTTTAAATAGTAGTCAAACTGTTTTAATTTGCCAATCATGTTAATCTGGGGGAGGGGGTGTTATAGTCTATTCTTTGTTCCATTGGTTTTATCTATTGCTGATGTGTGATTTGTCTTCATTTTATGTGTAAATTGGAGTTACGGATAAATCAGATCTTGAATAGCTGCTACTGCTGATATTCGTCTAGTTAAATGAGTAGTTGTGTAGGCTCAAAGTTGTTTTGTCTTAGTAATTTTTCCTTGTGTGTGTTATAGAAGTTGACTCCAGTCAGTTAAGACGTCAACTGTGTGGGGGCAGCCAAGCAGCTATTGAAAGAATGATTCACTTTGGCAGAGAGTTGCAAGCAATGAGCGAGCAGCTCAGAAGAGAATGTGGCAAAAACACAGCCAATAAGAAGATGCTGAAAGTAAGTAGTATAAAAATAGACGCTTGTGTGGTGATACTTGATACTTTGCCCAGCCTTTCCCCCAGGCAACGATTTAATGAAATTTTTTTGACTTAGAATCTGAATACGAACATTCCCATTTGTTAGTGTGAAATTGGCCATTTTGTGCTGGCTGACTCGCTTTTTTTGTGAGCTAATGTTGCGACTGCACCAGTTTCTTCACAATAGTAATGTAATAGCGAATAACAAACAAGTAGTACAAAGGAATCACAGTTTGACTTGTAAAGATGGTAATTTAGTTCCTTTTAAAAATTTTGCTCAAAGCAGATAGAATAGTGCAATCAGATTTCCTAGGAAAAAGACCTTGTAACACTTGACTAAATGAAACCAGCTTATGCACACAGTACATAATGCACTTCTAGTGACCATTTGCTTAAACACTGTATAGCTTTTTAAAACTACCTAGAATTGACATGCCTTTCAATAATTTTAAAACTCATAAAGTGGTATCTGCAACTGTGTGCCTTGGCAAATTGTAAATCACCAGCCCATTACAACAGCTCAGGAAATATTTGTGGAAGAATTCTATACACCTTGGTGTGGATGAAATTAAACTTGGATCTCTCTCAACAGGATGCCTTCAGTTTACTTGCGTATTCAGATCCCTGGAGCAGTCCAGTAGGAAACCAACTGGACCCCATTCAGAGAGAACCTGTGTGTTCAGTTCTCAATAGTGCAATACTAGGTGAGGCCTATTTTTCTCTCGTCTTGTTGATATTTTGCTTAAGGTAAACAAAGTTAAAAGCACCATTGCAGGGTATGTAAAAGCAGTGACGTGTGACAATTCTTAAGTGGTATTGGAAAATATCAGAAAATTCGGATGCTAGTAAATAGCAGCGGCGGCTTCAGTAAATGTTTACAGTAGTCATTATTTCCATCCATAGTAAAAGACATTCACTGTGCCGCAGGGATAAATTACAGAAGCAAGCATTTATGGACACTTCTAGCATCAGGCCTAGTACCTTAACAAGTACCCTGTAAATGTTATCATTCACCAAGTTTTGACATTTAACATAAAAAAATATATAGTTGTAGAACTACTAACTGAAGAGGTGATGATAGCATTGACAAAAGTTGGGGAGCATTAGCTGATAGCTTTGTTCCTTAAAAGACAATGGGTGAAGATGCAATGGGGTTGAGATGTTTGTCACATCTTATACTCCAGGAAAAAAGTACTAAAGGACTTCCATTTTGTTTTGTCCAGAAACACACAATCTACCAAAGCAACCTCCACTTGCCCTTGCAATGGGACAGGCTTCGCAGTGTCTAGGACTGATGGCCCGATCAGGAATTGGATCCTGTGCATTTGCCACAGTGGAAGACTATCTACACTAGCTATGCATATGAAGATGTCCGAGATGTATAATGTGGCATATATTCACCATGAAAGTAGACCAGCTCTGCAGATTGGAGTTTGGATTTTTTTTTTTTAATTATGTACTATGGACAGGTCTGTTGCTTTACATTGCTTCCTAGTTTACAGCATGACGCAAATGATTTTCTAATCTACTGTTAGGAGAATTTTCCATCTTTAACCAGAGTTAAACATCATTGGTAACATCAGATTGACAAACCCTTTAGAGAAATCTTCCAGACAAACCAAAAAGGTCTCACCTTCCTTGAAAGGTGGGTAAAAATGGAGCAAATAGAAAATGTTGTGGATGTGTTAGTATGTGGGTGATGTAAAATTCAAGCAGGAGAATTTGTCAACTTCCACCCCATTATTACATAGCTCAATCAGTGTAATTTGCAAAATGCTTAAGTACCTGACAGTTTGGCTGTATAGTATTGATGGGAAGAAATATTTTTAATGTGTACTGTAAAACTTGAAATACTCAGGAGCTGAGTGAATATGTTTGTTGCTACTTACAATCTCAACCTGTTTCCTAGTGGTTTTTGTTTTAACATGGTCTTTTCAACTATGTTTCCTGTTTAACTGCAGACAACTTATGTTGTAGACTCACCTGTTTAACTGTTGTATTATAACAGTATTACATGTCAACACAGTGTGGTTATGGCCTATTTATATAAAAACCAAATATTTAGTCAATTTCAGTCTTAATTTAATCTTTGTACACCCTGCATTTTTAAAAGTGCTTGAACAAGTACTCTATTGCAATAAAATGTAGTGATATCATAATTAACCAGCCATTAAATACTTCTACATATGGTAGGGTGGCTGACTGTCCCTCTTTGCTCGTGTGCAGTGTTTTAAATTTGAGCAGGTAAATTTGTGTTGCCTCAAGCCTGCAAATGTTGGGACAGAGTCACATTGCTGCACCTCACTAGGTCTGAACATGGCTCAAAGCGGCGATCAGGTGCATGGAAGCAGTTTAGGTCTCGTTCTCTCAATGAAAGTGAGACTTGATGGTCTTTGAGCCAAACTTTACATTGTCTGGGTTGCTAATAGAAAGATGTGTTTACACAATACACAGCTGCAGGTAAGCAGGGGGTTGTGGACTTCAAAGGGGTTTTATTGACTTCATTTCCTGTCTCCCCAGTGGGCACCCAATGCTGTTTACATGGCTCTCCTCTACTCCATTTTATCCTCACAGCAGGTAGATTTAGATTAGAATGACAGTATGTAATTGGCCACGGTCACCCATCCAGCTTCCATGGCATGAGTAGGGATTCCCATCTGGGTCTCTCAGATTGTACTTCAACACTAACCGCTAAAGTGTGCCAGAGAATCCAAAACCTAGAAAATCTATGACAGGAGTCTGCAACCTGCAGCTCTCCAGATGTTCATGGACTACAATTCCCATCAGCCCCTGCCACCATGGCCAATTGGGCTGATGGGAATTGTAGTCCATGAACATCTGGAGAGCCGCAGGTTGCAGACCCCTGCACTAGACAATACCCTCTAAGTCCTTGTCAAAGGTGAAGACCTCACAGATGGCTTGAAATGAAGTACTTTGTATTTTCACAAGGTCGTCTTGCCTCCTTATCATCCACTCTTTCATCTTCCAATACAGTTAGAGCCGAGAGGCGGTTTACAGTAGGATCTTGGATGTTATAAAAGTCAGCAATTTTAAGTTGTTTGGCTGTTGGGGGAGGATTTTCCTCTGCATCTCTCTGACGCTTCCTACACCCCATATTCACCCGCTTTTCCTTCTCAACTGCTGCAATAAGTATCTGGGAAGTTGATTAGTTTTGTCTGTAGGCTTTAACAGCTTTGAGTTAAAGCCCATTAAAAAGATTTTCTAAAAGATTTCTAAAAAGTTATAAAGAAAGTTTATCTGGCCTCGTACGGAGCTCCTCACCAAACAGCTTCTCATTTCAAGTCAGAATGGGAACCTCTGCCTTGGTTGTTTTACCTCAGAAGCAGCAATAATTAAATTAACTGCTTCCATGGAAGAGCCAGAGGGAGCCGAAATGATGTACATCTTCATACCTGATACCATTTGGACCAGTGGTGGGATCCAAAAATTTTAGTAACAGGTTCCCATGGTGGTGGGATTCAAACTGTGGCATAGCGCCAATGGGGCTGGGTGGGGCACTACGGGGGCATGGCCGGGCATTCCGGGGGTGGGGCATTCCTGGGTGGGGCTGTGGCAAGGACGCAGCCACTGCGCCGGTCCTTGGGCGGGAAATGAATGCACGCAGGCGCAGGCTGCCACGCACGCCGGTGCACCTCCTGCTAGACTGCTTCAAGTTCTGCGCACTACTGCTGAGAGGAGGGGCGTAACTAAGGCAAAAATCACGTGGCAAAATCACCAATTAGTAACCCCCTCTCGGCACACACAAATAATTAGTAACCTGTGAGAACCTGCTGGATCCCACCTCTGATCTGGACCTCAGAGAAGCCCAGAGAAGAGAACCAGAAACAGCAATGTGATTGGTTTGAGCACCTACTGAATTCTAGGTTTGCGTTTGCTTCTCAAAGCTGCCACCAGATTTCCTTTTTGGCAGACACGGTCCACTCTTTTCCACCAGAGGGCAGCAACACACAGAAGACTTGAAAAGGGAGAGCCTCGTCTTAGTTCCTCAGGAGACCCGATGAAGGAGGTGTGGCTAGTGTACATAGGAGTCTCTCTTTCCCACCTTGCTGTTCCACACCTGCCCCAAAATGAGACGGTCAAACCCTGAAATAGTAGGATGACTGAGCCATTTTAGGTTGCAAATGGAGTCGCTACTTCGGGTAATTTTTTTTCCAAAAAAACCCTCCGCCAGAGAAGTAGCACGTGAAAGTAGAGCTCACTCCGCACCCCGTTGTGCTAGCTTGCTACTTGCAAACAGTTTCTGCTATATAGAAGAACGCTTGGATCTGGAATGCTAAAGACATTGAAGTCACCTCCAAGTCACACTTTGTTCTAGTGAAGGGGTCTGCAACCTGCGGCTCTCCAGATGTTCATGGACTACAAATCCCAACAGCCCCTGCCATGGGGGTGGGGGGGGGGGGGGGTGGGGGGGGGGGGGGGTGGGGGGGGGGGGGGGTGGGGGGGGGGGGGGGTGGGGGGGGGGGGGGGTGGGGGGGGGGGGGGGTGGGGGGGGGGGGGGGTGGGGGGGGGGGGGGGTGGGGGGGGGGGGGGGTGGGGGGGGGGGGGGGTGGGGGGGGGGGGGGGTGGGGGGGGGGGGGGGTGGGGGGGGGGGGGGGTGGGGGGGGGGGGGGGTGGGGGGGGGGGGGGGTGGGGGGGGGGGGGGGTGGGGGGGGGGGGGGGTGGGGGGGGGGGGGGGTGGGGGGGGGGGGGGGTGGGGGGGGGGGGGGGTGGGGGGGGGGGGGGGTGGGGGGGGGGGGGGGTGGGGGGGGGGGGGGGTGGGGGGGGGGGGGGGTGGGGGGGGGGGGGGGTGGGGGGGGGGGGGGGTGGGGGGGGGGGGGGGTGGGGGGGGGGGGGGGTGGGGGGGGGGGGGGGTGGGGGGGGGGGGGGGTGGGGGGGGGGGGGGGTGGGGGGGGGGGGGGGTGGGGGGGGGGGGGGGTGGGGGGGGGGGGGGGTGGGGGGGGGGGGGGGTGGGGGGGGGGGGGGGTGGGGGGGGGGGGGGGTGGGGGGGGGGGGGGGTGGGGGGGGGGGGGGGTGGGGGGGGGGGGGGGTGGGGGGGGGGGGGGGTGGGGGGGGGGGGGGGTGGGGGGGGGGGGGGGTGGGGGGGGGGGGGGGTGGGGGGGGGGGGGGGTGGGGGGGGGGGGGGGTGGGGGGGGGGGGGGGTGGGGGGGGGGGGGGGTGGGGGGGGGGGGGGGTGGGGGGGGGGGGGGGTGGGGGGGGGGGGGGGTGGGGGGGGGGGGGGGTGGGGGGGGGGGGGGGTGGGGGGGGGGGGGGGTGGGGGGGGGGGGGGGTGGGGGGGGGGGGGGGTGGGGGGGGGGGGGGGTGGGGGGGGGGGGGGGTGGGGGGGGGGGGGGGTGGGGGGGGGGGGGGGTGGGGGGGGGGGGGGGTGGGGGGGGGGGGGGGTGGGGGGGGGGGGGGGTGGGGGGGGGGGGGGGTGGGGGGGGGGGGGGGTGGGGGGGGGGGGGGGTGGGGGGGGGGGGGGGTGGGGGGGGGGGGGGGTGGGGGGGGGGGGGGGTGGGGGGGGGGGGGGGTGGGGGGGGGGGGGGGTGGGGGGGGGGGGGGGTGGGGGGGGGGGGGGGTGGGGGGGGGGGGGGGTGGGGGGGGGGGGGGGTGGGGGGGGGGGGGGGTGGGGGGGGGGGGGGGTGGGGGGGGGGGGGGGTGGGGGGGGGGGGGGGTGGGGGGGGGGGGGGGTGGGGGGGGGGGGGGGTGGGGGGGGGGGGGGGTGGGGGGGGGGGGGGGTGGGGGGGGGGGGGGGTGGGGGGGGGGGGGGGTGGGGGGGGGGGGGGGTGGGGGGGGGGGGGGGTGGGGGGGGGGGGGGGTGGGGGGGGGGGGGGGTGGGGGGGGGGGGGGGTGGGGGGGGGGGGGGGTGGGGGGGGGGGGGGGTGGGGGGGGGGGGGGGTGGGGGGGGGGGGGGGTGGGGGGGGGGGGGGGTGGGGGGGGGGGGGGGTGGGGGGGGGGGGGGGTGGGGGGGGGGGGGGGTGGGGGGGGGGGGGGGTGGGGGGGGGGGGGGGTGGGGGGGGGGGGGGGTGGGGGGGGGGGGGGGTGGGGGGGGGGGGGGGTGGGGGGGGGGGGGGGTGGGGGGGGGGGGGGGTGGGGGGGGGGGGGGGTGGGGGGGGGGGGGGGTGGGGGGGGGGGGGGGTGGGGGGGGGGGGGGGTGGGGGGGGGGGGGGGTGGGGGGGGGGGGGGGTGGGGGGGGGGGGGGGTGGGGGGGGGGGGGGGTGGGGGGGGGGGGGGGTGGGGGGGGGGGGGGGTGGGGGGGGGGGGGGGTGGGGGGGGGGGGGGGTGGGGGGGGGGGGGGGTGGGGGGGGGGGGGGGTGGGGGGGGGGGGGGGTGGGGGGGGGGGGGGGTGGGGGGGGGGGGGGGTGGGGGGGGGGGGGGGTGGGGGGGGGGGGGGGTGGGGGGGGGGGGGGGTGGGGGGGGGGGGGGGTGGGGGGGGGGGGGGGTGGGGGGGGGGGGGGGTGGGGGGGGGGGGGGGTGGGGGGGGGGGGGGGTGGGGGGGGGGGGGGGTGGGGGGGGGGGGGGGTGGGGGGGGGGGGGGGTGGGGGGGGGGGGGGGTGGGGGGGGGGGGGGGTGGGGGGGGGGGGGGGTGGGGGGGGGGGGGGGTGGGGGGGGGGGGGGGTGGGGGGGGGGGGGGGTGGGGGGGGGGGGGGGTGGGGGGGGGGGGGGGTGGGGGGGGGGGGGGGTGGGGGGGGGGGGGGGTGGGGGGGGGGGGGGGTGGGGGGGGGGGGGGGTGGGGGGGGGGGGGGGTGGGGGGGGGGGGGGGTGGGGGGGGGGGGGGGTGGGGGGGGGGGGGGGTGGGGGGGGGGGGGGGTGGGGGGGGGGGGGGGTGGGGGGGGGGGGGGGTGGGGGGGGGGGGGGGTGGGGGGGGGGGGGGGTGGGGGGGGGGGGGGGTGGGGGGGGGGGGGGGTGGGGGGGGGGGGGGGTGGGGGGGGGGGGGGGTGGGGGGGGGGGGGGGTGGGGGGGGGGGGGGGTGGGGGGGGGGGGGGGTGGGGGGGGGGGGGGGTGGGGGGGGGGGGGGGTGGGGGGGGGGGGGGGTGGGGGGGGGGGGGGGTGGGGGGGGGGGGGGGTGGGGGGGGGGGGGGGTGGGGGGGGGGGGGGGTGGGGGGGGGGGGGGGTGGGGGGGGGGGGGGGTGGGGGGGGGGGGGGGTGGGGGGGGGGGGGGGTGGGGGGGGGGGGGGGTGGGGGGGGGGGGGGGTGGGGGGGGGGGGGGGTGGGGGGGGGGGGGGGTGGGGGGGGGGGGGGGTGGGGGGGGGGGGGGGTGGGGGGGGGGGGGGGTGGGGGGGGGGGGGGGTGGGGGGGGGGGGGGGTGGGGGGGGGGGGGGGTGGGGGGGGGGGGGGGTGGGGGGGGGGGGGGGTGGGGGGGGGGGGGGGTGGGGGGGGGGGGGGGTGGGGGGGGGGGGGGGTGGGGGGGGGGGGGGGTGGGGGGGGGGGGGGGTGGGGGGGGGGGGGGGTGGGGGGGGGGGGGGGTGGGGGGGGGGGGGGGTGGGGGGGGGGGGGGGTGGGGGGGGGGGGGGGTGGGGGGGGGGGGGGGTGGGGGGGGGGGGGGGTGGGGGGGGGGGGGGGTGGGGGGGGGGGGGGGTGGGGGGGGGGGGGGGTGGGGGGGGGGGGGGGTGGGGGGGGGGGGGGGTGGGGGGGGGGGGGGGTGGGGGGGGGGGGGGGTGGGGGGGGGGGGGGGTGGGGGGGGGGGGGGGTGGGGGGGGGGGGGGGTGGGGGGGGGGGGGGGTGGGGGGGGGGGGGGGTGGGGGGGGGGGGGGGTGGGGGGGGGGGGGGGTGGGGGGGGGGGGGGGTGGGGGGGGGGGGGGGTGGGGGGGGGGGGGGGTGGGGGGGGGGGGGGGTGGGGGGGGGGGGGGGTGGGGGGGGGGGGGGGTGGGGGGGGGGGGGGGTGGGGGGGGGGGGGGGTGGGGGGGGGGGGGGGTGGGGGGGGGGGGGGGTGGGGGGGGGGGGGGGTGGGGGGGGGGGGGGGTGGGGGGGGGGGGGGGTGGGGGGGGGGGGGGGTGGGGGGGGGGGGGGGTGGGGGGGGGGGGGGGTGGGGGGGGGGGGGGGTGGGGGGGGGGGGGGGTGGGGGGGGGGGGGGGTGGGGGGGGGGGGGGGTGGGGGGGGGGGGGGGTGGGGGGGGGGGGGGGTGGGGGGGGGGGGGGGTGGGGGGGGGGGGGGGTGGGGGGGGGGGGGGGTGGGGGGGGGGGGGGGTGGGGGGGGGGGGGGGTGGGGGGGGGGGGGGGTGGGGGGGGGGGGGGGTGGGGGGGGGGGGGGGTGGGGGGGGGGGGGGGTGGGGGGGGGGGGGGGTGGGGGGGGGGGGGGGTGGGGGGGGGGGGGGGTGGGGGGGGGGGGGGGTGGGGGGGGGGGGGGGTGGGGGGGGGGGGGGGTGGGGGGGGGGGGGGGTGGGGGGGGGGGGGGGTGGGGGGGGGGGGGGGTGGGGGGGGGGGGGGGTGGGGGGGGGGGGGGGTGGGGGGGGGGGGGGGTGGGGGGGGGGGGGGGTGGGGGGGGGGGGGGGTGGGGGGGGGGGGGGGTGGGGGGGGGGGGGGGTGGGGGGGGGGGGGGGTGGGGGGGGGGGGGGGTGGGGGGGGGGGGGGGTGGGGGGGGGGGGGGGTGGGGGGGGGGGGGGGTGGGGGGGGGGGGGGGTGGGGGGGGGGGGGGGTGGGGGGGGGGGGGGGTGGGGGGGGGGGGGGGTGGGGGGGGGGGGGGGTGGGGGGGGGGGGGGGTGGGGGGGGGGGGGGGTGGGGGGGGGGGGGGGTGGGGGGGGGGGGGGGTGGGGGGGGGGGGGGGTGGGGGGGGGGGGGGGTGGGGGGGGGGGGGGGTGGGGGGGGGGGGGGGTGGGGGGGGGGGGGGGTGGGGGGGGGGGGGGGTGGGGGGGGGGGGGGGTGGGGGGGGGGGGGGGTGGGGGGGGGGGGGGGTGGGGGGGGGGGGGGGTGGGGGGGGGGGGGGGTGGGGGGGGGGGGGGGTGGGGGGGGGGGGGGGTGGGGGGGGGGGGGGGTGGGGGGGGGGGGGGGTGGGGGGGGGGGGGGGTGGGGGGGGGGGGGGGTGGGGGGGGGGGGGGGTGGGGGGGGGGGGGGGTGGGGGGGGGGGGGGGTGGGGGGGGGGGGGGGTGGGGGGGGGGGGGGGTGGGGGGGGGGGGGGGTGGGGGGGGGGGGGGGTGGGGGGGGGGGGGGGTGGGGGGGGGGGGGGGTGGGGGGGGGGGGGGGTGGGGGGGGGGGGGGGTGGGGGGGGGGGGGGGTGGGGGGGGGGGGGGGTGGGGGGCGGGGGGGGTGGCGGGGGGGGGGGGGGGGGGGGGGGGGGGGTGGGGGGGGGGGGGGGTGGGGGGGGGGGGGGGGGGGGGGGGGGGGGGGGCGGGGGGGGGGGGGGGGGGGGGGGGGGGGGGTGGGGGGGGGGGGGGGTTCGGGGGGGGGGGGGGGGGGGGGGGGGGGGGTGGGCCAATTGGGCTGATGGGAATTGTAGTCCATGAACATCTGGAGAGCCGCAGGTTGCAGACCCCTGCACTATGAAATAATAGATTTTTTTTAATTGTGCAAGTCTGCCTTTATTTGTCCTCTGGTTCAAAGAAGGGAACCAGGTTTTTGAACCACCATCCCAGCCATCTGTGGTTCCTCAGTCTTTCTGCCTTCTGAGATTTCAGCCATTGTCCACATCATGTCAGCTGTTGCAGCCATCAGATTTTTTTTCCCCATGTTCAGATGATCAGATAACATCAGTTCTGATCTTTCACCCTGGCTTCTTATCATGCAGAACAGCACCATGTACAAAATTCTGCAATTGGTTTTAACCCTTCCTCTCTAGAACCTCTGAGAAGTGTTTTGGTGGGTGGAGAACCTACTGCACTTGGCAGTTTGTGCATACCAGATAGGTCATCTGTTGAATAATAAGCCATTTGCAACCACCACCATTTGACCTATTTGACAAATAACTGCGGTACTAGTGTTCCTAATCTCTGTTGTTCAAAATGAACTTGTGTGTTTGGGACTATTTTAGCAGTATAAATCTACTGAGGTTGAACTGGATTTATTCTTTGCTGAGTTCTGCTGTACCAGTTGAAGCTTTCTCGCCATCTTCCAGTGCAGCCTCATATAGACCACATTCATCTGTAGGTAGCATAGGATTGCTTATCTAGATTGGCAGAGTCTAAATAAGCTAGATGCAATTGAATCACACGTTTGTGAATCAGAATTTGGTCCCCATAGACTCAGAGCCCAATAAGAGACTTTAGAGGTGTAAAAGAATAAAAAAGATGTATTAAACAGCAGCAAAATGCTAGGTCCACTGACCAAGGCAGAAGCAGAGCATACAGTTGAGGCACTTAGTTTTATAGGGGTTCATGTATCAATCAGTAGAAATAAGAAAAAATTTAAAAATCATTTTCCAAAATCCTCTCTCAAAAGAAGGTGTGGCTAGCAATGGTACAAACCTGTTTATCAACAAGATTGGAGCGAGTACCCCTGAGTTATTTTATTAAGGAGAGCTTCCACTCATTTGTTGGTGTGGCCTTCATTGAAATCTTATCAGCATCATATTTCTAGGATGGTTCACTCTAAACCCTGAAGTGTATTGCAGGTTGTAATTGAGGAATGATTGTGGGATGGCCAGGTCATAGCCAGCTCTTCTTTGGCAAAAGGGGTGACCCTGGTAGGGAACATTGGACACACATAAACATGTACACTCCCCTCCCCAGAGGTAAGCTGTTCCAGTTGTTTTTAATGTCCATAGTTTAACTCGGACAGTGCACGTATGACAGAAGTCCTTTCGTTTTATTGCTTTTCCCCTCCCCAACCACCACAATCACTCCAGAAGCTTCTAAAGTGTCTCTTCTTGTTTTCCTCTCCTACACTGAAGATGGGTGAGGGATCCACCAAGAACTGTGTGTATAAGTCAGAATATGGCACAAGAGAGGCTTAAAATGTTTTCTGTATTTGGGAGAAATGGGAAAAGTTTCAGAAAATAAACTGGATAAACAACAGGAATGGATGTTTATAGAAGATACTTTGTAATCAAGACTTATCTGATGTATTTCACAGACAGGTGTTGCTACTTTAGAGATATACTGAGATAGAGAACCCTTGGCAGTCACTACTTAGTTGAAGAGACTTAAGCTTCTTGAAACAATATTATACGTTGGTGGAATCAGGAACAAAACATGTAATTTCCCTAGTTTTCTTCCTTAGAACTAATTAGGTGTTATCCCCTTTACTTAGTAACTTTTTCCCTTCAGGAAGGACAGTCAAATAAGTTCCCTCACACAGTACTGTTCTTGATCCTTCACAATGTATTTCTCTCACTTCAGATGCCAGCCTCAACTTCATCTTAAACAAGACAGTTTAACCGTTGCTCTCAACTGCCAACTCTAGAATTCTCAGGATTTTTTTCCCTTCCAAATCTCATGTGACTCAAGGTTTCATGACCAGGACAACTAATCATTATACAGCTGTCAGTCACAGCATATTTCTCCTGAAGGTGACTCGGTTCCTTCCATATTTTGCCAGCAACAATAATTTCCCTGTATTATTTTTAAGGCTATAGGAATAGGCTTCAATGACTATATTATTTCTTTAGCTCCACATTTCAGCTCCCCCCACCAATGATTTTGTCCAGATTGTTGTTGGAGTTGGCCAGTTCTTGATTCCACGAGGGTTCTGTTGCACATTTTGAGGGAGAGTTAAGTTGATGTGTTGTGTGGTCATCACAGCTGCTGATGTGAAGTGTTTGGTGTAGAAGTCATTTGCAATTTCAATATTAGCCTTATTTCTGGAGTACTGCAGTGTTTAACTGTGAGGGGCTTCAAATGAGCCCAGAAATTGTTTATTAAGTTGGGGAGCAATCTTGAGATGACATCTTACCTTGACTGCAGCATTTGTCTGTGACACAGTGTATTATTTATAGCTTTATTTCTAATAGTTTTGTATCGTGGGGGCATTTTCCATTGTAACGATTCTTTCTGTAAGACTGCCTTTTCTGTTAAGTATACAAGCACAGTATTAGGACCCCCCCCTGCATTTATTTTTCCGTCAAGTCACAGTTGACTTATAGCGACCCTAGGGCCATCGTCCCTGCCAGCATGGTCAATTGGCCATGCTGGCAGGAGCTAATGGGAATCGTAATCCATGAACATCTGGGGCACCAGAGTTGGACACCCCTGCTGCAGGGTTTTCAAGGTAAGAGACATCTGGCGGTTTGCCATTGTCTGCCTCCTCATCATGCCCGTAGCATTCGTTGGAGGTCTTCCATCCAAAAACTAGCCAGGGTTAGAGCCGAGAGCCACTCAGCAAGTTTCCATGGTAGAGTGGGGAAGTGAACCTGGGTAAGCCAGTTCTGGGTGGATAAAAATCAATAATTTTTTTTAAAAAATCAGATGTTTAAAAATTCTAATTGGATTGTTAAAAAGCAAATTGCTTTTCGAAGAAAAATCTATCTAAAGATAGTTTAGATTTTTCTTTAAGAGACATTGTAGTCCAAACGTTATTCATCATGAAATAAGGATTAGTTTTTAATTATGTAGCATGAAATTGTACATTCATGCAATGTTTAAATTTTGGGATTAATGAACAGCATTGATCCAGACACAATACCATGCTCCTCCTGAGGTTTCGTTCAAATTATTTTGGGCAGCTTTTCTATCTAGACAACAGTATCACAGATGCTTGGTTTTGCAGTTCTCAGAACTGTACATTTTTGTCTGCAGAAATAACATGTCTTTTGGAGGGCTATGTGGTTTTCGGGCTGTATGGCTGTGTTCTAGCAGCATTCTCTCCTATGTTTCACCTGCATCTGTGGCTGGCATCTTCAGAGGATGCCAGCCACAGATGCAGGTGAAATGTCAGGAGAGAATGCTGCTAGAACACGGCCATACAGCCCGGAAATCACACAGCACCCTAGTGATTCTGGCCATGAAAGCCTTCGACAAAACATGTCTTCGCAGTAAAAATGTCATAAAATAAGCATACAGTTGAGGGAAAGATCCTAATCCAATTGTTCCTCTGCAAATCTATGAATACAGTATCTACCTCTAGCATTCTAAGTACTAAGTTTCAAAAAGGTCAATGAGTAGAAAATGGGTTTGAAGCGGAATAGATCTGCACAAAGAGCTAAGTGTGAGGAAGGAGAGGCAAGCAGTGAAAATGTAAGTGAAACCTTTTGAGCAGAACACTCCAAAAGTCTTGGGATCTTTGTGTGTATAGTGGGAGGTTTATCATATTGTCCTCTCCCTGGAAGAGAAAATGTACAAGGCAGCAGGCCATAAAAGACCCAATTTGAGAATATTGTAATGAAGTTTCTCTGCCTTTGGGTAAGGTGAGAATGTGTGCAAAATGCAAACACTGCAGCAAGGAAATGCCAGGCCTGGCGGCCTGAATGAAACTATTTATTATAATATATTTTTCTAATAATATATCTGTATTTCTAATATATCCAAATTAGTAATTTTTCACTGTAAAACTAATCTGAAAAGTTGTTATTCTGAAAACGAAATCTTCATCGAGTTGTAAATATTAACATCATACTAGCAAGAATGAGTCTTTATGTAGAAAACTATGATTAAAAGTAAATCTTACTGACTAGTGATTTAAATTGATTAAAATCAAATCCACCCTGGCCAGGTCCTAGTCTGACAGCTTAACCTCTACACTGCACAGGTCCTGCTTCATGTATACACCACCTTTATTTCCATTGGAGACCCAAAGCAGCTTACATGATTCTTGTCTCTATTTTATCCTTAGAACAAACCTGTGAAGTAGGTCAGGCAGATGGTATGACTGGCCAAAGGTCACCCAGCAATTGTCCCTGGCAGAGTGAATATTCAAACTTCGGTCTTTCAGTTCTTCTTTGTTATGGCTTGCTCACAAAGTCAGTGAATTCAGTATTCTCAACCATACACAGTATGCTACATATACAGAGCAAGCAATGTTTCGACAGTACAGAGCAAGCAATGTTTCCGTCAGTTAAAATTTGCTATAATCTGTTGCTTCCAACTATAAGTGTATTTATGGCTGTTTCTATATGAACATTTTTTCCTTAAGGTGAATAAGCTATGCTCTTAATATAGCCCATGCATTAACGTTCTGCATTTCATTCTGTGCTGCTATAAAGCTTGTGCCATCTATATATTAATTTACAAATTTCCAATCTAAAACTTGCCAGATTGAGATTGATCTATAATTCAACTTCACAAAATTGGTCTAGGAAGATGGCTTTCAATTAGACATTCCTATTCATTGACCAAACGTCAGTACACAAGCCCTAAATCCCCCATGTAAACAATAAACATGACTCAATGCAGAGTTTTGTAATCGATTTTAAAGGGCAGACTTTCACATAGCAACCAAGGCCAATCTTCCCAAGGTAACATAATTGTAACTTCCCATCAGATGTGCATAATAAAGGTTAAAATGCTGTGTCCCACTTTACATCTGTCCAAGCCTTGTGTTTTTTAACAGAGCTGTACATTCTACAGGAAGACTTAGAAAATCTGAAGGCAGGTTTTTTTGAAAGACAGGATGCTGACAAGTAAATACAGCATTTATGCAGAAATTTCACATTGTAAAAAATACAGTTCATGCAACATAACATCTTGACAATTAACATTCCTGGGAATATCCTTCAGGCGGTCAGAATGCAGTCCACTTATGTTTTAGGCACCATCTTTGAAGAGATCCAGTGTTTTGTAAATTGCTTAGCTTTTTGTTTTTTCTTTTTACCTGTTAGAAAAAGAATAATGATTATTTGAATGTTGAAATTACCTCATGCAGAATCAGGCCACTGATCTATCAGGGTCAGACTGCCAGCAGCGTGGCATCCTCCCTCATCACTTATTACCTGATCCTTTTAACTATACCTTTTTCCATGGAAAGATGGCTGTGCATTTGTCGGCAGAAGTTGAATGTGCCCCTGCATGTTACAGAAGTCCAGATTCTCTTTTACGATTAAAGAATCTTATTTAAGCGCTGGCTTCGTTGAAACTGTTATTCTCTGCACTGTTAAACACAGCACTTTGATAAAAGAAACACTTTCATTTTTCTACAGTTGCGCCTGCTATGGCTATGTTTTAGCAGCGCAGAGGATAATGGTTTTGACAAATCCGGTCCTTAAATAAGATTCTTTAATTGTGAAAGAGAATCAGAAGGGGGTGGGGTGGGAAGGGAGGCACTAGCTATGACAGAGCACTCGTCCATGAAAAATGTCCAGGAAGATGTGGTGTATTAATTCACACATCTCCTGCCATCTTTTTGTGGATAAAGGTATGGGGATGCCATTGATTCAATCGGGGATGTTTTGCTGGTAAAGGTGATGCTCTTTTATTGAGCCACAGCCCCTTTCCATTTGGCCATCAGCTGAACCCTACCAAACCACTGCAGTTGCTTCCACTGGCTGTCTTTGCAGCCTCTTCACAAGTAGGTCTCAGGTGTTCCACTGCTGCAGCAACATTCAAGCCTTCTCTACCTCCTTCCACTGCTCAGATTCCCATTTCTATCCATATTATAATGGCTCCATAGAAGCTCTATGAAAATTCCATTTTAGACAGTTTCCATTCTTAACTCAGCTTTGATGCAATGCAGTATAGTACCTCAGCAGACACTGTATTTGAAAATAATACATTAGCAACCAATTCTGTGGCAACGAAGAGTAAGAACCAGGATGTGTACAATTAAAATCTGGGAATCTTTTCCACACAGGTCGAACATGTTCGGACAGCTTCATATGTTATGCAAGCCCACTATGTGACAAACCTATTTCTCTACTTGAGCCTTTTTCACACCATATCAGAATGGAAAGCTGTCACAAGCAGCTCTTTACATAATTAAATACTGTAAAAGCTTAGCAAGTTGTTTTTTACATCAGTTTGAACACTTATTTATTCAGAAAACTCAAGATGCCACCTGTCCAGATCAGATCACAACTGAAGAAGTAAAACAAAACCAAGCAAATGAGATAATAAAACCAAATCTTAAGAAGTCAGCAATCAATAAAATAATTAATTACGATCAAGTCAATAAAAATGTGCCAATAAAAGCAAACGGAGAAGGTTAAAACAAAATCGATAAAGCTGTTCTCAGGCTAGCTAATGAGCCCCTTAGTTAAAAACTAGAATAATATGTACTTAACAACCAACCCCAAAGGATACTTCAAATTGTTTCTCAGCAGCTTGCCATAGGTCAGGGCAATTTTCTCCCAACAGCCACAAAAAGAATAATCTGAACTTACCCCAAGAATTAACAACAAACTGGAGTGCAGGTTTTTTAACTGTGCTCTTCTTGTTTTCAAGCGAAAAATACCGGTTTGCTGAAAAAGGAAGGGAAGGGGAAATCATTTACTCAAGGCTGTGTGCTGTAACTAAAGCAGCAAGTTTCTCCAGTACACCCAGAGTGTTTACCTGTAGTTCGGTTGCTCCCACCTCCATAGAGCTGCCTTTGTATGAAGTCTTTGGCTGCTTCCTGCTGCTGGTTAGCTAACTGCTGATCTTTTAGCCGCACTGCCACATAGCTTTGCTGGAGCCTAGTGGAGCCAAGGACAGATAAGAAGCGATGCCTCATAGCCGCTGTTTTGCTGAACTTCCTCATTTTAGTTGAGCTACCCTATTTCCCCCCCACTGTTTGTCACAGTGGTTGTAGCAACTAAAACATTTGTTTCTTTCAATGCGACAAAATCAAAATTGTCCTAGGTTATGCCAACTCACTTATGAACGATACAAGCCTGTTCACGATCTGCTGTGCTCATTCATCAACCCCTGATGAGCAGCACCTTTTACGGTATCTGGGACATACCAATATTTCTCCTTTCATAGCTCATTTGGACTTTTGCCTCCAATTAATGCTCACGGGGAAGACAGGAGTACAGTTAGCTAGATGTGCTTGCCGAGGAAGTCACAGTAGTAGTGGGCTTTTCTCCTAAAAATCAATACGATGTACTAAACAATTACTCAACTTCATACCTAACTGCCAGTGTTTCTTCTTCATTGTCTTCCATCACATCTTCGTCTCCCTCGCTTTTAGACTCATCTTCAGTATTCTGATCTATTAAAAAAATGATACTGGAAAAAATTGGTGGTTGTGGAAAGTATAATCAAGTTACAGCTGACATGCAGTGACCCTGTAGGGGTTTTAAGGCAAGAGTCCTTCGGAGGTGGTTTGCCACTGCCTGCCTTGGTGTGGACTGAGAGAGTTCTGAGAGAACTGTGCCTGGCCCATGGTCATCCAGCAGGCTTCATGTGGCGGAGTAAGGAATCAAACCCCATTGGCCAGATTAGAACCCGCCACACTTAACCACTATACCCTGCTGGCTCTCAAAACATTACATTTCACCATAACTGTCAGCATATTTCATACAAGAGTAAACAAATTACATCAACTTGAAAACAGGATTATTTTACAGCCATTATTTTTAGCCATTTGGAAGCTAATTAAATTCAGAGAGAAGGGAAGTTGCCAACTCCAAAAATATCCATTATCAGAAAAATAGGTGGATAGCTAAAACGCAGCACCTCCAACTATGAATGGTCAGCATCACATTTCAAAGGCACTGTCTGGTGGAGCTAATTCAGCATGGGATGTGCAACAAAACTGATTCTGCAGCATTGCATAACTTTATACACACCTTGCGCAGTTGTGTCAGAAGGCTTGTTACTGCTAAAGAAAGAAAAGCTCTATTTAGGAATAATCTTTGTAATAATCTCGATAGCCAATTATACATGTATCTACTGACAGCATAATCTAACAGGGACTAATTAAAACATGCCATTTTTACATGCTGATACATTGCAAGTACAGTTAATAGGTCTGTTTGCCCATTATTAATTTAACTGAAAAAATATTTCAAGAAAGTTTCAGCAAACTTCCCTGTCACATGTTATTTACGTGAGGCTTTTCTGCAAAAACGAGATATGGCTTTTCACCTTTCCAACGACAGTATCACTGTCTGTCTTTCCTGATCACATGGCAAACTACTTTTGAGGTTTAAGGCAGAGTCAAAAGCCTCATAGGATACATGGAATTAGACAACTCTCTAAGCTGTGGCCAAAGGGTTCCATGACTTGAAGGTGGAGCGTTCGTTTATAGCATGCCTTTCACACTGAGACTCAAGCTGGATCACACAATTAAAAGAACAGTATAAATCATTCAACTAATTGGATAAAACTGGCTCATAGTATCAGAGAACAGGGAACTAAAAACAGCATAGACTAAACAAAGCAGTGAAAACAGCTTAAAATTTCTCAGACATCAACTACACCTTTATTTCCCATCCTAAAAATGTCCTCCTGAACAACTGTTTTGCTTACCTGTTCTGTGGTGATGATGCCAACTCCTCTAGCACATTGGCAGGAAGTAACTTTTTTTTCTAAAAAGAATAAATATTTGCAAGTCAATGTGGGTTTTTTTTTGTAAACTAATGAAGTTACCAAATTATCAGTCTGAATACAGTAATTATTGTATTTGTTTAAAACATTTTTAGGCTGCCCTTTTACTCTAAGCTACAGTCTCCAAAGTAGTCATACAAATAAAAGCAACAAGTCATAAACAACAAAAAGAGTCAGTGAGGAAACACCAAACCAAGTATTCACCTGCTGGCGGAAGGCAATAATGCATGGGGACAGAAGAATCTTCCAGGGGAGGGAATTCCAGTTTTGTTGTCATGACCAAGAAGGCCCTTTCTCAGATGATGGGATACCTCAGTCCCCTGAAGATTACCACAGTGATTGGACAGTTTCATATAAGAGTCGGCGGTCTTTAAGGTATGATGCCCCCAAACTGTATAGGGCTTTAAAGGTCCATATCAGAACCCTGAATTGGGTGCAGAAGCAAACTAGAAGCCCATGTAGATGAATCAAGACTAGAATAATGGAGTCCCGCTGCAGTCAGCATTCCGGCCACAACATTCTGCTCCAACTGTAGTTTCTGGACACTCTTCAAGAGCTGCCCCACATATTACACATTGCAATAATCCAGCCTACATGTTACCAGGACAGGGAATCTGAAGAGAACCAGTAGGTATTCCTTATTCTTGCTGCCTTGACTAATATTCCAGCATCCCAGCATCCAGCCATTTCTTTCCATCTTCTTCTGTAGCACCTAGATTGCCCACCCCTTATATAATCTCAAATTTTCTTGATATGATATAGTCTAAAAACATTGTTACTCCCAAGAGTATAGGCTGATTTTTGGTGGCTGCTGGCCATGGTGAAAGACTGGACTACTACATTCATGTATGCACATTGTACTCATATGAGACTGAAAGGGAATGGGCAGTATAGAAATCGCACAATAAACAAATAAGATTACTAGAATTCTGAACAACACAGAAGTGATCCTGGATCCTAAATATATACTGATATCTGTTGCAAGTGAAGTAAAAAAGCTGGATATACATCTATAACCAAGAACAGTGAACGTTTATATTAAGAAAGTGCGAAAGAACTAGATTTTATTATCGTTTACCCAGTCCTTCCTCCAAGGTGTTCAGGGCAGCATAAAAAAAATCCTCCCAACTCCCATTCTATCCTCACAACCACGTTATAAGGTAGGTTAGGTGAGTAGCCCAACATCTCTCAGAAGAAGAAGAGTTTGGATTTCTACCCCACCTTTCTCTACTGTAAGGAGACTCAAGGCAGCTTACAAACTGCTTTCCCTTCTTCTCTCCACCACAGACACTTAGTGAGGTAGATGGGGCTGAGAGAGTTCTAAAAGAACTCAGACAAGCCCAAGGTCACCCAGCAGGCTTCATGTGTAGGACTGGGAAAACAAATCTAGTTCACCAGACAAGAGTCCATTGTTCATCTGGAAGAGTCGGGAATCAAAACCAGTTCTCGTAGCTGAATGGGAAATAGAGACCCAGATGTTCCTAGTCATAACCCAATACTCTAACCACTACAATCTACAGGCTATCATTATTATCACAACTGGCTCTCATAGCCAACTGAAACCATAAAGCTGTTGTTTTTCAAACCAGTGCAGTAATTCTGTTGTTTCTGAAATTGACCACTGCTGCTGCTTGTTCACCCTTTATTAAAGGGATAACTGAGGACACCATCTTTTAAGTATTATAAATATACTGCAAATTTCAGGTTTTACAGTCTTACATTGGTTTATATGCTCTGGTTTTATTAATGATATAGAATACTGTTAGCCACTCTGAGACTGACTTTTGTTGGGAAAGAGGATGACAGAAGCTGAATAAATATTAGTACTGCCTGCTCTAGCTGGTGTAGATCTCAAAAGACTCTTGTGGGAAAATGTTTCTCAACACTAAACCCTTTAATTGGAAATGCTAGGGAGGGAACCTGGAATCTTCTCCATGCAAACACATGATCTGCCACTGAGCCCAAAGTAATTTTTTGTCATTTACCAAAGCAATTTGCACGAAGACCGATCCAAGCTGCATAAAGCAATAGAATATAAAACCAAACTTTATATATTTTCTGTTAAGGTATTAAACTTTTTTCAAGATTCAGGGGAATTATAAAGTCAATTTACAAGTACATTACTAGAGGAAAAACTACACTGTTTCCTTCTACATGGGATCAAGAAATAAAATGTCCATGACAGATTTCAATTTTGTAGTGAGCTAATGCAGAACCTCTACTGGATGTTGGTACACAATAAAAACAATGCAGGTTAATTTGAGGAGACAGCATTATTACCTTTTGTTCCTTAAATAGTTCTTCCCTTTGCCGTCTCTTCTCTTTCAAGGCAGATTTTTCTCTAACAAAGCAAAAAAGAGGGAGGGAGAAAAATAAACCTATGCTGGTTTACAGCCAAAAAGGAACATCTGCACTGAGTCTATATGCAGCTATTTTACTAACCAGAGCTTGGAGGTATGAAAATTCTAGCCTTCTTTTCCTAATCTAAATTGGCTGCCTCTTTGTTTCTGAATCAAATTAAAGGTGCTAATTCTTAATTATACAGCCCTATAGAGCTTGGGACCTGCCTGTCTGACAGCCCATCATGCCGACTCTGAGCTCATGTGCCAACTCACACTTTCCAGGGCTATCTTATGAGCACTTCATCCCTAAAGTCCATAAGGTATGCCAAGGCTCAAGCACCTGACCAAAGCACCTGTTCTTTCAAACTTTCAGGTTTTAGTTTGTTTGTGCAACGATTTACACCTGCACTCACAAGATGGGTGAAATGTCAGGAGCAAAAGACCACCAGGCCATGGCCCAGCCAGCCTGGGAAATCCACCACAGCCCGACCTTGATGGGTATGTTTCGGGAGCAGCCCATCCTGGGCAAGGCTGCTCCATGAGTTTAGAAGCCGGGCAGGTTAGTGCACTTCAACTCTCAGTTAATCTGCAAAAGGTTCAAAGGCAGCCTTGGAGAGAAGCAAAGCGAACTTTATACAGTGACTTAAATAAGAGTCAAAAGGACGGTGGCGAAGGCTTGGAAACGAGGTTATGTGGGTTTTAAAGTTGGGACTCTTTCATAGGACTTTTAAAGTTGGGGCTTCTTTTAGAGGCTCTCCACTCCAGCTTTTCTAGAAGGGAGAACCCAATTCCGCCCATTCGGTTCAGGTAGAAGCGGCGCCTCTTCCGCGCGGGCCCTCACCTGCGCGCGCGCTCCACGGCCGCCCTGCGCGCCTCTTCAGCGGCCACCTGCGCGCTCTTGAAGGTCACCTCCTCCGGCGCATCGTCGCTCATTTCGTCCTCCGAAGACACAGACTCGGGCGCTTCTTTCCGCTTCGCCATCGCGCGAGTCCTCTCGGCCACCATCTTTTCTCTCCTACTTCCTGTCACCCGGAAGTACAAGGAAACGGAAACCTCGTGAGTGGGTGGTACTGTCTAGTGACGGCATGCTTGTAGTCCAGCCCTAATAGCCGCTGATGGGACGTGGAGGTCGCTCTGGCCTTGCCCTCTCTATGGTGAAAACATCTGTCCAGACTTTAATGGGGATGCCGCTGAGAGTCAGCTTCACAGGCCCTTAAATAGGAGCATCTGCAGGGTGGCGAGCTGGACCCCCGCTGGATGCTCCCGCCTCTTAGGGGTCCCGCAGCCTCCTCTGCGTTGCTGTTCCCGACTTTCTTCAGCAGGAGCGAGGATTGAGTGATGGGCGCGCATCAGCCCAGAACTGGTACGAACCGGTTAGGCTCAGGCAAGATTTCTAGTCCCGCTTCATGTTCCCAGATGGCGCTACACCAACGATTTAGTCCCATTTGAAGAAAAAGACCATTCACTGAAGCTGATTTATGCCCTATTTTTGGAGCATTTTAAAAGTGATATTGACTGAAATTCTGCAAGTGAACTGCTTTGTGGACATGCAATTCTAGTTCCGTTTCATTGTTTATTAGAGGTCTCTTCATCCTGTGGAATGTAGGTTATGCACTCTGCCTCGAATCTCAGAGAGAAGCATGAACTGTAAATAACATTTTTTAAAACTATCACCAGCACTTCTGCATTGTAAGTTCCATAAATCAGCGCACTTGCTTCTGCCTATAAACATATACAATTTTGGTATCAAGAAAGCCAACCAACAACATGTAAAATGCAGCTTTCCTACCAAAAGGAGTCATGCCTACTTTAAGTGACTGGGAAAGATTTTGATTTTTAACATGCTTTTGCCCAGTAAACAACAAAACAATCAGTTTTAGATTATCTATCGCTTATTAGTACAGCACCAAGTCACTGCAGCTTTGTAAAATAAGAAACTAAAGTTTCAGCTGAAACATATGGAAAGATAATATGGATTTCTTACTAGCACCTGCTTAAAGTTATGTGATATTTGATTATTCAGCGTAATATAATTACCAAGAGGACAGGTGATGCACTTCAAACATTGGACATTGTAAAAATTTAACTTCACATCTGACTTTTGAAGGCATCAGAGAAAAAGAACTCATATTGTAAAACATAAACCTACAACCAGGAGCATGACATTCACAAAACGAAGCATCTGCACCATGCAAGTGAATAATGTTTATATGCATTTGGCTACTTTCTCATACTGATCACCACAAATTCACCCAAGAACAAACCTAAACCTTTTTTGCAGAAATGAAATGTGTGAAGAATAAAGAATTTGTTTTATTGAGTTCTTGAAAAAAATACTGGAGTGTAAGGTACAGAAGCTGTAATTTTGCCATATTGGGCTACTCACCCTTACATTTTCCAAGAATTTTACAACTGTTTTACTTTGTGAACCATATAGTTGTAAAGTATAAACTGTAAAGGCAATGTCCCTGTTTTTGATTAATTGAACATACAATCTACATGGAAGCACAAACAATTTGCTGTCACCCATATACAATGCTTTGAACTGATCGTGTTTTTATGCTGGCATTTTACACAGTTCAGCACAACAAAACATAATAGCTTTTCAAATGCCAGTGTCCATAATAAATCTGTTCTTTTATTCATTCTCATAATCAAGCTGAGAATCAAGATTTGCAATCCTCCTCTGATCCAGTTTCCCAAGTATTCACAAAGCTTTTTCGATACATTCCATGTTGGTCTTGTATTTGCACCTTGGTGAGTTAAGCAATCAGATTCTTTTCCTACGTGCTTGTGATGAATGTTCAAGAGATGATCTCAGTTTCATGGCGCGCAAGCGCTGGGGGCAATGTGGTACCACAGGGACCTGCAAAATGGAAACTAAACAGAGAAAAGGCTATCAGGATAGGAAGAGTATTTCATCAAAAAATAGTGTCAGCACAATAAGCCTTAACACCATTGCTGCTTATACTCAAAGGTAGCTATTTCAGATTTACTTCAACTGTAGGATGGTTTAGAACAGGGGTCTGCAACCTGCGGCTCTCCAGATGTTCATGGACTGCAATTCCCATCAGCCCCCAGGGGCTGATGGGATCTGTAGTCCCATTTATAGTCATTGCCTCCAAACAATGGTAGGCATTTCAATTGATATATTTATAAGCAATGCTTCATAAAGGATCACTACAAGAATAGATTCAAGATGTTACATTATTAAAAAGTTATTAAAGAATTCAGTGTTTTCTTTCAGTTAATATCCAAACATGCTGGCTATCCTACCTGTTGAAGAGAAGCAGAGTTTGGATTTATACCCCACCTTTCTCTCCAGTAAGAAGTCTCAAAGTGGCCTGGAAACCCCTTTCCTTCCTCTTCCCACAACAGACACCTTGTGAGGCAGGTGGGGTTGGGAGTGTTCTGAAGATAATTAGAATCATAAGCTCAGGATAAAATTAGAACTACACCTGTGTCTTCTGTCAGCATGGCCAATTGGCCATGCTAGTAGGCTGATGGGAATTAGGTTCCTGAACATCTGTGACTCAGAGGTTCTCACCGGACTAGGGTGGGAACCTTAAATCTCAGATGTTCAGGAACTGAATTCCCATCAGCCTCTGTCAGCATGGCCAATTGGCCATGCTAGTGAGCGCTGATGGGGAGTATTCCACAGGCTGTCTAGGCTAATGGTCATTTCGTCAGCCAGCAGACTTCATGTGTAGGAGCGGGGAATCAAACCTGGTTCTCCAGATTAGAGGTCACTGTTTTTAACCATTGTACCACCTAATCAAGCACTCATTAATTAATTAATTAATTAATTAATTAAATTTATCTACTGCCTGATCCCCGAAGGGCTTTTCCTTCCAAGAGATAGTGCTAAACTACTCTGCCATACCAGGCAGAACTAACTTTCACTCTGTCTGCTTTTTTTCCTTACAGGCCAAACATATCAAAGAATGAGAGGTGTAGTGGAATAAAAGTCAATGAATAAACCCAAAATTGCTTAACCCAGGCTGCAGAGGACATTGGCCACTGAGTGAATATAACATTTCTTTATAGTACAATTAAAGTGAACATGTGCTCAGGTTTATTTCCTAGTTTACAGAAACAAAAAGATAACACAGTAGAACAATGAACAGCAGATGACATACATAAACAGACAAACAAAATAGATATATGTCCAAAGTCCAATAATATTGCATTCCCTGCTGCTAACTAGCCCTCAGCCGAGAATCGCAATGATATTCATATTTAGATGGGGAATCTAGATAATGTCCCATTTTGTGGCTTCATCGGTAGTATTTCAATCTGCTTGCCCTTTTACTGGAAAATTCTTTTAGGCATCTATGTAGATAAGTATCTCTGTCATTGCTTGTGATGCTTATAAATTTCCTGTCAGGTCATACAGTATGCTTGCTGCATGTCAGTTGCTTCTAAATATCATTGTGATTCTCAGCTTTATTTGTTTGCCCTTTTTCCTGAGCCAGACCTGGACTGTCACTGGGTAAAACTACAAGTTTTCTTACAGAAAATATATTTACACTTTTAACTTCCATAAATATGCTAAACTGTACACTTTTATATGCTAACTAGGTTATCAATTGTGCATTTTATTTCATTCAGTCAGTAAAAAAACAATGTTTAGGTTTGAAAGGACAGTAAGTAAATATATTTCAATTTTCCCAATCCCCTCCCCTCCCCCCCCCTCCAAAAAAAAAAAGACCTGGAGAAAAGACCATTTTTTTTCTCCATGGCTTTAAAATTCCTGGAAATTTTATATCTGCAGTTACAAGTTATGACAGATATTAAAGCTTCACCTGAACTGATCTGTAGCTGGGGTGCTTTCCATATTGAATTCTGCAACTGGCACTCCTCTGGCAGACACCTGAGGAGCAAACATAGCAGCGGGATACACGATAGAAGAGGTTCCAACCTAAGAGACCAAACATCACATCAGGTCACACGGTGATGATGTCACATTTCCCAACTGTTAATCTGAGCTAAGATATGGCTGCCTTAGGCAAACAAATTTATTTTGGCATAAGTTTTTATGTTGTCAGGTGTATAACATGTTATATTCAGTTAGTAGACACACACACATATAAATATATATTTAAAAATTATATGAAGGCCATCGAAAGCTTCCAGCTGCACAAAAGAAATACATTTTTCTTTGAAACTGAAAATCTACAAGTTCAGGGTAAAAGAAACCAGAGCAGATGCCAAAAAAAACAATACAATGTATTTTAAAATTACTATTAGTGGGGGGGGTATCAATTGTAAAAGAGAATAAAATATGTTTTAAACATTTCCAGTTACAATAATTTTCTTTTTTTTCTTACAAAAATACAAAACCACAGGTATTTTTGAGTTCCCAGCAGATATTTTTAGTGATTGAGAAGCCAAAAATGAAAGCCACTATCATAGACTAAATCATTTTAGCATTTTATGGTGCCACAACATTCCTCTTTACAATAATCAGTTACTAAATATTCCAAGTAGCCTCTGAGTAAGTCTTACATTTCAGATGTGGAGTGGAGTGGTTTGTCACCACAGATGTGGAGTGGTTTGTCACCACAACATGACTGTAACAGAAATTGCCATGCCAGAGAGAAGCACCCGTATGAAGTCTATATCACATTAGAAACTCATGAATCAACTGGTCCTCAGTATTGTGAAAAATCTTCATTTTACAGTTTCATTTACATGTTTCTTCTGCAAGCAGGTTGTCTTTCAACCAGTTACTCTGATCTCTCTGCAATAAGCATTCATAGGACTGCACTGTTAGTTACATACCCTAAGTATGAAAACAGAAAACCAAAATGTCACTTACCACCAAACACAGGTCACACGTTTCAAGCTCTTTTTCAACAGCTGTAAGGATGTCAGAATCCAAAGTTTCTCCAAACCATACAACATGAGGGCGCAAGAGGCCATTGCAGTTTTCACACCTATATAAAAACATTAGGGGGAAATTATACTTCAGAAAGACGCAAAGCTGAAAAGGAGAGTACTTTAAATCTTTAGGGATTTATTATAAAGTGGTCCAATTACATTAGGTTTATTACAAATCTAGACAATGCACTTGTGGTCCCCTTTACATTAAGTATAATTCCCCTTTACATTAAGTGTACATTCTTTCTGAGTTGGACTTTCAGTTATGCACATCTGCCGCTCCCCCGCCCCAGCACTCTCAGATCAGGGAATCTCCATGGTTTCTGAAACCCGGTAAAATGCAACTACCCCGCTCCTTTTGACAGGGAAAGAGAAGGAAATCAGCATGCATTTAAGGGAAAGGGGAACTTTACAAGCTTCCCCATGTCACTGAGAAGTGGCAGGTGGTGCTACATCGGTGTTGCGATCCACTGCTTCCTGTTTGGATGGGGCTATAAGACATTTATAATTTCAAATTCCATAAATCTGCCCATACATGCAATTTTATATGCTAACCGTGATGAGTGTTATTGATTCAGCAGCAAAACAGGGTTAAGATGGCTAGGAAAATATTACATTTTTAAATTTTTATTTTTCCCTGAAAATAATCCTTAAAAAAACATTTTTTTAAAAAAATCTTGGCTTTAAGATATTAAGAAACTTTGTATCTCTGGAGGCCCAGAAATCTCACAGGAGATAGAAATCCCCTCCAGACCCAATGATGGCCCCCACTTTTCCTCTCTTCTTATCCAACTCTCCACCTTCTCTCTCTCCCTACTGTGTCTATATTCCCATCCCATTCCTTCTTCTCAGTCCCCTTTCCATCACTAGCTGGTCTCCATTTTCTCTCTCAGCTCACTCTGTTGCCCCTTTCTGTTCTTCCTTCCACTCCTGCCAGCCAAGCCAAGTTCCCATTTTCTTTCCATTCTGTGGCCACTTCCCCTCTCCAGCCTCTCTTGTCTTCCTGCCCCTTTCTGCCCCCTTTTCTGTTTAAGTCTGTTGCTGCCAACATCAGCATGAGACCTGGACACAAAGTCGCCAGAACAGGATTTCTGCTTCCACCCAACCACCACACATCTCAGTCTCCTCCTCAGCCCAGTAAAAGCTAAAACACTTAAATAATTTTAACCTTCACTCTTGCCAGTCACTTGACACACTGAAAATTACAGATATGTCCACATGTTATAATGTGCTCACCGAGGAAGATCTTCCACAGGAATCCCAGCATCTTTGACTTCAGGATCTGGAGCGCTGGAATTGTTAAACAAACAAACAAACGAACAAACAAATAAACTGTAAAATTTCTCTTTGTAAGTATAAATCTAATTTGTACTAGTGTGTCATTTCCAGTTCTCCTTTACCTCCACACAGCTTAACATGACTTGAAAATATCTATTTAGTAACAACAGCACTAGGTGATCAGGAAAACATAGACTTCTTGCTTGAAACCTTATTTTGCCTCAACATTTACACACTCTCACATGCACACATATGATTAGACAGGGGATTTTAAAAAGACAGTGAAGTTCGATTGAGATTGTGTGAGCTCAGCTTTAGCTATCTGTATGTTCACCAAATCTTATTTAGGAGAAACAATGTTCTTAGTAGGATGGATAACACAGCACAAATGAATTACCCTTTTCCAGCCAAAGCAGGACAAATTGGACTCTTATAATTTTCTGTCACATTTCCACAACTGGTGCATCGGGTTTTGAATAAACTGCCTATAAAACAAAGTAGGAACACAAGATTTTAAACTTTGACTTTATTGTTGGTAGTACTAAATTACTAAAATAGTATACAATATATTTGAATGTAACTATAAGTTGCAAGAACAGAGAATTAGAATAGGAAAGCCATTAATTTCCTACATGTGGATTAGCCAGCTACAGGAAACCACCAAAATGTTTAACCAGTAGAAAGACACAAACCCAAATGGAATAGAAGAAAATAAAGGACAATTTACATTAATGCAAGGATACTCGTAATCACATTGTCACACAAGTATTTTTGCTAGTTAAATCCAGTAAATGTTGACTACATGTGTGTGTGTTCAGCTGCTTCCCCAGCTGCTATCCAGCCCATTAAAAAAATGCTCAGGTACTGCATAGGTATCCAACCATGTTTTCAGAAGGGGATTGTTCTATAGATAGAGATGAGAACTCTGGTATAATAGATCAGCCTAGCAGACTGCTTCTATAAGAAACCGATCATAATTGTGGTATGGTGAAATTTTACCTTTTTTTACAGCAGTTCAACTCAATTAAATGTTTTCTACTTTAGTCACCCTTTCCTCAGTATGTTAGGTCAAACCTTAGACAGTTTTGTTGCATTATGTACTTCTGTGCCTACCCTGACTGTTTTGTTGCCGAAGACGGGTTTTTTTTAATTCTTTGCTTGCATTTGCTTTCCAACTCCTTAATCCTTTTATTATTTGCTTGTATTTGCTTTCCAACTCCATTGCATTGTTCTTATTTACTGGAGATCGGTGTTGTCTGATGATGTTTTTCACAATTTGTAATCCGCCTTGAGTCTCAAGTGAAAAAGGTGGGCTATAAGTGAAGCAATTCCATGATGATAATAATATCCCTGTGAAACATATAGCAGCTCTGCCGGGGTGGGAGGGGGGAGTGATCAGAACAAACCCATAAGAAGGGGAGGAATGTAAAATATCCTCTTTCTCACTCCTACTGCTGTTTTCAAGCTTTTCCTGAATTTCACTGGAAAGAAAATGTTGGCAGATCAAACGACATCTCTCTAGCCTAGCAGGACATTTGGTTCCCAGGACGTAGAATACAATTATACAAGTTCTTCTTTTATGTGCCTTCAAGTAGATTCAACGCAAAAGAGGGAAGTGTCTACTAATGGAAAATTGCCAGGTCATTATTAGTCTGTGTTTATGCAGATTTTGGCAGTTTCAAGTATATACAGATAGGTAAATGAAATACTAGTAAGATGTTTCTATGGATTCTTACCGTGAATTTCTAAGAGATGCTTTGTCCCAGCTTTCCTGTGGAGTTCATCAATGTTCTGCGTGATGACCACAACACTTCTGCCTTGCTTGCTTAGCCTGGCCTCACATTCTGCTATGGAAATGTGTGCTGGGTTGGGATGTTTACTCAGCATCAGCTCCCTACGGTAATGGTAGAATTCCCACACCCTAGAAGGGTTCCTTGCAAAGGCCTCTGGGGTCGCCAGTTCCTACAGAAAAATGTAATTCATTGGTTTGCCAAAAGAAAATACTATCAATCGACCAAGTCTCGTTTTTATTTGCAGTTATGGGCAAGAACTTGTTTTGTATTTGTGTAGCACATTTCAGCGCTCAAAGTGTTTCACGTACATTTCTTGGAGTAATTCTTACAATATTTCTGTAAGTTAGTCCTATAAACAGATGGAGGAACTGAAGCTGAGAGATATTAGCTGGCTAAGAAGCCACACAGAGAATCTGTGGCTGAGATGAGAACCGGGAAACTCCCCAGGCCACAAGCTCAGTTACTACGCTATACTCACATTCACGCATGCATTCAATTTCTGTTTGAAATAAATTACATAACTGGAACCAGTAAGTATATTCAGTGTGAGAATAAAGTGCTCAACAGTGCAGCCAACCCTTCTAAGCCCAATGGCTTCATCCACTTATGAACGGGTAAGACTGCTTGGGACTGCCCTGCAAGGACATTAAGTAACAGTACCAAAAAATGTGAACTAGAAAGCTTTTCTAAATTTCAGAGGCCCTTTCCGCATGGAGGCGGAAGGGCTTGGGTCGGCGTTTCTGACGCTGACCCGACGACACTGGGACCGTCCGCATGGACGTTCCCAGAAAGAACTGGGAAGATGGCGCCGCTGGGCGCCGTCGCCCGGTCGACTCACCTGCTCTCCGGCCCTCCGGCGCATCGCCGGGGCCTGGGGACACGCCTCCCCTGCCCTGCACGCCTGCTTCCGTGTCGCAGAACAGGGGGGCGTGTCCCCAGGCCCCGGCAACGCACCGGAGGGCCGGAGAGCAGGTGAGTGAAGGCAGGGAGTGGGAGGGGAAGCGCCGGGAAGCCGCTGCTGTTCGCATGGCAGCGGCTTCCAGCCGGCGTTTTCAGAAAAGTGCGCTTCCCAGCACACTCTGAAAACGCCGGCTCGGTTGCAAAGCAGCTGCGCCCCCTGTGCGAATGGCGGCCTGGGGACGGCCTTTTTGTTGTCTCCAGGCCGCCATATTCCTCCCATGCGGAAACGGCCAGAATGTGTAAAGATGGCAATACACAATAGATAGCATGAAGACATACAACACTTGTATTTAGGATCAAGAGAAGCAGAGTCATTTCCAAATAGCTTGGAAAGAGAACATGTGAGGAGGCAGAAGAGCCAGCCACGTTTATAAAGTCAGTGACATCCCGACAACTGAGAGGAGCACGTACCTGAGCCTGCCATTTCCGCCAATATCCTCCTGCACCTCGGAAGGTTGGAACGCCGCTCTCTGCACTTACACCAGCCCCCGTAATGATAGCTATATGCTTTGCTTTAGCAAATGCTTCTCGAAAATCAGCCATATCTTTTTTTTAAAAAGAAGACATAAAGGAAATTCGGATTTGTTTCATTTTAAATAAGCATATTTTAAAAAAATATACAAAGCTTATTTTGTCATGCATAGAAGAGCTCTAGGTTGCCATTCCTTCACATCTCGAAGGACAGCATATGGCTCAGAACAATTCATACTTTGGCTACACAGTAATTTTATATCACAACATTGTCTACATGATTTTATGTCTCAGGCCACCAGTAGGAATTGTTATACAAGAAATATGTTTGCTTTATGGCTCTACAAACATTTAAGCATTCGATAAGGGCTAAGATGTTGTTTTAGGAACACTGTAATATATGAATATTAATTTCATCCATCCTGTCAGTTCAAGTGTTGAAGTAGACATATTGGCCTATGTAAAGGTGAGTCAATCATTTTTTAAAAACGTGACATTAAAATGACATAATATACACTTTCCATTTACTAGGTCTCATTTTGAGTCTCCAGTTAATAGCAGATCTCAGGGAGCAGGGCTGGAAAGTGCTGAGCATAAGTCAAAAGAGTCCATTGTTTGCACATTCAATTATTTTCATCAATAATAGTCCCCAAAGCCAAAATAATGCATTTGTTAAGGTAGAATGTCATATATTAGGATTTCAAGGTTCACAAGGACTAGAAACAAGCAGTTTATAGACAACAGAAAGAAGATCATGCAAGGGACAAAGTTGGCTTACTTGAACTGGGCCGAGCCATATCGAAGCAAATTCTTTGTTTCTTGGAAGAAGTAGGTTTAAGTCCGCAATATACTTGAGAAACTAGCCTTCTCGTAGTAAAGTGGAACAGATTCATTAGGATCCCAGGATGATACTAGAGAAAGGGTTAAACAGAAAAACATTTCTTGGATAACGGTGAGGCTGATGCTCTAACGAATGAGAACATTTCATCGAGGTGCAGTTTGTTTGGGATGTCTTAGATTATGAACACCCTGCTGTCCCTACTGGCTACTGTAGCACATTACTGAGAAACAAACACAGTCTTGCTGGAAGAGGAGGGTGTTGAACTTTTGAATTACAAGACCTCTATTATCTGACAATTTCAAGGGCTGATGGATAAAATGATAAATATTTTTACTTTAATTCTGTAGCAGTTTTGTCAGTTTCTTTGACTGTCCCTGGCATTTTGGTTATTACACACATGAAATAAATAAGAATTTCATGTCTTGCTGGTAAAACAATTAATAGTAATCACATTATAAATTCTCATGGGAAAACTGCCACAAAGGATTCACAACCCTTTGCTTCCAACAGGCTTCTAAAAAATTCATATTTTGACTAGCATATCAACACTTAATGAGAACTGGAAAGTCTTTTCAATGTTATGCACAAACGTTTTCCAGAACTTACAAACCTTGTAAATTGAATGTATTGTCAAAGGCTTTCACGGCACAAGATTCAACTTCTAGTTGTAGTGGGTTTTCTGAAGTGATTGTGGCCGTCAGAGTCCAGTGGATCTTGTTCCCTAACGCGTTTAGCCTTGGCATCTGTGGCTGGCATCTTCAGAGGTGTATCACAGAGGGAAGTCTTCCCTCTGTGATACACCTCTGAAGATGCCAGCCACAGATGCAGGCGAAACGTTTGGAACAAGATCCAGCCACACAGCCCGGAACACCCACCACAACCACTTGTAAATAGATATTTGGCCCTAGTCCTAAATCCCAGTCTCATCAAAGTTTAACTGTATTAATTCCCAAAGGCAGAAACAGGATTAGAACTAGCAAACTACAGATTAAGATGGAGACAGCCACATGTTTATATATAAAGTGTCACTTGCCAATGTATACCTCTACTCTACCTGACACATTACCAGAAGTGACTCATTTTGAAAGCATTCAGAAATATATTTTTCATTACATCAAAAAATATCTGGAGATGCTTATGCATATCAGTGTGATGAGTAAGGTTTCAAATCTGGACTTCTAAGTTTGTTCTTGGATATAAACAACTTTTATGTAAATTATTGATGAACTTTGTGTCAACCTCAGTTGCCCAATCTATAGAACATGAATAACAGCCACAGTTGTTGTGAGGTCTCAAAGCCCTTATTGAAGAGTTGATATGGCTCTAAGAAATTGTCCTGTTCTAAACTTGCCATCAGGCAAAAACATCTGTCTGGCGGCTTCTCTACTACAGTCATGAACCCTCCTCAGTAAACAGCACAGACATCCATGCTTTAAAACAATATGCATATAGAAAAGAGGGTCTAGTCCCACATTTACCAGACTTGGGGAGGGAAAGCAACAAACTTTCTTGAGCCACAGCCAGGCATGGGACACTTTTGCACATGCAGAATAATGCACTTTCAATCCACTTCCAATCCACTTTGCAGCTGGATTTTACTATGCGAAATAACAAAATCCCCTTGGAAACAATGGTGAAAGTGGATTGAAAGTGCATTATTCTGCATGTGTGAAAGTGTCCAGAGTGGGTGCTTAGACCAAAAGCTTCTGCTTCAATAAATCTGGTAGTCTTAAAGGCGCTCCCTGACACAGTGGAAAGTGGGATTTTAAAGTGGCATGCATGCTGACGGAAGACAGGCGCCTCCAGAAGTTTAGTTGGCAAACAAAACGCACAGAAACATTTATTCCTGCAACTTCTGTCGGCAAAGAGAAACGATTGGGCATGCAGAAAGGCCTAGGGAGGGCACCCCCCCACCCCCCACCCCGAGTGAGTGAGTGAGTGAGTGAGTGAGGATAGATAGATAGATAGATAGATAGATAGATAGATAGATAGATAGATAGATAGATAGATAGATAGATAGATAGATAGATAGATATTCCAGTAGGTACTCTAGGAATGGGACTATGGGAGCTATTTCCTCCAAATCCATCCCGCCCCCCACGTTTGATAAGAGGGAACAGACGAAAAGGGCTATTTGGAGGGGAGTGACACTGTGCCCCATATGGCATCGCTAGCTCTGCCCACCGCCGCCCCCACCCCCATCTCATTAACGCACCCGTCTGCAGGAAGGCTGGTGGGAAGGAGAAAGCAACTGGGGCGGGGGGGGGGGCATGGAGCGCAGGACCGTCCTCCGTCCTCGTCGTCCCCTCCAGCCCGTACTCACCACCACCTCCACCTCCTCGGCTGTGTCTCCGGCCAGGGCCCGCCTCTCCAAACTGAGCCGCTGCAGGAACAGCAACAGCCCCAAAGCGAGGAGGGCGGAGCGGCCCAGCTACTGAAAAGGGGGCGGCTCTGCGTGAGGCGCGGCACGTCTCGCCCGGCCCAGCTGCGGCGCCTGGTTTGAACCGGGGCTCTTGGGGGGACTTTGGGAAGCGAAGCGGCTGCTGCAGTCTTCTCCCCGCCTCCCCCACCCCCCCTGCTTCCTCAAGAGGGGAGGTGGGCGGCTGGCTGCCTTCGACACCGGCTTAAACTGACAGTGTTATGCTGGAGGGGGGGTGGTGGTGGTGTGTGTGCATAAAAGCCTTCATTATCATAATTTAAAAAACAGCAAATAGGTTGGAACAAGGACGTAGGTAAGGGGGAGTGTCTCAGGTTCAAACCCCCCCATTACATGTCTGAAGCTCCACCCCCCTTTTAATTTTTTTAGTTTTTTTGGTTTTTGGCCTGAAGAGGGCGCAGCATCATCAAAATTTCAGGGATCTTTTGGAAGACTCTCCTGATGACACCACCCAAGTTTGGTGAGGTTTGGTTCAGGGGGTCCAAAGTTATGGACTCCCAAAGGGGGTGCCCCATCCCCCATTGTTTCCAATGGGAGTTAATAGAAGGGGGCAACACCTTTGAGGGTCCATAACTTTGGACCCCCTCAACCAAACTTCACCAAACCTGGGTGGTATCATCAGGAGAGTCTCATAAAGATACCCTGAAAGTTTGGTGCTGCTAGCTTAACAATTGCACCCCTGACAGCAGGCACCCTCCAAATTTCCCCAGATTCCCCTTTTAAATCCACCCCCTTCAGCATGGATTTAAAGAGAGAATCTGAGGTCCCGAGTTTAAACATTGAAAGTGATGCTGTTCCAGGGTGGGGGAGAATCCATGCCAAAACAGCATCACTTTCAATGTTGTTTTAACTGGGGACCTCAGATTCTCCCCTTAAGGTGGATTTAAAAGGAGAATCTGGACTCCCTAGCTTAAACACCATTGAAAGTGATGCTGTTTGGGGGTGGATTCCAGCATTACAGCGGCTGCCCATGGGGGGGGGGGGGGCAAAACTCAGATTTTGCACTGGGCTCCATTTTCCCTAGCTTTGCCTCCGATTTGAATCCCACCACTGCCTCAAAGTGATACAAACCAAGTCTTGAATGCTGACAATATTGTTGTGGTTGCATAGTCAGGGCCACTGAAGGCATTTGTTTCTTAAAGCTACAGCTGATGCTTCTATGTGGAGTTTAACACACACACACACACACACACACACACACGTGTTTTTTAGATCTCAGATTTTTCTGCAAATCCTGCAGCACTTTTCTGGATTGTCGAAAGAAGTTCATGGCTCCAGTGTCTGGATAAAAGTATCCTCAAAGTTGGCTATGTTGAAAATCAGTTATTTTACAAAAGATCAGTTCCCTAGGGTTGCCAGCTGCAGAGTGTGAAATTCCTGGAGATTTGGGGGATGGAAATTTTGGGAGAGTGGGGTTTGAGAAGGGAAGTGAACTCAGCAGGGTATACTGCTATAGAGCCCACCCTCCAAGGCATCCATTTTCTCCAGGGGAACTGATCTCTGTGATCAGGAAAGGAATTGTAATTTCAGATGATCTCCAACCCCTACCTGGAGATTGGCAATTCCAGTTCCCCTGGAGGAAATGGCTGCTTTGGCATTATACTGCTCTGAGACCCCTCCCCTCCTCAAACCTACCCTCCGCAGCCTTCAGCCCTCCCCCTCTCCAGGAATTTCCTAACCTGGAGTTGGCAACTCTATCCCCTTCCCACTCAACCGCCAACCTACCGCTATCTACCTCTTCAGCTTTCTCCCTCCCCTCCCACATCAGCATTTACCTAGAAAATTGTGGCAGAATTGTGCAGTGCCATATGCATACATTACAAATATTTTACATAACCTGGCTTTTCAAGGGTCTGACTGTGGTTTGGAGGATGGAACTAAAAGACGGATGCTTCCAGAGGGATGGGTACAGTTTGAAAGGGGGCTTTGAAAGGGGGCTATCTATTGTATGCTTGGTGAGGAAGAGCTTGGGGGTGGTTCTATGAATTTAAGACAAAATGAGGAATGGAGGGGTTTTTTTTAGCTAGTTTAACAGTTGCTGCCCTAAGTAGCACGTTTACACCATTAACGTCACAACAAAGCATTCTGCATCAGAAACCATTCAACAAGCAGAAGACCTACAAGAATTCAGAGGTCTCATCCTCCTTCTGTATCCCGCTACCCACAATATCTTCTCTTCCCTCCTGCCCCTTTACACCTTTATCCTGTCTGCAGCTTTTCCTTCTTCACTCATCCTGCAGCTTCTTCCCTTTTCTCTTCCTTCCTCCCGCTTCAACCATCTCATTCTTTCTCCCATGTTCATGCTTACCTTTCCTTCCTCGCCATCTTACACCTTTCTGAATTCTTCTCTTGCCCTTTCCACTCTGTTGACAGTGTAACCAAGGCACAGACGCCTCAGCAGTGTTGTTTGGCGTTGCCTAGCAACTTCCAAAATGTCCACTAAGTTCTCATTAAATCTTGACCAATGTTCTCTGCTTCTTTCAAAATACAGGCATCACCTGTAATATTTTGGGTATTCTTACCTTTTAGATTTCAGCAAACCTGAGGTCTCTGTAAACATCCCCCTCCAATGTTACTGGCCCCATTGTGTGGATTTTTTCATCTACACATGACAGCTAGATTGAGAATTAGATATAGCACAAATTATGCAAAATATAATGTTATAAAGTTAGGCCACGAGGAAACTAGAGTAGCATACTTAGAATATTTAAAATCTAAATTCCAGCATGAAGCAGCAGTGGTAGATAAACAAAACTGGAGAGGTGCCATGGGATACTGATACACTTATGCTCTCTGATTCATTCAAAATGACAGTTTTTATATGAAAGCCAAAAAAAGAAGGAAAACTGAAAGCAGCAGATACTGAAAATTCAAATTTGTGGCATAGTGAATTCTGGACCAGGATCTGTGAAACCCAGGTCCAAGTCTCTGCTCAGATACAAAACAGGGATTTGGGCCAGTACCAAAGCCTAACCAGGACATTTGTGAGAACAGAAAGCAGGGAAAGGATGTAATCAGGATTTTGTGGAAGGAAGATTCGAATAAAAAACACACTAGAGCAAAATAATACATTGCTCTTGACTCTGTGAGTGTTTACATCTTCACCTAACTAGTTTTTACCAATCTCTGCATTTCTACAAAAATACAAATACCTTGGTATTTCTACCACACTACATGCAACTTCTGAATCAGTTGTGGAAGATTGGTATGGTTATTTCACATATGCAAACATGTTACTTGAAATGCCTACTTATGCAGCTTGCTCAAAAATGATCCTGTAATTGTATGAACAAATTACTCCCAGAGCTGTGTTTCAGCATGTTTTACAGGTGATTTATTCCTATAAAATATTTTCTGAATATAAAAATAATTACAGATAGGTAATATTAGTCAAAATCGCATATATACATATTCAAGTTAATATAAAACAGTAAAAAGAGACAGCTGTATACACAAATCAATTCCAAAGACTTCATACTATATCCTTACATATACTTTCCTAAAACATTCCTCGTAACACTGAGTCCAACCACTAGCTGAACATTTTTTTAAAAAAACCCCCAAAGTGTACAAGGATTATTTATTCCAACAAGAACACATATCCATTATTGGAAAATACTGATGTGATCAAATGCTCGTGCACAGTATAAGTGAATGTTGAAACTGAAAGTTGTATTTTAGAATCTACATAAAATGCAGGACAACATATTAATGCTTGTTGCAATACTGCTTTCATCTCTCAATCCTACTGCACGCTACTTTTTTCATATTGTTTTGTGTTAATCTCTTTGGAAGTTCTACCTAAGGGATTGTCATGATCAGAGGTATTCTTGAAAGCAGCAAATAGCCTTGATTTTAAAACTTCCCTTACGATATGATTTCACTGATTCATATCATTTAAAAATGAATTTGCATTATTTCTCATCCTGCGACTGTCACAAAAGGTTAAAGTATGTTTTTGTTGTAAATGTAGTTGCACGTACATTCTGATACAATTTACTGCTGGATTAGAGGACTTTGATGAAATAGATGCAAAACATCAAAATGAGCAGGAACAATTTATTCTGTACTTCACTGAGTGTACAGCCAGGAGAGAGAAGTGCTGAACCTTTACTGCTGGAACAAACAACTGTGCATGCAGATACAAAAGCACTCTATCTTAGGTTAAGGAAGTTTAAAAATGCATGGAAGCATTCTTAAAATTTTGTAAACACACATACATCTAAATTTATAAGCTGAAGTGTTACTCACAATAGCATGTCATTTATGTTTCCCATAATCTTTGAGAGGAAAAAAAATATTACTTTTGATGGGGCTTTTGAATCAATCACTGATGTATATCCTCCATTCTAGAATACACTGTTTGTTCTCTTTTTAACATGTATATTAAGAAGTAAATACAACATATGCCGAAGCAACAAATTAGTAACAAAACTTTTATCTGACACAGTCTTATATTACAAAGTGTAAAGTCCGAGGCACAGATTTTATAAACAAAGTAAATTATCTGTATTCTAACACAAATGTTTTGTACCAATTAAATACAGTGTAGCAGAAATAGAATATAAATTACACTTTTTACAGTAAATAGCAAAATACTAAGACAGTTTACTATATACATATATGAATCAAAGAACAGCAGCTTTTCCGTAAGGTCCCATTATCTCAACTACTTTCCAAGAAATCAAGAACAAATATGGCAGGCAGCACATTACCTTTTCCATTACCACTGGCTACTTTATACAGATCCAAGACAGTTTCTGTACATGGAATAGCTTGTCAAGGATTCAAAAGCATCATACCCAATCCATAGTGAAAAATGAACTTACCACACTAAAATCAGCTCAGAACATTTAGCTTCAGTTTGGACTCAGCCAGCAACAAACAGTGAATGGGTTTATAGCTGTGGTCCCACTGCTCCTGCCTTGTTCCCTCTCTGTTTTCAAAGAAGCCATTTGTTGAAAATTTTGTCCTCCTTCTGTACAATAACACTGTTTTTGAATTCAGGTTGCTTGGCTGTCCTGTGTTGGCACGTAAAACACCAAACGTGCAAGCTTTAGGCATTGTTAATATTTTCAGTATATGTCAAGAAGTCAGCACGGAGGCAGGCCCTTAGGAAGACCAACCCCCCCCCCCCAAAAAAAACCCCTACAGTCTCTTCAGTGTGCTTACTAAAACACAGGATATAAGGCGGCATGGTGCCTGACGTTAATGTCTAAAAATATGGCACCAAGCCTTCAAACATGTATAATTATCACAAGACAAACAGCAAGTGTGTTCTTTGGTAATTAATAGCACATTGTTGCTTTTCATTCAGAAATATATATACAGCCTTCCCACACAATAAAACATTTGATTTAAAATATGATCTAATTTGCTGAGTAACGAACAGTCAAGTACCTCACGGTTATCTACAAACTAACTGCAATTTAGCGAACGCTCATGTCTCCCTTTTGGCAGACAAACGATACAGCCATTTTACATATCTATTTATTAAAAAAAAGAACTGCAAAATTATCTCCATGATTTAAATATTCAACATGGACAGATCAAAACTACACCAGTCACTTCAAAGCAAAAGTGTTTCCACACAGTGATACGTGCAGCAAGTGCAAAAAATAAACTGCAGTTTTAGTTGATCCAAGATTTTCTGATCTCCTGTTTTCTTGAAAAAGCAGAAGCTGCTGCATTGCCAGACTGACAGGGGGCTGCTGCTCTTGTTCTGGAAGAGGAGGACGCTTGACCTGCATTCTTCCACTTCTCCCCGTTGGAAGGTAATACCTGAGGCTGTGAACCAACACTGCATGTCGTTGTGGAAACTGGTGCTTTAGAGAGACATCCAGGGCGAACGAATACCCCATGTTGTGGCTTGCAGTGAAAATATTCTCTGCCATTTACAGTGCCATCATGTTTCCCTTAGGATAAAAACAAAACATAGTATTAGAATTGTATTCAGCCACAGTTTTCAAAGTTATTTTGCAGATTAAGCGGCTGGCAGCCACCAGAGGAGTAATTCTGGAAAATGTCATCATTATACTTGTGATAATAAGATTCAGGAAGAAGAAACCAATGAATAATCTTGTACTGAGAGTTTTATTCTGATAGCAGTGAGTGCTTCAGGTAAATAAAGCTGTGTAAATTAAGGTGTTGCAGTTTTGCATGGCAATATCAATGCAGTGCTCCTGATCAGAAGGAACACTGATACATGAATCCCTTCTTCTTCCATCTGCTCTGAGCTAACTGACCTTGCCGGCCAAATAACACATGACAAACTAGAAAGTGTTAAGGTCGGGGAGAAGGAAGAGGTGTTTCAGGGCATTTGTTGATTACTAATGAACATGAAATGCTATTGTGTACAAATATCTTTTGTCTTGTTATATCTTTGAATACTTGAGTGTTACTGAACTGAAAATCACTGTGAACAGCTCCATCCCGACTTCACTGGCTGTGAATTGGTCAGTTAATGCTCTTTAAATAGTCTCTAGATGAGTAAATGTTTAGGAAATATTTTGTTTGATTTCAATATTTTGACATGCTACAATTTTCAGTAGCAGACACCTGACAGTACTTGACAGCTGAGATGAAACTGTGATCAGAATCAAATGGTACCTGACAGCTAATAGCTTTTAGTGTGTTTGGTACTTGCATAATTCATTTGTTTTCCAATCAAAACCCATAGTCTTCAAAATGTGTGAAATAGAATTTCAATGACATCATTTCTGCAATTCAAATGTCAAATTATGAATCCAAAACTCAAATTCAAAGCTTGAAAATACTTTTGTATCTTGAACTTTTCAGTTTTATACATAAGCTATACATTAATGAACCCTAAAGGCAGAAATGACTTCTCCCTTGATTAAACTATTTAAAGAAATCCACAAAACAAAAACATACATCAAATAAGGCAGTAGTCACAGGTTAGGGTTATCCTGTCCTGGATTATAGGGGCATGCAAATATTACTAGACAATTTGTGTCTGCAGAAGTCTAAATGAATCAAGGATATAACAGTTTCTTACCCATCTGGAAATGTAATTCAATGCCAACCCAAGTACCAGATGAAAAATCCACTGGCCCAATATATCTCACTAGGCCAGATTTATTGTTTCCAATAGACACTTGTTCCCCCAATGCCACCCAGTCAGGGAACTCTTCAGCAGTAGCATCTTCATAACCAGAACTATCCAAATTATTTTTTCCAGTAAAGTCATCTGCTAGGAAAGAATCTGCATCCATCTGACAATGAGAACCCTTTTTTCCTTTAATAGCAGAGCTTTCAGTGCTGCTTGTCTGCTGGTGTTCTGCTGGTGAGAACTCCAGTTGGTTCACTGGTTGGTCGTCGTAATTCTTTTTTGAGAAACCCGTGGCACAGTTTGTTTCACCTGCTGAAAGCTTTTTTCTTCTGTTAGAAGAGCCACTAGAAAAGAATTGTGGCACTCCCGAACATTCAAGTTCCTTTGCATCTTCAACACCCATAAATTCCGTAAAAGCATAATCTTCAAAAACATTCAAAATGCGCTCAACTGTTACTTCCCGAGTTGTGAATTCAATTCCACGTTCTGTGATTTTATTGTCCGAAGAATCCGCAACTGAATTTTGCGACTTTGTGGCTTCGACGCTGGTGGTGCTTTGGGACAGTGGGATCTCTCTTGCCAAGACATTGTTTCCTTTGAGGGGTGACACGGCTCTCTCATCTTTAGACCCGCCCCTTTCTGGTTCCAAAGCTTCCTTGTTTGAAGATCTTAAATCATAGGAGAGATGGTCGCTGGAGTCCAAATCTCTGCTTTGATTCGCTAATTGGTCTGTGCTATCGCTACAGGAAACTACCATATCAGACAAAGTAGCATTTGAGGCACTGTGAGAAAAGTAGCCACTAGTAATGCTGCTAGTGGTGGGGCTTCGGGATACCTCTTTCTCAAGGATCCGGGAATTTACTAAGTCTCCTTTAGAAGGTAGCCATTCCCTGCTTTCCAGGCTAGCATTATAAACACTAAAATCTGCAAACTCTTCTGGCACATAAGGCTTCTTGTTAATGGCCTCCAACTCATCGTCTTCTTCCGAGTCCTGTGAAAATGTTAAAGAGAGATAAACTATTACTTTAGAAAGTTGTTTTTGTGTTATGTTTACAAAAATATTCTTTCCCCATTTCATCTTAAGGACTGTTCACTACCACCTTCAAAAGGGAGAAATCTTTTTTTCAGAGGCTTGGGGAAAATTCCTTTTATCAATAGGCCATTCACAATTTTAACCAAATGAACCAATAACATTTCACAGCAGAACTGCAAAAGCCAAGATGGGCATGGAACAGGAGGGCAAGTGATATCTCATACTCCCAAGAACCCTGTCAGCAGCCACTGGCAGATCAGTCTAAATCCATCCACAGAAAAAGGACAGCAGGCGCTTCTGACACCTCAGGCACCCCAAGTTTGCTCCCCAAGTTGAAATAGGTTGAGATACTTTTTAACCAGCAAAGAATCTCACAAAGGCATCACAGCTAATATTATGAGGCAGTCAGACTTGGGTATTACCATGTCATGAACCACCCCCGCTGAGTTATTTCCATCTTGTTAGCATACAATCAAGAAAAGTAAATGGATTAATTTTGACCTAGAAAGGGAATGTGGTGTAGGATTAGTATTTTCATGACAGCAGCCATGGACTACCTCTGTCCTCCAAATTGTTATCCTAGACCAGGGGTCTGCAATCTGCGGCTCTCCAGATGTTAATGGACTACAAATCCCATCAGCCCCTGCCAGCATGGACAATTGGCCATGGTGACAGGGGATGATGGGAATTTTAGTCCATGAACATCTGGAGAGCCACAGGTTGCAGACCCCTGTCCTAGACAGATCAAGTGTATTTTAAACAGTGGACCTATATAATAGGTTCACAGGCAGTGTCTATTTTTGCATTTACATGTGTTTATAAACAGAAGCATATAACTGTTTCCAAATATCTGCAATCAAAACAAAGCAGACAAATGCAATTTTATTACAGTGGTGTGAAACATTTGTATATGGTGTAATATATCATTGGTAAAACATGCTAAGAGCAGTCAGTCACTGCAACTCCTCAAAAGGCTGAATTATATTATGAATCAAATTAATTTAGTATTTCATGCAAAAAATGAACATTCAGTAAAGGAACATGCAAGCACACTTTTAATCCATTATTTATTTGATTAGCTCCTCAGATAATCATTTGATTGACTCATCAGACGCAGGAGAAGTTCAGTCTTTCAAAAAATGAATGTCCTCAACAATCAAAGTAATAGGGTCTTAATCCACCACCAGGCATTGTGATAGAGAACCACAGGAAAACTTACAGTCTTCTTCACATGAATGCTATTGTGTTCTACTGGCATGCTACTGGCATTACTTCCTGAGGGCACAACGCAGCCAATGTTATATGCCTGAGATGACAGCATGCTCTGCAAAGGCTGAGACACACAAACACAGCATACAATGAGCATACTGACACTTAACCCATGCAAGTTAATAGGACAGAAGGACTGCTTATTAAAACAAGGCAAGCCAGAAGGTAGGCAAGTAACCTGCCAAATCCGTGCAATGTCTCAGTAAAAAAGCACTGAACGGAATAAAATATGAAGCACTTTCTAAAAAGGATCCAGACTTAAGGATAAACTGACTTAAGGACATTGACACAGACTCACGTGCAATGTTCACCTTTAAACTATGCAGAGCACTATGCATTGTTCAACAGAGGACCAAAAAAAATGCTGTAAGATATCATTCCAAATGAAAGAGAACAAGATTTGCTAACATTTTATTGTGGGATTTCCAGAGTTCCCAAGGCTCCTTATTACAAGTGTGCATGCTGCAACCTATTTGCTAGATACATAAAATAATTACTGGCACCTATATGTGTGAACATTCAAAAAGCTTATTATTACTTACATTTCTTCTACCTACCTCTTTGCTAAGCAGAGGTCGAGTTTCAAGACACGTTTTTTTGTTTTCTTCTCTTACTGGCATTAGAGGTTTGAAAAACTTGGGTGGCTGCGGAGAAAATGCTTTAAACGGACTGGTGATTGATGCCTGTGGATTCTCCAAAACAGTACCTTGTAGAACATAAAAGTGCCCAATAGGTTAGCTATTCAGACATTCCTCTGGAATAAATCAATGAGAAAGACATTGGACAGCAAAACAAATTCCCCAGGAGTGGTGCAGTTAGACAAAGCTGGAGATAAGCTCCTCAGTGAGATCTAGCAACTTGACACCTGAGCCAGCCAGAGATCCACCAATAGTTAATACAGATTAATGCTGAGCAAGAAGGACAAACGGTATAAAGCTGGCAGACTTAAATTCTAAATAGATTTGGACTGGATGTTCTGCTTGCGTGCTAATATAGCTAGAAATTTAAAGGCAGTAAACAAAAAATATAATCACATGCTATACATCTCATTTTTATTCTTTTATTATCTGCACTTATTTATCCAATTAAACACACACATACATACACCCTTACCACCAGTGTCTTTATTTCGGCGAGGTGAATCCCTGGGTAAAGTCCCATAACATGATACGTCTTGATAACTGGTGGAACAATCTGAAATATCTATCTGGCCTTCTGACCAATCCTGAAGTCACAAAAAAAAATCAAGGAAAATTAAGAATAGTGTACAAAGCATTTCAGTAATTCAGTTTCTTTCAAAAGTCCATTTCCTCTCTTTGACATACCTTTTAAATATATTTTTGTTAATTATGAACATACCCAGGAATCTCCTTATTTCATAAAAAGGAAGAATTCTTACTTGTGTTTTTAAAAAATAATCCTATACTTTTAGTAACCTGTTAACCAGAGTGTCTTCTGCCCCTAATGCAAGAAAGTAACTGACAATATTGCATTTGCAGAGCTAAAAATAACTAGGGCTGAGTAGAAATTAGATTTCTGAATGTTAGTAAATCAAATTCCACATTCTCGTTCTAAACATTTTACACTTATTTCCAGAAAACAACTGATCACTAATAATTAAACATAACTAAACTTTTCTTGCACTATGAAAAAAATTCTAATTTACTACATTTTCAAATCCTATGAAAGACTGAGGTCCCTAGTTCAATTTCTGAATCTCATACCTTATCATCATCACAGCCAGATAGATCTAAGCGGCTAGAAGATACCTAAAACCATAAACAATAAACAAGCGTTAAGTCAAATGAATGCTAAATTTGCAACTTTTGTGGTTATCATTGGCAAAACCTCCTACAATCAGCCTTTGTAAACTTAAAAGACAAGATGCTGACATGCAACTGTGGTTCTCTCTCTCTCTCTTCTTGGTGAGAGGTAGAATGTGATTCTTGTTCCATTTATCAGTCTGCATAAGTCTTAATTTTCTTTTTGATCTGCCTGGGTAAGCCAAGTTTGGATGAACGTTTGTGGTTTTCTTCTGCAGAGAGGTATGAGAAATCTTCCTATGTGTTATTAACTTTTGTTTGTTCTAATTTATAGCTTATGCCTGGTTATAGGCAAGGGTGGGGATTCAACAATAATGCCAATTGGGGACTGATAGGTTGGGTCTATCCAGGAGAATATTATGCTTCCCCCTTAAATGCTTGTAGCTTGGAGGTGGCTGCTGGAATCTAGTTTACAGTTGAAGATTCAAGATTTTTGGAAAAGCATAAGCATTTATTGTCATTGTGCACGCACAACGAAAATTTACAGCAGCATTCCTCGATGCACACAAATTCAGACTCATACCCCATCCTCACTTTCCCCTTCCTCCACCCATCCCAACACAGCCCCAAACACATCAACACAAAGCCCCGGAGTTCAGCATCGCCACAGCTCTAGAGTAGAAGCTGTCTCTAAGTCTCTTTGTCCTAGTTTTTATAGACCTGTATCGTCTGCTGGATGGTAGCAGTTCAAAAAGAGAGTGTGCTGGATGAGACGGATCTCTCAGAATATTTTGGGCTTTCTTTAGGCTTTGGGAATTATAGAGTTCTTCCAAGGAGGGGAGAGGGCAGCCGATAATCCTCTGTGCAGTAGTGATCACCCTTTGGAGCGCCTTCCTATCCGCCACTGTGCAACTGGAGAACCATACACAGATGCAGTAGGTTAAGACACTCTCTATAGCACAGCGGTAAAAGGACACCAGGAGTTTTCCATTCAGTTGTTGTTTCCTTAACAGTCTAAGATAGTACAGTCTTTGCTGGGCCTTCTTAACCACCGCGGCAGTCTGTACACCCCAGGTCAAGTCCTCTTTAATCATAACGCCCAGAAATTTAAAACTAGCCACCCTGTGGCACACATAACTTTTTTCTGGCTTTGGCTGATATACAGCCACTCCTTGAAAGCTGAGATGTTGGTCATTGTGATTTGTGCTTTCAGAACATCTCAGATTATTATGAATGAAATCTATATAAGGCTGCTGCTGAAGTATCCAAAAATGCTGATTAGTCCAAAGTGCAGCTAGATTGCTTTTAGGGCTTACAAGAACTATATTACCTGTGTGTCAAAAGGTACACAATAGCTGCCCATTGGCAGGAAAATTCAAAATGCTAGCACTTATTTTTATACCCCCAGTGATATAGGAACAGGTAACACAAAGGACTACTTTTTTCCATACTGTCCAATGGACCACTTAAAGCCAATATCCCAAGCCTACTATCTGTGTCTCTGCTCACAAAACTGAGGGGTGCAGTAACCAGAGATAGTAACATAGAAGAAGAAGAAGAGGAGGAGGAGGAGGAGGAGGAGGAGGAGGAAGAAGAAGAAGAAGAAGAAGAAGAAGAAGAAGAAGAAGAAGAAGAAGAAGAAGAAGAAGAAGAAGAAGAAGAAGAAGAAGAAGAAGAGTTGGATTTATACCCCCCCCCTTTTCTCCTATAGGAGACTCAAAGGGGTTTACAAACTTCTTTCCCTTCCCCCCTCACAACAAACACCCTGTGAGGTGGTGGGGCTGACAGAGCTCAGAAGAACTGTGACTAGCCCAAGGTCAGCCAGCTGGCATGTGTTGGAGTGTACAGGCTAATCTGAATTCTCCACAGCTCAGGCAGCAGAGCGGGGAATCAAACCCGGTTCCTCCAGATTAGAGTACACCTGCTCTTAACCACTATGCCACTGCTGCTCCTCAAGTTAGTAGTAGCACCCCAAGTTAACTGGCACCTGAATATTTGAAAAGTGCCCCTTACAATTTCACAATTCTCCTTATTGTCTAAATATGCACAACTAGTTGTAACACTGAAAAGGCATCTTACATTGTGAACATTAGGTGTGCTGACACTCCTCCGTATGTGTCGAGCCTTGGTAGAAAAAGCTTCCTTGACTGTGACAGCCTGTATTAAGACACAAGGAACGCATGAAATATAAAATTCTAACTATAAACATAGCCAATTTGCAGTACAATCCAGATGGAGGGTGGGTGGTAGAATGGACTGTGGGAGTGGCACGGACCCGCACCAACATGTTTGCCCACCCCACCAGCATAAGTGACACTTAAAGTGGTGGGGAAGGCGAAAAGGGAGGTGGCTGGAAGAGGTTTCCTCTCCTAGTGATACACTGGTGTAAAGGAGGCTGCCAGCACAGCTTGGGGCGGGCAAGGAGCATTCTGGGGTTAGAGCTGACAGTAGCTGGCCTACACCAGGCTTTCAGCCTGGGAACTCCCTTGGTGCAGTCCTCTGATTTACATCATGAAAACATGTGGCATAAGTCATTTTTTACAATTGAGTTTTTCTGGGCAGCAGTTGGGGGGAGTTTCCCATGGTTTGCTGCACCGCATGAAGATTCACTGGAGGCGATGCAGCACTGCCTCCCCCACACCCTCCCCATCCACCACACAGCTCCCCCCAAATCTGGATTCGGTTGTAAAGCTTATTTTGGAAGAAACATGAAACATACATTTGTGCACACAAAGCATACTTTACTTTTGTTTAAACAGCTTTTCAATTAAATTTCCAAATTGAAAATCACATCAACTAGGATTGGCAAACTACCCTATATACTAAAGGTGAAAAAAAGAAAATAACAGGTATTCCTCATAGACATAAGAGCCATAATAACAGGTCAGACCTCTTGTCTACTTGCCTGTCTTAGTCGTTCAAGACTCAAAATATTTTCGACATGCAATACTCCACGGGTATACTTCTCTATGTAAGTTTCACCATCTGATGTACCCTCGTTTTCACTCTTGGCTGCCATCAAAGCTAGGGTCTCTCGGTCCTCAATTTCTTCTGTAGCCTAAAATTTAAGTTTAAGACCAAAATACAAATTGATAGCAACATTTGTCAGTTTGGGCTAATATCCTTCAAGAAGTCTACATAGTTCCCTGATACTCTGATTTTCCCACTTATTTCTTGACAGAAAGACATTAGAATGTACCTTTGGTATATTGGACACTATTTCATATGCCACACCACAAGCATAACATATATTCTTCAATGATATTCTTCTTTTCAGACTCTGGGTAAAACTCTAAAAAAAAGGCAAAAGTAGTTTTGAAAAATGCAGAATTCACATAGTAAATAGCTTGATCACGCAAGCAAGCTAATAAAAATACAATTAAAAAGCAGATCTGAAACACCTTCCTTATATGTAGTCTTAGAAAACATTATTTCAAGATCAGTTCACAGATCAGTTCATTGCACTGCACCAGAGGTGGGATCCAGCAGGTTCTCACCAGTTCCCGAGAGTGGGTTACTAATTATTTGTGTGTGCCGAGAGGGGGTTACTAATTGGGTCCGCTTTTCCGTTAGAAATTCCATTAGGTCCAAAAATCATAAAGCCCTGTTGTTTCCTATGTGGCTGGTTAGCGAAGGTAGAAAACGGGATAATTCTTCCTGTTGGGCTGTTTTAAAAACATGTTTTAGAAATATGGTAAAGTTCCTTGTTTCAGGAAAATATCCTTCTTTTGATTTCTAGAAACAAAATTAAGTATTTGAAAGTATTAAGTATTTGACAGGCAGTCAATTAGAGGAGAAGTAGTTGTTTCTGTTGGCAGTATTAGATGATGGGACTTGCTATAATGAGTTTTAAAATTATGGACAGAAAAGATACCAGCTGGAGAGTGCAAAGGAACTTTTTTTTACAGTAAGAGTTTTTTACAGTACGGACAGATGGAAATTATTAATGCCCGCCTCGGAATGCCCATTGCCACGCGCCCCATCGGTAGGCCCCGCCCAGCCCCATTGGCGCTACGCCACTGTTTGAATCCCACCACCATGGGAACCTGTTACTAAAATTTTTGGATCCCACCACTGCACTGCACCCAGCACATTCTTTGACACCTTTTTGTCAAACACAGACTCGGATCTGAAGAACCAAGGAAAGATGGGCATAGATCCTATCCTAAGGACCAGTTGTGGCTTGGAAAAGAGAAATACCAGCATGTGTGGCAAGACACAAATATTACCCACATTTCTGGCTTTTTCCAGTCCCACCCCAACGCCCCAAAACTTGCTCCTGAGATTCAAGTATATCAGAAACAAATCCTACTTGAGGGCTGCACCTCAGAAAGGAAGTTTACAACATATAGTGCCTGCGCACAGAAATGTACAAGGCCCACCCACCCTAGCAGAGGGAGGGAAGGGGAGGGGTTCCATGCAATGGAAGGGGAGTGAGGGAGGTGAGGGAGTGAGGGGTGGCATGCAAGGGAGGGGGTCCTACCTATATTAAATGGATTAGGATCTCAAACCCATTTAATATGCAGCAATTTTCTGTATTGATATTGCTTCCTTGTAGGAGAATTGTGTATTGTTAACAATGAGCACACATTGTTAGCTACATGTGAAAGGATATAGGATAACATATGCAGTATTATTATTATTATTATTATTATTATTATTATTATTATTATTATTATTATTATTATTATTATTATTATTTTATTAGACTTAATAGACCGCCTAACCCCCGAAGGGCTCTTTCAGTAGTAGTGCTGAAATTAACAGGTATGAATCAAATAAGTGCCTTGATGGGAAACCAAGGTAAACCAGATTAAAATACTCAAATTATTAGTTTTTACTGTTAATTAGTTTTTACTGTTAATTAGTTTACTGTTTTTACTGTTTTTTACTGTTAATTAGTTTTAAAAGAATACAAAATAGACAAATGCTGTGACACACAGAAAGGCAGAGCTCAAACATGGTAGTTATTGCTACAATAAAATAATTACGTCTCATGGTGATAAGAAACGGACAAATTTAAATATCCAAATTAACACTGTAATATTATCCATCTCAAGTACTACATTGTTTTTGACGCAAATTTATTTTTTGTGCAATAAACATTGACAGCAGACCTGAATGGTAAGAATCTGTTACCTGTTTATTGTAAATATTAGCAGCAATCCTTTTCCGTAACATCAGTTCCATAGCTGCAGGATGGCTAAGCTGCACTGTGATCTTCACTATTAAGTAGATTCTCTCATGTTGGGGTGTTACCCTGTTTAAGTGCACTGAATCATGCACAGAAGAATCCCAAGCAGCAGTGGCTGAAACCTAAGAGCAGTTCAGGAGAGAATAAAAAGAAACCAACGTAGATTAGACAAACTTACCTATGAAATGCAAAAATGCCTAATGAGCAGAACACAGAAGCTTCAATGAAACTATTTAAAAATAATACAAGATAAATAATAATACAAATAAAACAAGAGGGGATCCACAAGAAACCTCAGGGAGGGTCCATCCAATCTCCCCATCTTTGCTTTCTTCCTTCTCCCTCTTCTATAATATCTTTCCCCTCTCCTTCTCCTCCATCCCTTATCTGTAATTGCCTCCTCTTCTCTATCTTCCCACCGCTATTTCTCCCTAATCCCTTTCTACAAGATTCCACCATCTCTTTCTCCCCCTCCTCTGACAATCTTCCACCTTCTCTTGCCTTATCAGTCAATCTTCTTTCTTCCCACTCCCCTTCTCTGATAATTTCACCCCCTTTCTCCCCCTTCTCCAGAAATCTTCCCCCATTTCTCCTCCCCTTTTCTGTTTCTCCCCACCTCTCTTTTCCCCCTTCTCCCCTCCTTATCTTGACCTGCTTTTGGGTCACTTGGGCTGCCTTTGCCTTGAGACCACTCCCGTGTGGGCAGAAGGACCCCCGGCTGCTGTGAATTGCAGCCAACCACAGCAAAAAAATCAGGAGGCTGTTCAAATAAGGATTTAACCTCCCACAATATATATATTTGGAAGCAGATTTTTCTCCAAACATGGGGGACCCCCCCCCCCAAAGTTTGCAGAAAAATTTGAAAACCTTAATAAATATATATATTAAAGAAAAATCTGCTTCCAGTCAGTGTAGGCCTGATCCACAGATTTAGGTATCCACAGTCTGGTCCATACTTGAGTGTTAGATATAGCAATGTATATTTTATTCTGATGGGTCTCCTTTATTGGAAAGAGACCCTCCTCAGCCAATTTTCAAAAGATGGAATAAATTCTAGCATATTATATTCAGGCATTGGAATGATAAAGACAGGCATTGGAATAGAAAGACATCACCTTAGCAACATTTTTGAAAACTAAGGAACAGAAGGAACTGGAAAACTTCTTTTTAAAGTGATTGTCTAATGAAAATTATGAAAATTACTTTTTTGTTATTCTTGGAAACGCATAATATAGTCTCTCACCTAATATAGTAGTCATGTACCATTTTGCTAATGAGTTGTTCTTAAAACAATATACAATCTATACACGTTTGATCAAAGCAAAGGAGATGGTAGTAAAACACATCAATTAAAGATGGATAGGGTACCCGCAAATCAACTGTCCAGGACAGCTTGCTAATAATTTACCTCATCATCACTGTGTTTTATGATTGGCAGATAAAAGAACTGACTTCCATGCTCCTTCGGTAGTATTGAATTAACTCCTGATGCATGGGGACCTACAAGCTGTTCGTTGGCACTGAGGTCATCAGCTAAGAAAAAAAAGGAGCACAATTAAAGCAAGTAGTAGAGCAATTATTAGCATCAAATAATTCTATTAATGGTTAACAGAGAGCCAGGTGGTTGTGGTATTGTTTGCAGGGTCATGGCAGAGCTAGCAAAGAACAGAAACAATCACAGCTGTGGTCAAGTCATGACCCTAGCTATTATTGTATCACCAAAACCTCCTTTCTGCTGTCTGGAAGGAAGAGGGGAGGCATGCACCTGAAACCCTAAACAACAGCTCAGATATAGTCAGAAAGTCCCATTTCTGCTATGAAGTCTCAATATGCAGGGCTTCAGGGAAGATCAGATATGTTCTTAGGGCATCCATGGAGTCCTGAAAGAACACCACACTAGTGCAGGCAAGAAGACTAGAAAAGACTGACCCATGGAAAGTGTGGTTGAGCACAAAGGCAAAAGCACCATCAAAAAGGATAGAATACTCTCTTAGGCATTGTAAACAGTACTGGGACACTGATATTGAAAAGATCAAGTAGAAGTATTACTAGCGTCGCCTTCTGTCATAGTATTCAGTATATTAACCTTAAATATATTAATCAGAAATCACAACTGTACAAAAGCCTTCACATATATGCGATATTTTAATATGCCATTTGAAAACATCTATTTACTATAAAATAGCTATCTGAAAACACAAGAAAATGGCAGCAAACAAATGTTTGAAAAAAAGCACTTTGATCTTTTGAATGATGCCACGCAAAGAATATCTCATTTCACATTATAAATAAGTCTTTACTGCCCAAGAGTAGGATCCATAGAATACTTTTTATATTGCAAAGACCACCTACTTTTGAAAGACCCTGTAAGTCCTTAAATTGTTTTCTTTCCCTCCATATACGATAAGCAAAACTAATTTTCCATATGAACTCATTATTAAGTCACCTTTTTTTTTCAAGAAAACCTCTCATTTTTACACTTTGCTCAAAGAAACACTAACATTAACTCATGCCCTTCAGACCTGCAGCAAGATGAAACTTACCATTCAAATCAAGGAAAAGAACAGGGATGTGAGTTTCCATTCCAGTAGGTGGGATCCTAAGAGTAAAAGAGCATCTCTGTCAATATAGTCGATCATAACCACGCAGAAGTATTTTACTGGACATCTCAAGCTTCTTTTTTAAAAAGCCAGTAATTCAAATTAAATAACAACAGATATCAATACAAGTGAAATGTAGGAAGAATTATGCACATTAGCAGCATTTATCAATCAAATAATTATGAATTTATACTGTGCATCACAGCACATTCTATGTATGATGTAAACTGCAACTTGAAAAATATCAATATTTAAGAAACTCGCAACTAGAACATAAAATTTAACAAAACATTACCACACACTGCATCCCTAATTTTATTTGTGTGCTACTGCTTGAAGGGGATGCAGAGTCTGTGCGGTTTGCTTATGCAGACATGGAAAGAATGGCCTTGGACATTTTGCTTCTCAATAAACAACACATCATTCTATATATTTGGCACAGTAACTACACATTTGATATCTGATCAGGACAAAAAAAATAAAACGATAGAAACAATCAGGTGCTACCTATCAAGGCTTGGGATTCACCACTATTGTAAATACAAGATATCATTCTCAAAATATGTCCTCTCACTCACTTGCTCTCGAAACTTTACACTATTATAAAACCAATATTTCATTTCTTCTGAACCATTTTTTCCCATTTCAATTATAAAGTCTGCTTTTATTTTGCTGTATTTCACGTTAACACATTCCATTTCTATTATAAATTACAAGCTACTACCCTCAGCTGGAACAGTTCAATACCTGCTGTCAGTCTGTAATAAACTGACCAAGCAGCCTTGCTTTGGATTCTCAACACTGTTCTTTCAAATAATTTAATTGCATTAGCATAACCAGACTTTGTTGATTAAAAAAGGAGTATCAAGTACAGTTTCTTCAACAGGGTACCTATCATGAAACACATTAACCATAAAACTAGACTAAACGTGAAATATTAAGGAATTTGAATATACAGCACAAAAGACAGATTCAAATTTGTATTATAGCACATTACAGTGTGACAGGACTAAAATATTCCTGGTTTTAATATCCCATAAGTCACCCTAGGCCGGAGCATGAGGAAGGGGAATACTTTTTGGAATAAATGAAGCTTTAAAAATAAACCAGTAGTTTATCTTTCCTTCAAACATCCACAAGACAGTAGTTTGAAGATACTGTAATTCGCATGATTTCTCCACCTACCAATTGGCAGGTGCACCTGGAATCCCACTGTCTGGTGCTGGAACAAGCACAGCATTCCTCTCTTCGGTTAGCCCCACCCACTGTTCTACAAGCCGTGCTTCCCTTTCTTCATCATCATCTGTTTTTACTGTAATACGAGAAGGAAGTGGAGAGAAAGAGAAGTACAACATGTTACATCCATGACCTTTAAGATACATTTTGCTCAACATTTTCCAGCAACACAATGGCAAACTGTATTCAGATTAGAACACATAAAAATCTTTCCCAGTGAAGTCAACAATAATTCTACCATTAATTCTACCAGTGGAGATGGATTTTCAATCATCGCTTGAAAGCTTATCAAAGCTACCACAATTGATAATTAAGAAAGTTCCTTTCAAGACCAGATTCTGAATATGAACAAAATATGTGCAAAAACTTGTAATGCACATTTGTTAAAGAGACAAAGTGCTTGTACAGTTAGTAATACCACAAGAAGCACAAACCTGGTTTATTGCTGATTTTCTTAATCTGCTCATCTAAGTATTCCCTCCGTTTTATTAGTGCCTCGGACCATCGCTCTCTCACACAGTTTAGGTCTTCTTCCTGTTGAAGAGAGAAATGTTGTCTGAACACACAATATAGTAAATAAACCCAAACATTTAATGTTATGCTGTATTGGCAAAGCTATTCAACAGTTTGATTGGAGGTACAGAAAAATGAGAACAACTTATTTACTTTAGATGGTTAAATAGTGCATCACCAAAGAAAAGTCTGCCAAATTTGCAAGTGGCAAAAAGATGAAAAGATAGAATTATCGCATTTTTTTTCATAATCTGAACTATTCGTGTACTTCAGCTTGCATTAATTTGTGATTTAAATTCAAGCAGAAAAATAATGCAGTGGCCAAGGAACTATTTAGTAGCATATGGAACTGAAGATGATTCTGGAGATGCCAACAGATGTACCCTTAAACCTGAATTAATTTAATTACAAGTAGCTACCAGCAGTGCAACTTAAATAACCCCCATGCAAATAAAACTCCATCATGCAATCATGCTTATAGAAATGTTGCATCCTTTCTTCATGGTACATTATCAGGAAGCGCCAAGAATAGCTTGCAGCAAGATAGCGGCTAGTTTAAACTCAAATTGTATTTGTCAGTTGAAGATCTGCCCCAAATATGCAGAAAGCAGATGAGGAAGGTCTAATTTAAAGGGGACATGTGGGTGGGGTATGCTAATCCTGCAGCAGCATCACCCTGTCTGTATCCCAATGTTACTTTTCCATCAGCCAAGACTCAATACTGGAAACAATTCCGACCAATAAAAATGTGGGGTGGGGAGCAGACAGAGGCTGCAAAGAAATAAGCAGCAGGTATTTAGGAGGGATCCTTTTCTTTTTATCTGTGAATCATTTTGATCCTTAAATTGGACCTGTTTTCTATGTAATTGGAGCAGATCTAGTACTAGAATGGGTAGTTTGAACTTTTAGGTTTTTGAAACAATTGTACAGCTGACTAAGCTGTACAATTACAGAATGTCTGAATTTGTGCTATTGCTAGTTTTGCTTCTTCAAAATTAAACCACTTTAAATCAAGTAAAATATATAGGATATAGAATGATATAAATAAAATAAAATATCATATAGGATGATATAATCAAGTAAAATATATAAAATATATAGTGATATAGGATGCTCACTAAAAACTAATTTAACTGGGGGGTTTTTTTGCTTTTCATAATACATATGGGTTGGATCTTGATTAAGTTTTCCACTATCAGAAGAACAGGGGTTCAGTGACTTCCACCTCAGGCAGAAGATCTCCACAGTGTCTTTCATGCTGTTCCTTTCCCAAGAGGCAGATCGGTGGGCTGCAGTAGAAGGGGGAAAGCAAGTTCCATTCCAGTGAAAGAGGTATCATCTGTTAATGGAAAATTTAGTGGGATCCAACCCCGTGATCTTATTTATTTATTTATTATTGGATTTATACACCGCTCTCCCCTAGAGGGCTCACCTAGATCTAATAAAAACAATTACAAATATGGATGCTGAATAATTACTTAACATGCAATTGTGCTTTTACAAAATGGAAGAAAACGTTTCTAGACTTTTGTTGAATCCTTCTCTCGCGTAACTTAGGCCCCTTCCGCACATGCAAAATAATGCATTTTCAAACCACTTTCACAACTGTTTAAAGTGGATTTTGCTATTCCGCACAGCTTCAAAGAGCACTGAAAGCAGTTTGAAAGTGCATTATTCTGCATGTGCGGAATGAGCCTTACATCCAGAAATATCTAATGAATTGATGAAAGTAAACAGGAGTCTTTGCGACTCCTCAAAGCAACAAAATTTTATTTCAGCATAATAGGCAACAGTCCACCTATATATGCAAAGATAGTTAGAGATGTCACATGAGAAAACGCAATGTATAATTGCACTGACAGGGTTTGCTCTGTAATAAATAGAAACTTCTGAAGGAAGACAGTCTTTTAAAGCTTTTTGTGTGTACACCTACGGCCCCTATCAGAGTTGAAAACAACTATTAGCATTAGCTGTGCCCCATGCCATGTGATTTGACAGCAACAGCAGCAATACCTGATAACTATCCATATCACCACCACCATCATCATCTCTCTGGTAGAAAAAAATACACTTTGTAAACATACAGAACATGCATTTTTCTCGGCAACACACCACAAATAAAGAGCATTTACAAATGGAAACTTAGGCTGATTCCACATGGGCCAAAAACAGCGGTGTGAAAACAGTATAAACCCTTTTACACCGTTTTAAACCCTTTTACACCATTTTCACACCGTTTTCACACTGCTGTTTTTGGCCCATGCGGAATCAGCCTTAGCCACAGATTAGATTAAAAATAGTCTGCCAAATTTAAGGTCAGTTCCAATGTTACTGCTGGTGGCCCACTAACATGCTGGAAAATCAAATGGATGCTCCAACCCCTCTATGGTGAACTGTGAACGATGTACGAAACAGGACTTCCAAAGCCATACTAGTTATATAGAGTCACCATTCACCAGATTACTTTCCTCATTTTTTTTTGGACAACAGTTGGATGAAAACTGCTTCTACACAATTTGATGGAGGTGCACTGATCACATATTCTGTGGGGATGGGATATTAGATTTAGTCCCCCATGATAGGTCACCAGAGCTGTCAGTCTTGCTCACCAATCATCCACTAGAGAACGTTCGCATTCAACTGTACCTATAGCTCTAAGTATTAGACACTTTTTAAAAAATCCAACAGAACACCATTTAAATCTAGCAACTAAAATTTTGCTGGCTTACCCCATTCCAAATCAAAGAACAGTTGTTCCTTAATAATAAATAAATAAATTGTGCTGAGGCTTTAAAATTTTGTTCTAGTCTTTTAAGACTTTTAACATTTCTTCTAAAAAAGTGGGCATGGTATTCCATGGCCTGACATTATTAATATTGTTTTCGCACTCACCTTATGAATGCCACATTGTGACTATGATCAGCTGAGTTTATACGGTATATGTTTAAAAATAAATCTTAATATCAAATAATATACAAATCCTAAGAGTTACATCCTGAACCATGAGGCCCCACTTCCTGTCATTAATAGCCAGTGATAGAGCTATCCACCATTGATTTAGGTGCTCAGGAGCAGCAGCAGCAGCAGGCCATTGCTTTCACATCCTGCATGTGAGCTCCCAAAGGCACCTGGTGGGACACTGCGAGTAGCAGAGTGCTGGACTAGATGGACTCTGGTCTGATCCAGCAGGCTAGTTCTTATGTTCTTATGATCCCATTATCACATGGCAAAGGGCAGTAAATTCCGTGCCTGTTATGTACAAGTGGCACTTTCTTTTGAATGTCTTAAATCTCACTGATTCACCTTCATAGTATGACCCCCATCGTATTATGGGAAAAATTTCTCTCTGTTGATTTTGTGTAATTTTGTAGATCTCTGTGATGCCACCACCCAGTTCTAAATGAAAAAACTCACTTGATTTAGCCTGGCCTCATAAGGCAAGAACATGAACATCTTGAGCCTTTCCTGCACTTCTTCTAGGTCTTCAATTTTCTTTTTTGAGACATGGTGACAATATAGTAGGGTACAGCAAAACATGTGGGGTGAAATGGTCATGGTAGTCTAGACAAGTGACCCAAGCATGGAAAAAACAGTAATAGGTAGAGGGAAAAAGTGGCAGATCATGAGCCACCAAGTGAACTTTCATCCAAGAATATGTTTGTGCGCTGGACGTTAATGACAGAATATTGATACAAAGGAACATTTTGACCTTCGCTTGTATACTAAAAGGACAAACACAAAATAATAAGTCTGTATCACCTAATTATTTGACGGTTCACACTCATCATCCTACCTGGTAACTGTCCAAGCCCCTCTGTAATTTGGTTGACCTGGCAGTCACACAGCCAACAGAAATGGAGAGAATGGCTTCCACCATGAGCGGCAGTGTTCCTGAATGTTGCACCGGTTTGACAGTCACCTGAACTCTACGAGAATGGCCCTGATCACATAACCAGAACAAAAACGTTAAAGCGTAAAAAATAACTACTGATTCGTTCACATTGTTTTCTATATGGAGAAAAAATACACTGTACCTGCCTAAGCTGGAAAATCCCTCCTGTGTTTACATCCTTTGCCTGGTGGAGCTCCACAGCTGCATAATCCCCCATTTCGTTCAGTTCTTGAATTGACACCCACATTTCAATCCGACGTGTTACTTCATTCCACCTAAGACAATCCCCAAAGCAGTAAAAACAGGACTAACGTTCTGCTTAATATATCAGTAGGACAATTCTAGGACCATCGTCTCTCTTCTTCCTATAGATGCTCTTTCACATGCACCCTCTCTGCATTCCTTCACATGTTCACTGAGCCCATTATTCTCTTCTCCCAGTCCAGCTACTCATGGCACATGTGCCCTGTCTTCTCCCCACCTCTCTGAAACATACTGTTTGTGGTGAGGCTTCACTACCAGCAGGATAACGTAAGTTCCATGTTACCTGTCTCTCAAGGTCCTGGTTTTTGCATGAAGAGAATCCACCTCCCATATGGAGCTGCCATTTCCAGCACATCGATGACCCCACACTTCAATAGCAAGTGCTCCATCTGCTATGAACTCCAGAAATTCTTCTGTTACATTTACTATGTAATCCTGAATAGTTGAAATATAACAGTAAAGTTGATTCATGCATTTGGTCAGTGATTAATGATAAAAAAATTACAGTGTATGTTCAGTTTGCATGCTTTAACAGGTGTAACAGGTCTAACAGTGTGATAAAAGCTCCTAGTGGAAGGAAGAGGCAGCCCAATCTGGGGGGGGGATCCCCCGCTGGAGCCATCACAGCCCTGTGCTGGTGTGGGTGTCCATTCCACCAGAATGAGAGACAAATGTGCTGGCAGAGGGGCTGCTTACATGGTTGGGGTGGGGCAACAGTGACTCTGCAGCACCTGACCCAGAAGCCACCATCCTTGTTCAGGCCCACTGATGCACAAAATTGTACAGGCAGGCTGGGTGTACTGGGGGCATCCAGGGGGTGGAATCAAACTCGGCTTCCATTCCTCTTCCCCCCCCCCCCCCCCCCCCGCCAGCACAGGGGCCCTTGGAGATATGCCACATTTTTTGTTCTACAGCTGCATAATCCCCCATTAAATCCTCCAATCCCTAGCGGGGGATTGTCAGTGGGGGTTTGATTTTTCTTCTCTGGGCTTCCTGTGCTGCAAGGAAGCCTTTAGGAGAGGTGGGTGAGGTGCTGCAGTGGCGCCATCCCCGGCTGCCTGTCAGCTATGGATTGGGCTGAAATTCCAGAAACCTATCCATATCTACATTTCCACTCAGGACTCCAACCCATGCTGGATCAGACAACACTGCTTCAAGAGTATAGGAACACTTTTAGCAGCTGAACAATCTTGCTTTGTTCCACTTCCTGCCGTTCTGGTACCTATACAGCTTGGACATGGCCAGAGATGCAAAGGACTTTTGGCCCTTCGGCTCTTAAACCCACGGCTTGTATCCTAGACTTTCAGAGGATTCTAGCATCTGAGTCTGGGGTCTGCCCACGATGCAGTTTGGTGTTATGCTGTTATTATGTTGTCTTTTTTGGTTTTGTGTGTATAGAGGTTTTTTGTCATAAGCTGCTTTGGGTACTTTCAAGGAGAAGAATGGGATATAAATAAATACATTTATTTATGCAGTGTTACGTATTCAGATTTATGTGTGCTCATGAGATTCTAAAAGAAAACCACAAAACATTACCTTGCAATGAGAGAAAGTTACTGTAAACTGGGCATCCTTGCTTAGAGGTGAAGGCACGTCTGGATCTACAACTGGTGCTGCAACAGTTGGCTCACATTGATCCCAGAAGGTATATTGACAGAAAACAAAGTTGGAGAGATTCAGTGGTAGACCTGTTGCCTCTTTTATTTTTACCTGAAAATGGTAACATTGAAATTCAGTAAGTTAAATGCTTCACAGTTGTTAAGATAACCAGTTACACACTGAAGGACTAATTTAAAATAGGTTTGAATGATCATGCAGATACATTTCTTATTTGTTAATACTCATTTTTAGCCAAGGAATTTGTACTTCCATAAACTTTAACATAAAGTTGGGGTTCAAAGATTAAGAAGAGCGATGAATACATTCTCAAACGTAATTTTTTAAAAGTCCCAACCACATTTAGGTGTGCTGCAGCAACAGGGAAATTGGCAAGCTGTAGCAGGAAAATGAGAGGAAAGGTCATGAACAAGCACAGAGCAGGGAGAAGAAGTAAGAAATGGACCAAGTAGCAAATGGGAGATGGTATGAAGAGAGGGAGACAGAAAGAAGATGGCAAAATGGAACAAACAGCAAAAAGACAGAAGGAAGAGACAAGGAAATGGAAACAGAAGGGGGAGTGGGCCACCAGGGAAAGGAAATGGGATTTCTCTACCTCATGAGTCCTTCCAAGTTCCCATTGATATTAAATGGATCACAATAATTTTAATGGATTCAAAAGTAATCCATGTCCATACCTGCCTATCACTGAGGATAACACTGCTAATTTTATAGGCACCAAATTCTTCAACCCCAGTTCCGTTACGGAATTATCACATCTTTTAAATGTGATAATTTAGTTAGCTGATTACCCACTATTCAAACAGAAGGTTCTTCTAATACTATAAACATTTCAGCTGGAACAAGGCATTTTTTAAGGCACATTAATGACCATACTGAGATATCTGTTGGTATGCAATATACTAGTAGGGTTGGTCCAGTAACAGAAGTATCTCCTACTTCAGTAAGGTTTTGTTTTTTTCAAAAAAATCCCAAATAGGTTCAAGTATATTATATTGTTAAAATATTTGTCCTTTAAAAATATTAGTGAATAAATGGCAGCTCTAACCCTGCAGGTGAGTTTTTTAGGCCTGTGAATAATTTCTCCATTGTTGTCCATGATTTCAAGACTTCCACTTTCGCTGGAATTTTCAGAAGAGTCGTCTTCTACTACACGTTCTGGGACAGCACCAGTGACACGCATCACTTCAACGTGCAGGCGCCCTGCAACCTACAGAGCAAAAACAACTGGAGAGGTTAACAGTATTAAATAACACCAGTCACTCATCTAACACACACACATATCTGAACCCACACACGCACATCTCACCTGAACCTTCTGAAACTGAAAGGAAGAACATCTGTGTGCAGATTTTCAAGTCACAAACTACTGTTCTCAAACTTGTCTCAGAACTCCCCATGGGGGAGACAGGCAGGATATAAATCAATTTAATCTTACCTCCCCTTGCTGGCTAATTATTGGCACCGCATACTGAAGTTTAACATCACAGAAAAGGCACTCCAAGAAGACATTTGCAACACCAATTAAATTGTGGTTTTCTTGTGCTTCGTAAAACGGGTCACCCTTTTTGCCAGTGAGTGTCTTCACCTATTTTTAAAAGGCAATATTTGTAAAGCGTCAAAAGTATAAACAAAAAGTACGAGTTTTCTTAGAAAGTCAAAACAAATATATGTAAGACAAAGACAGAAGCAGAGTTGGCAACACCCAGACTTCAGATCCCCAACGGTGTAATTCTACCTGTCGCATTTAAATAATTGTGATCACTAAAGCTTGTTGTATAAAATGAAAACAATCTCAATTTTCAGAAATTTTAGTTAGGTATACATTCCCAAAGTAAAATTCTACATGTGTGAAATAATAAAGGAACTCCCATACTTGTTTCTGTTGCAGGCAAGATAAATTTCATACAATGTAACAGTATTTTTACCACTGTGTTCAAGAAAATGAAATTTAACACAGAAGCAAACAGTGGAAATCTGAGTTACAATTCAATTAAAGTGTAAACAGTTGAAATCTGAGTTACAATTCAATTAAAGCCGATATATTTTGTAGGTACAGATTATGGGAAAAACCTAAAATTTCTCATAGGAGTGCGGGGATAGGGTGGGATAACAGCCAAATTAAATAAATAAATAAACCTGCAATTAATAAAAGTATTTTCAAAAGATTTATGCCCAATTGTATGCTATTCCTTGTACACACAGAAAAAGGGCTCAAGAGAGTACTACTTCAAAGATAAGTAATATTAAATAAAACATGCACACCAAAACATAGCTTTATAGAAACAATATCTTTTTTCTAGGCAGTCTATTGTTCCATGACCTACATAGCCCAGGCTAACCTGATTCTCTCAGATCAGGGTTATTCCTGGTTAGTACCTGGATGGGATACCACAAAGGAAGTTCAGGGCTGCTACGCACAGGCAATGCCAAACCACCTCTGTTTCTCTCTTGCCTTCAAAACCCTATGGGACTGCAGTAAATCAGCTGGTATTTGATGGCACTTTGCACCACCAGCTTTTCCTAAATGCATACACAAGTCTAAAGTACAACTTGGTAGAGTAATGGTGTTTCAAAAGCAGGGCAGATTTTCTGTCATAAAATGTGCTGCAATAGTACCTGTACTTTATAAACACATTCTTCTTTTATAAAAGTGATAGTGGGGGAGACATGTTGGCCATGCTGAAAAATTATAGTTTATTACCTCATGGACTCTTCCCTTGCATTCTTGATACAGATCTCTCATGTCAATTAACTTGTTCTCCAACTTTTCAATACTCCACACCTGAGTGCCTTTTCCTTTTCTTCTGACTTGAATGGCTGGTTCACTCACTATCACCCCTCTCTGAGTGGTAAAATAGACATGTTATTGAAGGGTTTCAATTTAATTATATTCTCAAGCACTTTCAGAATACTGCATATTATTTCTCTCTGATATTTTTTCTGAACCCATATGTAAGAATATTAGCAGATGCTAATCTTAAACATAGTATGCAAATTGCACATTATGCAAATTTTGCAATATATTTCCATAGAAGTTGTCATAAAAACAACTACACAGCGTTTGCCTTTGCAAGTTGCATTAAAAGTGTTAGATCTCTCCCTGCACATAAAAAATTAGTATGTCACAGAGAAAGTTTCTATGTCAGTAGGCTAACTGTCAATAGGAAGGGTGGACCTTTGGCCCCTTCCGCACAGGCCAATAAACACAGCTGTGGGACACTAAAAACCCATTTTGGGAGGGGGGGTACTTCACACAGATCCTGCCCCCAAAACAAGTCTGCCTTGTGTTATTTCCCCCAAACCAGGTTTTTTGAAAATCACTAAACAAGTGAGTCTTTTCAAAAATCCTCTTGGGAGTGAACAGGTGGGCAGGAGGCGCTTTATTTGTCTCAATTTTCCTTTCTTTAAAAAATATTCATGGCTTTCTTCTCTGTAGCTACGCAGGTACAGATCGTTGTATCATAGGAGCCTGGAATGGCTGTGGGGGTCCATTCTTGCATGCCTGCAGGAAGTGATTTTTTAAAAAATAGACGTATCTCGCACGAAGGTGCTACCACAACCCAAATTGTTTCCGTGGGCTCCAATTGCTGCCTGTATGGATACATGTGAATGCAAAAACAGGACAACGGGTTCCTTTATTTCGACTGCAACCCGTCATACGTTTGCAGTGCAGAAGGGGCCTCTGTTCATACAAACAAAACCCTGTTTACATTTGCCTTTACTTGAGCCTTGGTAAAAATTAAAGCTAATGCTACAGTGGATTATTTCCACTGATAATTTTAACAGTAGCATCATTTTCTCAGCATAAAGCGAAAAATCACTGCTGTGAAGAGTTACAGCACAGGCATGAAAGTTGTGTGTGTCTGTGTGTATGTCTAATTAAAGAGTTCTGTGATAGAAACATTGGAGAAAGAGTCATCACTGGGTTGGATCCAATGTTCAGATTTTATTAATGAAAGCCACTTCCATCAACAGAACTTCACAGCTTCTCTGTTCCACTGCAACCCTCTAAGGCTCCTAGAGGTAGCTTCTAGAGGTCAGACTCTCAGAAACATTTTGACGGACAAATGAAAGAGGGAAATCAGAAAAACTAACTCCCTGTCCAACATAAACTGACCTTGTATATAATCCAGTCTGTGTATTTAGTGCTTATAATTTCTCTATTTATTCTTCTTACAAATAAGTTCCATAATTTCTTTCTGGATCCAAATGACTTTGCTTCTTTTGAAGGCTAAGAAAAATACGTTTCACTTTTCATTTCTTACCTTCTTGTTAGCACTCAGGTTAGCAGCAGGAATCTGCAGCGTCACTTGATAATCTGTTAGTTTGCTCATTTCTTCTGCTAGGAAGTTTGCTTCCCTCACTAGTGTATTGGCTTTAACTATCTGCTCTCTCAATTTAGCTAGGCTCTGTCGAAATAACTCATCCCTGTAGAAGACCAGAAAATGGAAAAGGAAGGGAACTATTACAGTTAGTGGATAAACAGCTTCAAAATGTCCTAAATATTGTTCATCCTCATGAGGGTTTTTGAGGAAAATTGTATCTCTAAGACGAAATCTAAAACCTCCACATGGAGCTGTAATGTGCTTCTTGCAATGCACTAAAAACTCTCAGGTTCTGTACTGAGGCCCTTTCCGCATGGGCCAAAAACAGCGCCCTAGGGATGGCAAAAACGCCGTCCCTAGGGAGCTGTTCGCATGGGGGGCGCCACCCCTGAGCATGGCCGTGTGGAAACGGCCTGATGTAGCTTGCTCTTAGCTTTCTTCGGCCACTGGATAATTAATAGTTCATGGACAAATCCTCAGTTTAAAGCATTAGCCATTGAATTTGATGGATGAAAATAATCAGAAACTTTGCACATGACAAGGCTATCAGGGGAGATGTGTTATATGCAGATGGCTATCACAGGCATAACTTGCCCCTTTTACTTGGTGAGAGATCCTGATGCACTGAAGTGCTGCCCCCTTCACTATGCACAGGCACTGCACTCAGAGCTGAATGAACCTTATATTTTCACATATAAAATGTATAACTTTTCCCCTCAAAAACATAAGCAAAACATACCATATTTACCAAAAAGATACATTTTTTAACCTTTTTCACTTTACAAAACGAGTGGGGCTGACTTCCATTTGGGTAAAAGGATGTTTTGGTGATCCAGATGATTAACAGAACCAGACCTCCTGGTCCTATGTATCAGTTGTCACTGCTTCAAGTCACCCCCTCCTCCATGCCAAATGGCAGGCACATCCTTTTTTCCTGCATCTTTTGGCTGATGTCAGAAGTTTTTTTGGGGGGGGGAGAAGAGCCTACCACTTAGCTCCCCAGGCTTGAAGCAGCACAGTGAGTTCTCTGGTGGGTATCGCGCCCTGCTCCTAGGTCTTCTGACAGCAACCAAAAGGTAGTAAGGCAGACAGGGGAGAGTGCCCCTTTCAGCCAGTTCCCTGGGTTGGAAGAAGTCTGATGAATCGGCTAGTGAATACACTCTCCGTCCTGGCACACTTTGCAGAGAGGAAAGCAGGGTCATCTTACGTTAAGGGTCTATCCTACTTTTCAATTTAACTTTGCTTCGATGACAAGAGGGTCATGTTGCTTTCAGGGAAATGTAGTGCATGTTTCTGTTTGTGGAATCTGTGTAAGTGGACAATTAATCTGTGAACAAAGGTGATCTGGGAACAAATAGCTTTTTACACTGATGAACTATTCCTCTGTTGGTAAGACATCCAGTGACATTGGCTCCCCTTTCCCAGTCAAGCAAATACATCCACAGACCGCTCTAAACTTCAGAAGAACTGAAAAGCTATTTTTGCAAGAGAGTGAGTTTTGGAATTAAAATGGCAAGTCATCTAGTACACAGGACTATATTATAGTTTCCGAAAGCATAAGCAACATGCCTTAGCACATTTACTAGCAGGGCCTAATATTCTCACCTTTCCTCTGACCAAAGGTTCATTTTCTGCCGAGCAGCCTGGGTAGTGTCTGAAAGCCTGTCTGCGCAATCCTGAAATCGCCTTTCTGGAGAGAGTTGCTGTCGGAGCTGCTCCAATTCACGTTCATACATCATCCGCTGTTCCTCCAAAGCACTCCTCTTCTCTTCCAAGTATTGTTTCTCCAGCACCCGGACAACATTTTGTACTGGATCTAGGTATACAAGAAATCATATCTTAGAATTTGTTTCCATGCCACTGCTGTACAGCTAAATTAGGCTATTGCAAAAACACAGGGAAGTATACAAGTCTAGAGCTGCTACTGTGATCTGAAACACACACACGGGATTAGAAAAAAAGAGGCAATGCATCATTTTCTATTACAGAGTTTCATGCAGGGGGTCAACAAAAGAGAACAGACTAAGCAGACATATTTTTGGGGTCAAAATATTTCTATATGCCTTTCTGTATTTTTAGCGGCTCCAAACAACCATCTTCTTACCATTGCTATTCAGTGTTTTCATTATAACTTCCATCTGTGCAAATTCATAGTTATAGTCCGGTTCTGAAGAAGCTTCACTAGCAGCATCCAGATCATGTTCTGTTAATAGTGTGTCTTTTTCTGATTCTTTCAGCCAATCTCTCCGCTTTCTTTTAGGTAAATTGATTCTGTTTTTAAAAGTCAAGAAGGTACTTGCTAGAGATCAATGTAATATTTTTGTTTTGCAAGAATAAACTAATTTGATTCTACTGAAAAGACTTTTATACGTTGAACTTGAAGAAAAGGACTAATAGGGTGGCAATCGGCTGGAACAGATTAAGGTCCCTTTTGGTATATGGGCTTCATTATTGCATATTTCCAGGAAAAAGGTACAATTCCTGAATTGGTGATTTTGGTAAAACCGGGGCCAGCAGCTTATTACACCCATGAGGTTGGAGTTTTAAATTAAGAGTTTAAAAGCAAATACATACATTGTTATGGGTCTATAAAAAAGACAGATAGAAAACTGCTACCTAAAAAAGTGGTTGTTTCCCCACAAGATTCTATCTCCATGCCACAGCTGCGTTGCAGAACATACCAGGGTACCATTTACACAGGATCTGAAAATAAAATGCAAACGTTGATCAAATAAGATCCACATCATCCTGTTCTAGACGAGTTTACCATAAGAGCAATTCTAATCTGTTACACATGTGTTCATTCCAGATGTGCAACATAATGCAGATGTAGCACATTAATTTAGTTTTATTTCATTTTCTTTTATCCTTCCTGCCCACAGATGGGTTCTTTTTTTTACTGTGTAATCACTGAACTTGAAGAGGTCTGAAGAGTGGCTCTTGATTCAGCAATGGGAAGCCTCCACTAGGAGAAACTTCAGAATAAATGATCTAGTTCAGTGGTTCTCAACCTGTGGGTCGCGACCCCTTTGGGGGTCGAACAACCCTTTCACAGGGGTCGCCTAAGACTCTCTGCATCAGTGTTCTCCATCTGTAAAATGGATAAATGTCACCGGTAGGGTTGGGGGTCACCACAACATGAGGAACTGTATTAAAGGGTTGCGGCATTAGGAAGGTTGAGAACCACTGATCTAGTTTGACTCCCTCTCCATACATTTAAGCATACCAGGCATGGATGCGCTTGGTTGTGGAGTCATGAAGGCTACAGCAGAAGGCTGATTCCTACTGACTAATAATTACTGACACTGCAGCTGTAGCTCCTTGCTGTAAACAAGGGAAGCACATCTATTTTAGCAATGAAACATGCAGCACATATGTTTAAGTAACTGGGTCACAGCACTCTATACAAACCTAGTTAACAAGCTTCTTAAGGAGGCTCGTATGTATGCCACTTACTCATTTATACGCATATTTACAAAGCCAAGTTGCTTTAGCTGAAAAAAATTTATCTCACATGTTAGCCACAGCTAACAACAAAAATGTCATAATTTCTAGCACTGAAAAAAATTAGAACGCTTAAGTTCATTTCCTCCCAGGAAAAAAAAAAGGCAACATTTAAAATATCTGATTACTCAGTGTTCCACCTGATACAGCATTCACCTCCATATCACCAAGAAGTTTTTTTCAAACCACACAAAAGTCAGCAATGAAATGACTCATTTGTGGTCAGATGTAGCTCTGGCAACACGGTTTGTACCCACTTAAGCATTTTGGATGAAGCACAAATTAAACAGAGCCTATTCAGTTATACATTTTTTCCAGCAACACGCTGCGTTGCTCTTGCCAGTCAAAATGACTAAATCTTAGTCATGCAATCTTATCACCATGTTGAACACTATCTGTTTCAAGTTCTATGCTTTTACTTTGTTGCAGTGCAAAACAAAACAGTAAGACACATCTTGCTAATTGGAATGAATGTGCTCATCTATACACGTATATCATATCTTATGCAGGCCTACAACTTAGCAACTTAATGTATCATGCTAAAAGCAGGCCAAGAAGTAAATTACAGTAGAAAGCAATCTTACTAAAATATTTTTCTACTACATTTCTGATTATTTTTAATACTGCAAAAAGTTTAGAGAAAAGATTAAAGTACAATTAAAGAAAACTAATTAAGAAGATTAAACAACTACGCTTAGCAGTCACCAGGTGAAATGAAACAGATGTCCCATATTCCACTTATACTATTAAAGTAGTCTTTTTAAAATTTAGACCCGCCCCCCACCTATATCCTCACTGTCCAGGCAGCTACTGTCCAGGCAGCTACATAAAATCATCTCTTAAAAAACCCTGAGCCCTTCAGGGGAGGGCGGTCTATAAATATAATAATAATAATAATAATAATAATAATAATAATAATAATAATAATAATAATAATAATAATAATAATAAAAACACACACAAAAATTAAAATCCCAAACCTAACTGTCAACCCCACCTCCCACTAGCAGCATCATAGTAATAAGAGAAAAGAAAGGATATGATAATCTGTTAAGAAACCACATTGTTAAATAAATTCCTATTGCCACAGCACAAGGCAAATAAATCAAACTATTTCAACTGAGGCTACCATGTCAGTATAAAAATAGTGCCACCCTTCCCCACTCACATCAAGAGATCTTGTTTATATACCGTAGTTCATGGACAGTCAAGTTAGAAAGAACTCAGAGGCAGAATAGGATCCATCATGTTATGAGCCTGCTGGTGCTGTCTGACAAACCACAGGTGGAAGATAGGAGTGTGTACCATTTTTGGAGGGGGGGGGGTATTTTTTGGGGTCCACGTGTATTGGACCCGATTTTTTTTTAAAAGCCAAAAAAGCTGAATACTCATACCAGTAAAAGGGTGGGGTGGGGGTGGGGGGGCTTTTTTTGGCCTTTTTTGGATATTTGAAAATTTTCAGTGTCATTAAAGTCTATAAGGAATTTTTCTGGAGCTCCAGAGAGGGCTTTTTAAATGTAGAGAAATCAAATTTGCAGCAGAGGTGCAGGTGACTCTCCTTAGAAGATCCCACAAGTATGATGAAGTTTGGGTCAGGAAGTCCAATTTTATGGGCCGCCCCAAAGAGGTGCCCCCACTGATCTAATGGGATTGTCAATTGTTTCCTATGTAAAAAAATGGGGGGTGGGGCTTTTGGCTTCATTCAAATTGCCACCTTTTTGGTTCAGCCTATCTGAACGCACACCCCTAGCAGAAGATTGCTTCCCATGGGAAGGTGGAGGCTTCAACACCGCTTCCTCTCTGCTCAGTTTAAGCTTAAGACTATACCTAAGTTAGGAGCTTGAAGACTCTCTCCTTGATTAATCAGAAGTTTCTAATTCGTAAGGTAACTAATTCTTATGTTATTTGGGAATTGGAAATAAATTGTCAGATGATTTTATACGTCAAGACTTTACAAGGTATTAAGCCCACTGTGCTTACCTTGCATTTTCTTTTGGCGAGAGAGAAATTTCCCCATCTGTTGCAATATCTATCACACAATGCTCTGGTTGGATGCCTATTCCAAACAGCTGTATATCCTGAGATGTATCTGCACCAACCCTGGTGTGATCCTCATTAAAGACAGATAAAATAAAAATAAAACCTATTGCTTTTATCATTATGCAGAACCCACAAAGAAATCTCACAATGAAGTTCATTATACAATGAAATAGTATTTGCCTGGCAGATACAATTTATGTCCTCCTAGATAGCATTCTAAGTGATTTCCCAGAATATGAAAAGTATGACAGGAGTGTCAAAACAATGTACGAAAGATGAGTTCCTATCACAAATCTTTTCTATCTTCTTGCTGCAACCATTCAAAAATCTGCTCCTGAGGGCTGAGAGCCTTTTAAGGACAATGTGAGAAGTGACACAGGAGAAGTGAAGATGGAATCTCTGAGGCCCTGCTTGTGCAAACAAAAATATACCAAACCCAATGCTATATATATATATATATAGGGACAGCAAAATAACTTTTGCAAACAAGCAACATTTTCACAGTTTAATTGTCAGTATTTCAAGGAGAAAGGACTGGAGCATTCTGTTTGGTTTATTAGAAATGTTTAAGAAACTATCTTTTCTATGCATTCCTCATAAGATTTGTTTTGTTTTATTCGACTTTTAGGCCCCCCTTTCCCAATGGGCTCAGGGCAACTTACAGTTAAAACAATACTAAAACAACAGTACTGTGAAGTATAACCTCTGGCATCATATGTTTCCTCTGAGGAACAAAATATTCCTAGTAAAATATCACTCCCACCCCCCAAATCATCACTCATACCTTCAGAAGGGGAAGGAAAGAAAAGGGGGAAAGGACAACAATGGGGAAGGCAAAGGCAGAGGTGGGATCCAGCAGGTTCTCACAGGTTCCCGAAAGTAGGTTACTAATTATTTGTGTGTGCCGAGAGGGGGTTACTAATTGGTGATTTTGCCACATGATTTTTGCCTTAGTTACGCCCCTCCTCTCAGCAGTAGTGCGCAGAACTTGAAGCAGTCTAGCAGGAGGTGCACGGTTTGTAAATGGCCAGCCAGCAGCCTGTGTTGCATCTCATTTCCCTTCAGCGCAAGGAGACCCGGTGCAGCTGACTCGTGCCCTTGCGTACAGTCTTTCTCACTAAGAATGCCCCGCCCTGGAATGCCTGGCCACGCCCGTAGATTGTCTCACTTCCAGTTCCACGACATTGGCATACACCACAGTTTGAATCCCACCACCATGGGAACCTGTTACTAAAATTTTTGGATCCCACCACTGGGCAAAGGCAAAAGGAAAACAAGGAAAGGGAAGGGGAGAGGAGGCTAGATTACTTAACAGATCTTAATGCCCTCAACCTGGCTGAACTGCTCTGTCTTACAGGCCCTGCAGATTTGTAACAGATCCTGCAGGGCCCGCATCTCACTTAACAGAGCATTCCACCATGCTGGGGCCAGGGTTTAAAAGGTCCTAGTCCTGATTGAGGACAGTCAGACAGTCTTCAGGCCAGGGACCACCAGTAAATTGTCTTTCGCCAAACACTTTTGGGCTCTTTGGGGAACATACCAGGAGACATAAGCAAGAATTAAAGGGCTAGGCCTACTCAGCTTTGTAACTGAAGCTTCACTATAGTCCATCCCAGGTGCGTTATAATGGGAGCCTTAGTCTATACTTTTCAAAACACATGAGAGGGGAAATATCCAGGAGTCTTAAAGGCAGAGCTCAGTCAAGAGCACACAGCTTGCTAACATGCACACTGACAATTACATTTATTAATAGCTAGCAATAATGCCCATTGTACAAACAAATACAATGGGCTGTAGACAACAGTTGGTGGGTTAAGGGCTGAGGGGGCAACCCTTCCTGCCTTTTTCCCCACCTGCCCCTGCAATTTACCACAGATAATAAAAACCTAGCCTACAAAACAAAATATACAGGCTCTTTTTCAGATTCCACCCCCTACACACAGATAGCCTCTCCTAACTTTGCAAAAGGGCTCCCCTTTCTCAGATTCCGCCCCAAACGCACACACAAACAAGCTCCTCTAACTTTTACAAATGGGCTCTTCCAGCTCAGCCACAGCCTGACAGAGTTTGTCCTGTGTTCCCAGGAAGGAAGTCTTTCAAAGTTCACCACAGGGACCTAGTCCTGGCAAGGAAAAGCACACCGGGGGGGGGGGGGGGGGAGGATAGCTTGCTCCTGCATTCCCCCCCCCTTTTCAAGGCTCCCTGCTACCAGAGAGAAGCACACTGTGGGGGAGGAGGGAAGTATGGCTTGTAACAGTAAGGGCTGATGGGAAATGTAGTCCTTGCTTCTCCAGGAGGAGCTGGAATCTGGGCTTTCCTGGATGGCTGTGAACCACACTTCCCAGCAGCCCTTGCCTTTTTTGGTTCGTTGTCAGGAACACTCTGCTCAATTATATAGTAGGATTGCATACATATCCTGTGTTAAGCCAGATATTTGATTTTTTAAAATCCTGTGGTACATGAATTTGATATCTAAACACCTATCCGAGGGGATATAGCCGTGCTGGGTGTATACCAAAAAAATGCAAGTTTAGAATTTAAATTTGAGTTTCTGAACCAAAAGCATTACAAAATGCTAGAAGGGAAAGACAGGCTGGAGACCACTATCTTTTCCAATTGACTACAAAGCAGCACTAATAGAACAAAATCACAACCATTTCTCAATTCTGAAAACTGAATATTAGAAAAGTATGTTTTATACCAAAACTTGCTTAGTAAAGAACTGATCTTCAACAATTTTGATGATTACGTTTTTAGCACCCAGTGCTATAAAATTCTGATTTAGGCAGTACATTTAAAAAGAAGCTCCAAAGCATTTGTCGTTCACTTTAAGAATTCCTTCTTACCTTTAAATAATAAACCAGTAATTCATTGAGTGCAGGGTCTGCATTTAGATTCACCAGAAAGCATTTATCTTCCCCAACTTTGATGCCGGAAGATTCAAGGGAAATACCCATGCTTTCTAGCTGCCTTTGTCTCTCCTGCAAAACACACATTATATTTTAAACATACCAGACACAATTCACTTGGGCAATATCAAATCTAAACACAATGCAAATAAAAGCAAAATATACATTAATCTGCACCAGTGCAGTCATTCCCACTCCGTCAGTGGTGCAAGAATCCTGCTCTTCAAGTTGTGAAAGAGAGTAGCATGGAAATCCCAACATAATGCCCATGGGTACCATGGCACCTGTCAGCACCTTTCCTGGCACCCCCAATTCTTTTAGGAAGTGAGTAAAGCTAGGTGGGTTTTTGCCAAGTGGGACTGCTGACTGGTGGTGCAGATAAAAGCCAAGCTGATAAACAGAGCTTCTTCCTGACATGTTGACGAAGAATTGTTGACATCATATATAAAACATTTCTCCCTAACATTCTGGAGTTAGCTTCACCTCCTGCAGCAGTTATTCTTTGATCTCTTGCTCAGGAGACCTGTTGGGTTGCACCTTCCTATTGCATAAAATTTTTACTTGGTGTCAGATTGTAGCTGCACTATACATACCTTTCACTTATTTTGATTTGGTTTTGTTCATCTATACTGCACTGTTATTTATATAGAATTCCAAAGGTGCACACAAGGCTTTAAAAGGTTGGGATTCCTGGACCACACAGTACTGCCAGCCAGTGGCGTAGAGCCAAGGGGACAGGGGCGTGCACGACGCACTGGGCGCGCACCAGTGCAGGGGCATTCCGGGGGCGTGGCTGGGGCACCTGCATGCCACGGGTGTAGTTCCCCCTGGCTACAGTTCTGCTGTCAGCTTCATTTGAAACTATGGAAATTATACAATTAAATTTTTCTCAATGTGTTGTAAATTTCAGTTGACTGATATATTCAATTATTTTAAAAGAAAACATGGTTTTGAATTGTTCTCATCTTTTCTTTCACAGTAACTGACCGCTAATTAGTACTAGAGGTGCTAATGAAGATGAAACAGATTCATGGTCTCAAAGTAGTTATATTAGATAATCAAGTCAGGGGTGATTTCCACTGAGCTAAAAATTCCCACACAAATTTCACAGACAAAATGTTGAAAAATAAACAAATTAAGTAAGCCTGCCTCTTCAGCTTTTCTTTACTAGTATCATCATACAGCCCTGTAACAAAAGCCATTGTCTCCATATTGCAGTTTTGAGGGGTCAAAGCACTGTTTGCTAACGATCCCACAGCGAGTGAATTACAGTGATGAGGGTCAAACCAGGGACTTCCTACTTACCCTGTTTCCCCGAATATAAGACATCCCCGAAAAATAAGACATAGTAGAGGTTTTGCTGAAGTGCGAAATATAAGGCATCCCCCGAAAGTAAGACATAGCAAAGTTTTTGTTTGGAAGCATGCCCGACAAACAGTGGAACCTGGAAAAATAGGAACATCCTCTAGAAGAATAAGACATAGCGCATCTTTGGGAGCAAAAATTAATATAAGACACTGTCTTATATTAATTTTTGCTCCCAAAGATGCGCTATGTCTTATTTTCAGGGGATGTCTTATATTCGGGGAAACACGGTAGTAGCTGAGTTATAACCAGTATGCTCTACCAGCAGAAGTGAGCATGCCCTAATTAGTACTTAGGCATCCAAAACAGAAAAGTGAGGCCTTTGGCCACACTGGAGATTTTTTGGTCTTCCACATGATATAGTAGAGAGTGTCAAATCAACTGTTACCTTTGTGTACAGTATATCAGAGCACACCTCATTTATGCTCTGGACAAAGTTTGTGCTAGCAACCCACCAAAATAGTGTTTGTACCAATAAAATTAAAAACAAACAAACTGGTTATTACCAGAAAAGTCCACAGCCAGATCTGTTTTTTAAATGTAAAGTGTGGTTATATTTTTCATATAAACTCAGTGATGTTTAGTTGTGCCAATCAAGTATTTAATATGAAGAAATACTTAAATACCTGTGCGATTTCTTCTGTTTTCCTAAGTTTCTCCTCCCAAGTGACAGTCAGTTCTTTTATCAGTTTCTCAGATTCCTCCAATTTTTCTTTTAACTCTGGTGCCTTCATAGCCTTAGTAACCAGAAAATGACAATTACTGACAATTTTCTAAAGGGGAAAACTGAGCAATCATTCTAGTTGCATGCATCCCTTCCCACAAGGATTTTAGAGAAAGATTTTATCTTTATATTTCAGATCTGTTTAAAAAGGCGAGATTGAGCAACTTGTCCTATTATTTTTTGCTGCAAAAGAGATACAATAAAAAGCATATAGTATGCCACTGAAAATTATCAGGCACATAAAATTCTGACAGTGTTTACCTCTGCTTGAGAAAGTTGCTCTTTTAGTTTTTCTACTTCTTCTCGCAGTTCTCTGATGACCCGGGCATTTGGATCTTCATTGACTATTGCGTGATTAACTATCCTTTTGGCTCGGTCTGCATATCTCAGTGTAGAGAGTGTCTCTTCATAATTATCAGCAGCCGGACTGATTGTAGCTATCATGGCTGTTTGGCTATTTCCTCCCAAATTGTCCTATGTGGTATATTTACAGACGGCATCAAAAAACCCGAACAGGTTGGAAAAACTGCCCTTAAATTTACTATTTTACCCTGTTCAACACATATTTCAAAAATGATGATGCCCTTGAAGCTACAAAAAAGAAAAAAAGCTACAGGAAAAAAATCTATGAGGCCACAGAAAAGGAACGACAAAAAACAGTTTTACAATTGAATAGGCAATGACAAATCCACAATAAGCAAAAGAGAATACAGAAGGCATCACATTGGGAGTGTTTGAGCCAGCTGAATAAGGACTAGGATAAGCATCTGTCACTTCCAGTGGTGGGATTCAGCAGGTTCGCATCACTTCGGCAGAATCGGTTGTTAAAATGGTGCTTGTAAACAACCAGTTGTTAAATTATTTGAATCCCACCACCGGAACCGGTTGTTAATTTATTTGAATCCCACCACTGGTCACTTCCCCTTTTGCAGGTAACTTAAAGTCTACAATATGTGTCCAGAAGTGCTCTTAACAGTAAAGGTAGACCCCAGGCAAAAGGCTCTTAAAGGTACAGTTACTCCCTTGTGCAAGCACTGTGTAATTACTGAGTAGGGGTGGGCAAAATGTTTGATCAATTTTTTCACAATTGGGCTAGCAGACCAATAATTAAAAAAAAAACCAAAAAAGCTGATAATGCTTCATTGTTTTTTTGTAATTTATTTGGGTTATTGAACCCCAAGAACTCATCTGCTTCGAAACTTCACATGGACCCATGTAGAGTTCAGAGGCAACAGTGCAGAGTTGAATGCTGGGTCGACCAGGTTGATCCCAGTGTTGAACTGCAAGCACCCAAACTCCACACAGAGCCTGGAGATTCCAAGAATTTCAGATATTTCCATCTTCATTAAAAATCAGATGCTTGTACACTGGTTACAGTGGAGTAAGATATCACTCCAAGGGCCTTTCATTTTCCTTTAACAGTAGAACAGAACTCTATTTTACCTTGAGAAGCCATGTGAGTACAGAGTCTCTGTAAGGCACGAACTTGCTTTTCCCCTTTCCTGCTGCTTGGTCTGCAAGTGATGAGATAACCAAACCTAGTGTTGAGAGTGACCTATGGAAGCAGCAAATTGTCAGCGGCTTGAACAAGTAACAGGTATGTGATTCAGCAAAATATACAATAACAAGTAATTCTGAAATTTAAAAAACAGACTGTAATATAAAATAAATTTGTGAAGATAAACTAATTCCAGTCATAATATGAGCCACAGAACTTATAAAGTCTACGGAGACATGTCTGCAAAGCTAATGGGTTCTGAAACTAAGGGCATTAACAAGCAGCAACATACTTCAAGGTCAGAAGGAACACTAATAGTACGTTACAATGGGACTACTATGCAGTACCACACACAGTCAAAGGAAAGACCTCCCAGAAAGTGGGTAGATACAAGAGACAGAAGGAGAAAAAAGGGTAAGATTTCACAAGGAATGCATGTTTAAACACAAGAAACCGTTTAAACCAAAACTGTTCCACAACAGACAGCTTCTCCCCAACCAGCAACAGACAATTTAATAAACAAGACATTACAGAGTAATAAACCTTTAATACTACTTGGCTTTTAACTACTTGGCTTTTAAAGTTTGTTTAAGCATACTCCAACAAAGAAAATAAACTATTATCTTTCTGGTCTCATGGGCTAAATATTTTAAAGAAGATGCAATATAATGTAACTAGTTCAAGCATATTCCATATTATGACTATTATATTTATAGTACTATATAATAAAGTAATCATTGAAATATCTAAGAAACAGCACAGCAGCTGTATTCAGATGGTATGACAAACCACTGACTCTTGTTCTCTTGTGCTTCCAACAGGACTGAAGGCTTTCTAGTCTAGTAAGTTGCAACTTAAGTGCCAATTTGCTATGACATCCAAAGCACAGGTGTCAGGGCAAAGTGAACGGTAAAACGTGGTCTAATCCCAAGTTTAGAAATCCTACTACACAGGGGTGAAAGAGAATATTATTCACTCTGGCTCCTAAAATTGGTCAGCACAGAAAACTGGTTTGATTCAAGGCTTCTCAAACGAGGAAGCTTTCAAATGTACAACATGCATGAGGGGAAGAGAGAGAATAGCATATGAGCACCAGAACTAGCCCTGTTTGTGCCAATCATGGACAAACAAATGTTTGCTGCAACCTTTGAATGTGTTTCCCTGGCAGCCTAATATGATATACACCCACAAAGCTCCATGTTTTATCTTTATTTCAGAGAACGCTTGGCCACATGCTATTGAATTTTATGTAAACAAAAAACCTGCCCCAAAGTTATTGGAGGAAATGCTTAACTGAATGTACAGTACTTTCCCAAATGCAGATAGCTTCTATATGCATCATTAAATACACAAATGATTAAATACTGTTACTAGCTGCCACAATGATTCATTCACCCATTCGTTCACACAAGGTGACTATGACTGGGCCTTTCTATCAACTGAGGGGTCACACACAGCCTCTCACTAGGGGGCACACTAGACTGGCATGCTGTGCTGGATTCCAGGACTTTGTAACTAAGAGCCAACCTGAATATAAAGAGTTAACACTACAAACATGAGCGAGAGAGATCACTTCTGATTAACTGGCACTCTGTCCTCCAGCCAATCAGTGGGTGGTTAATTTGAACAGAAACGACAGTTGGAGGACAGTTTTTGGAGAGGCAGAGGCTGAGTGAACAACTTTGTACTCTTAGCTGAAAGCTTTGCTTTCTGAAGGGATTGTCAGATGTCGGATCTGTGTTCCCTTGCTGCAGTTTAAAACAGACACACAGGGACACTGGTCATCTGAGAGACAGAAGGGAAAGTGTCCACATACACCTCTCCCCTATTAAATATTTTTGAGCAGATTAATGGAGCTTTTTGTGACTTCATGACAGGTCGGTTGCTTTTTAAGAAAACAGTACAAGAAGCAAAACAGGCAGCTTTTAAACATCTTGAGGAAAGCACTGCACAGCTTATCTTCCTAAAGACATTACTGTGATTCAAAGCAATAGTGTTAGTTTTCTTGTTCCTGTGAAAGAAAGCAACAGTTATTGACAGTGATGTTTGTTATGATATGCCAAACCAAAAAGGCTTTTCCCTCCACAAATGGTGCCTAAAAAGTAGTATTTGAAAAATTGATAATTTTCAGCTTTTTCAGCTCCAGTCAAAGTGCTCTTTAAATGTTTAAAGAGCTGCCTAATCCGCTGTTGCTCAATTCACACGGGGTGGGGGTAAGGACATGGCTGCATTGAAACCGAAGGGAAATCTTGGTGGGGGAGGACTCTGGGAGGGCAGTTTTTTAAGATGAAGACACCAAATTTGCAATGGAACAGTTACTGCCTCTCTTTACACAAACCCCTAAGTTTGGTGAAGTTTGGGTCAGGTGGTCCCATTTCTCCTCCTTTAAGAACAATGGAAGATCAATGGGGCTCTCTTTGGGAGCCCATAAAATTGGACCCCTGATCCAATCTTTACCAAACTCAGGGGTTCTTCTAAGGAGAGTCACCAGCAGTTCTGCTGTACATTTGGCATCTCTATCTTACAAACTACTTCCCAGAGCCCTGCAAAGATTTCTCATGGAGTATGATAGACACCCAACATTTTTGATATTCCAAAAAAAGCCTGAACACACCCACCCACACCCCCCACACACACACACCCCGGTATGGAGATTCAGCTTTTTTCAGATCTATTCAAAAATTTCAGGTCCGTTATACCTGAATCTGAGAAATATCATTTTTTTCACTGTACACCCCTAGTTATTATATTAAAGTGTCATGTAACAACTTGTTGCTTCAGTTATGAGAGGCCCAGCCTCCTTCAAAGGCTACACACCCTTAAGCTTGGGCTTGCTGCCTGTTAGCTACTTTTCCATTTTTATAACACAATGCAGTAAGACTCCTAAAGCCTTAAAGTCTGCAAGATTCACAAGCTGATGCAAAGTCCACAGCCGCCAGGGCAAACTGGTTCATAAGGATACTGTAATTTGGGAACACCTTTTAATTAAAAGGACTGCTGCTGTCCTTCCACTAATGGAAAAGGCCTACAGAAAAAGAGCTATTTTATTTCACACTTGAAGACATATTTAGAATGCAGTCTGATGACTAGAATCTTTGTTTAAAAAGGCTTCTGATAAATACAACTAGAAGGAATGTTGCTTTGGAAAGCACCAGTACCCTTACTTGTTGATGTTGCTGCCTTCTTTCAGACGTTCTCCCGCTGCTCCTGTTTTAGAGACTCTTTCGCTTCCAGCCAAATCTACCAGACTGACTTTACTCACTTTCTCTCCTGAGTTCTAAACAGAAACAAATAACAGCATTGAGAGAAACAATAAAACTTCTGAAAAGTTTACACAGTGTAACAAACGATGAGAAGAACCAAAAGTATATTGCTGTTCTTCAGCTATTTCAAACAGTCGCTTTAGTCTTGTTGTTGTTTTTACATTCTTAATGTAACAAATACCCATCATTACCTACAAAATGGTTAGCAATCAATAAGTTTAATAAGCCCATTTCTCATTTGATTATGCTGAATCAGCATTAAGTATTTGCATAGTCAAAATTAATTTTGCCATTAGGCATAAATGATGACACATAAACAGTTGTAACAAAAGATGCATGATGGAAATTTTCTTTCTACCCCAGCCCTAAGAAAACAGAATTGCACTTACTTACTTTTGGGTCATGTTCTTTGTGTGATCCAATTGTGCATTCATACAGGAATGAGCAGGTACAGAACAGCCCATGAAAACCTTTCTGGTTTTCAATGTACAGGATGCTGTCTGTCCCTTGTTTATGCTCTGTTTTTAACCTAGTAGTGATCCCTAGCTTTTAGCCCTCCATGTGAACCACAGACTTCCATGGGGCAATATTAAAACAAGCAATTCCCCTATAAATTTTAAGAGGATATACTTTGAAACAACAATCGCATATACCCATATGAATGCTTGAGTAAACAACTCTAGCTACACGTTACCTTTCAAGTAATCAGTAAATATTCCTCCTAGACACAGTCAAATTGTCAGCCTATCATGGAACCAAACCAAGATGCTCAGAATGCTGAACTGGTATATCAATACCAGCATATCAATACCAGGGGTGAAGGATAGTTTAATATTAGGAATATATTATCGTCCCCCTGACCAAAACGCACAAGAGGATTCTGAGATGGAAAAAGAAATTAGAGAGGCTAACAAAAGCAAAAATGTAGTGGTAATGGGCGATTTTAACTATCCCCATATAAACTGGAAAAATGCATGTTCAGGTCATAGTAAGGAGAGAGCATTCCTGGATTTGCTAAATGACTGTGGCTTAGAGCAGATGGTTTGTCTGGAACCAACCAGGAGGAGGAGGTGATCCTCTAGGATCTAATTTCTATGTGGGACCCAGGACTCTAGTGCAGGAAGGAAGTCCAAAGTGTTGTTGGAGCCGAGTAGGGAAGCCAAGCCGACTGCACAGTTGCTATCAGATTCAGTGCATCTCTGCAATGAGAGACAGGGTGGGACAACTACTAAATGTTTATTTACATCTAAGCCTCTCTAGAAAGGGTAGAATTTCTCAAAGATGAGGGGGATAGTGCGCAGGAAGCTTGGAAAGGGAAAATTGCAAGAGAGTCAAAACTATCCAAGATGCTTGGAGGTTATTTGAAAAACACAGTCATAAAAGCAAAGCCAAAGCTGGAATGTGTTCCGTGAAGGTTAGGAATGTGCAGCGCCTAGTTCAAAAGAAAGCCACCCAAGGGTTAACAAAGGGAGGGGTTAGGAGGGAAATTATTATGAAAAAAGGTGTATTTTAGAAAATGTGGAAGTCCAACTTGACTTCTGATGACAGAGAATACCAGAGGGAACACAAATGGTGGCAAAAAGAGAAGCAAGTTAGCTGTAAGGGGAGGCAAAAAAGGATTATGAGGAACCCATGGTCTATGAACATCAAGACTCAAAGCAACAAACAGTTCTTCTGGCTTACACATCAAAAGTAGGAAGCCAGCTAGGGAAGTGGGTAGGCCTGTTAGATGACAAAGGAACAAAAGGTGTGCTAAAAGGATGACAGGGAGATTTGCAGAGAAGCTGAATGAATTTCTTGTGCATCTGTCTTCACTCCAAGGAGGAGGTGAGGTGGGAAAATTCCTGCACCTGAAACCAAAGCTTCCCTTAGGAGGTGGAATACAAGGAACCTGAGTGAAGATAGTGGTAGACAAAGGGAGAGAAGTTCTGGCAGTCATTGATAAACTAAATGCTACCAAATCCCCTGGCCCAGATTGCATTCCACCCAAGAGTTCTTAAAGAGCTCAAGCATGAAAATGGCTGATCTTCTCACTTTAATATGCAACATATCCCTGAAATCTGCCTCCATCCCTGAAGACTGGAAGATGGCCAATGTCACACCAATATTTAAGAAAGGGGATCTAGGGGGACCCAGGGAGGACTACAGAGCCAGCTCAGTTTTGACATCTTGTTCCTGGCAAATTAGTAGTGAATCTACTATTAAAGTATAAAATTAGTAAAACATGTGTACAAAAGCAAGACTCTGCTGAGGGGAAAGAGCTTCAGCATGACTTTTACAGGGCAAGTCCTGTCTTCACAAACTTACTTTAGAGTTCTTTGAGAGGTGTAACAAGCAGGCATGTGGATAAGAGGGAACCAGTGGACATTGTCTACTTGGATTTCCAAAAGGCTTTTGACAAAGTTCCTCACCAAAGACTATTGAGAATACTCAGCAATGAAGGAATAAGAGAGGAAGTCCTCCTATGGATTAAAAACTAGTTGAGCAACAGGAAGCAAAGGGTGGGTGTAAATGGGAAGTTCTCACAATGGAGATGTAATGTATTGTATTGATTGTGAGGTACTGTATTGTTTTAAGAGTCTGCAGCTGTTGCACTGGAATTGGTAATCAGTAGGTGTGTTATATTGAGCACAGCTGCAGAGTGATTTTAAGGCTATGTGTGAGTAGCAGCTTTGAAATAAAGCACCATGTTTTGTTCCTCCGACTCCTGATTCTTTGAGACATAACATATTGGCGACGAGGATAAACTTATGACGAGTCTAGCATTCAGTGTTTTTGGTGAAGCAAGCGACTGTAGCCCAAGGTAAATTATGGCTTTTCAAGGGCAGCTGGAACAGTTTAATTTGGAGTTTCCCCTTTGAAGCCGGCAGAGTTATGGAGGCCCGATTGGGAATTTTATCTTCTGGCAAATGGCATAATAGACCCAGAAAAGGGAAAAGAGCCGTGTTTTTTGAGTCTCCTCTGTGGTGAAGGGGTGTTTCGACCTCGCCTCAGCATTACGATAGAGCGCCAAGAGACTTACCAGCAACACTTGTAGAGATACTGGCTACATTAAGGAACCTTATTTCATTCCCCTAAACCGTCAGAAATAAGCTAGACGGAGTGTTTTTTTATAAATGATGATCAGGAGGGGACTGAAACATTTACTGGTAGATTTCATGGTTTGCAGTCTGTGCAGCGGTTGGCACAACAATGTAATTTCTCCAATTTGGAAGAAATGTTAAGGCGGATCGTCTGGTCTGTGGCCTAGAGAGAGGCACCATTGCAAAAGAAGTTGCTGCTGGCAAAGACAGACCCTGACTTTTCAAACGGCTGACATACCAAGAAAGCCTTGAATTTTGAACTTGCTGCAGCCTCTGCACAAGGGAGGTGCTACTGACAAACCAGGAACCCACAGAGATTGGTAAAACAGCTGGCAGTGGGACCCTTCCGTAGACCCGGGTAATGGTGAAATTCAGAGACCTGCAGCATGGTGCAATGAAGATGGGAGAGACCTACCTGCCAACAGAGGGGGAGGATGTTAACAGAGAGAGAAATGCTTTTCGGCTGAGCTGTGAGTGGGCCCCATGAGAGAGAAAGGTGTAAATTTAAAGAGGCACAATGTTTCTATGGTAAACGTGGGGGGCATATTGGGAGAGTGTGCAGAGAAAAAAAGGCAATTTCAGGGGACTACAAGAAGACATGTTCCCAGCTCCATCTACTTACGACACTCTGTGGATGCACCTTGCTCGTCCCCATGTAGCTGGCTTGACCTGGCCAACCCTCTGGCATAGAGCAGGTGCTTGTGATGAGTAAGTTTCACATGAGCTGATGTAATTAACCACGATGCAACCAGAGATCCAAGCGTGTGAAGTTGTCAGTGACTGTGAGAAGATCCAGGATGTCCCTTGTGTGATGGAAGACATGGATTCTGGGTCCAGCATTCTCCATCATTCATGGGATTAACTTATAAAACATTCTTGCCCTTACAGGGATAGATTTGGATTTATTCAATCTCTTGGTGGACTTACTCACTTACAGGATTATCAAGGACATAGAGAGTACCTGTGGATTTGGCATGTGTAATGTCGGCGAAATACTGGCATACCTTTGATGAAGGTCGAAATTGTTAATAGTGGAAGGTTAAAGGCGGACGAGCCGCATTAAAGGCCGGACTATTTTAGGAGGTTGGGATATTAAGCGTGGTAGATGCAAGGGGAATCCGCACCGACATCAGTAAAGGTTGCGGAGGGCCATCCAGGATGCCCCAGCACCACAGCCGTGCCAAGAGTTATGGCAGGCATTTTTGGGATTGGCTAAATTTTGTACTCATTCATTCTTAAAGCATAAGGTCATTAATGATGCCACTGCAAAAAATCTCGCTGCATGGATAAACGGGTTAGTGTGGCAGTGGACAAGCCAGCATGAGGCTGCATTCCGATAGCCGTCCGTACCATAGTTGTCATCAGAAAGTGTACTTGGTTCATTTCCGACGAGAGGGTTTCATTAATCGATTTGACATGGGCGCCTCCCCGCATGGAGTTGGAGCAGGGCGTTGTCGTCAACCGATGGATATGCGGGAAGTTCCAAATTCATACATGACCCAGGACGCTGGTTCCATAACGGATGTAAATCTACGTTAAACTGGATAAGGAGGCATTAGCAATAGTGGCCAAGCAGTGTCTATCATTGCGTGTATGGGCTACCATTATCATGATTGTTACAGACCATGCAAGTCATTGTTGGGATTATTTTCCCCAGAGCCGCCAGATACACCATGATATTGTCCCCAGGAATGCTGCTAAAGCCGCGTAAGTACCGTTCCTGAACGCATAAGGATTAAGGTCTTGCATATACCAGTCGGGAAAGAAAATTGGCCGCGTAGATGCGCTGGAGTCATTACCAGTACAAAGGGAGGAGGGCGATCATTCCCCACTTTGGGAGGTTTTGATGTTGGAATCGCGCATCAGAGTCGAAAAAGTAAGCGTAGAAAGAAGAGAAAGGTAAACTAAGGACCCAGTGTTTGCCCGAGCCTTTGAACTGGGGCATGGGAAGGCTGGGTCATTGGGTAAGTTAGAGGGAAAATTCAGACCATCGGAAATGAGGTGGCAGCACGACATATCTGTCCACAAAGGCGCTTACCAGGGGAAATAGAGAAAGGGATCCCAGCAGGCCTTTGGCGGGATTAGGGGTGCTGGAGGTCTTTGCGCTGTAGGGCAACCCGGAATAGTGAGGAATGAAGGTACTGGCCCGTGAAAGTTGGGTGTGGTGGGCCAAAGATGGACAGTGAAATAGAAGAACGCTTGTGGTGCAGGGAGTGTCAGATAACGCTGACCTGCCCGTCCTCTGGTAATTCCCCTACCTATCAAATGTGGAGAGTTCACAAAAAGACCGTGGTCGAAAGTACATATTACCTTTGCAGGAATCTTTCCAAGGCCAGGTGTTTCTCACCGTAGTGGACTCCATATTCCAAATGGCTAGAAGGTAGTGCTGCAATGCCACCACGACACTGCCAAACAGTTATTAGGGCACTGCATGGGTTATTTGCGTAACTCCATGGCCTCCCGGATAATGGTAAAATGGTGGATAAATGGGACAGCGCTTTAATCCAAGGAGCTTCTAGGATATTCCGGGCCAATGGTAAGCATTCCGCCAGGTTACCTCGGCCCCTTCTAACCGGGCTACGAATGGGCAGGCAGAAAGGATGGCGCGTATAACTGCTGGACGTACTGTAAGCTGGCCAGTAGAGGGGGATTGGGACGCCCGGTTAATAATCGTTCTTTTGCTAATACGTTAATATAAATAATCGCGCTGCGCCACCGGGAGGAGTCCTGCAGAGCTGCGCAATGAACCTGAAACTTACAACGTTGCTGGACCGAATGCATCCTTTTATCCAGCTGATGACTCGTCCACGGAAAGAAGATCAGGTGGCTGAAAGCACCTCGGACATCTGATAGGGATGATAATGGCAAAGGTCCGGGGAAATTATGGAGTATGGTATCCAGCGTTTTTCATCCCAGCAGCTGGTGAGGCAATGACAGGGCCCTTTGGTCTTATAGGGCGGAAACTGAAGAGGGGCGGTGGATCCGTGACAAGGCTGCTGGACCCGGCAAGGAAGAGAGTGCCAGGTCCAACAGTAGATCAGGAACCCCAGGTCCCCGAATCTAGGGCGCTATAAGGGGGCAGATGGAGCTGCAGGATGAGTGAAGCTGGCAATAGTCCAATCTGGTCCCAGAGGAACCTGGGGCGTTATGCGGCACAGGGGATGGAGATGGTGATAAGGAAACAGCAAAGGGTCCAAATCGAAGTTCGGCAGAACCAGGAACAAACATAGACTCCAGGAGCTAGAGCGGGAGCCTTGCTTCGAGACGATCTCAGCGAAAGAGAATCCCACCAGATTACTACAGGCGAGTTAGGGGGAATGGGTGTAGCCGTAATTGTACTGGATTGTGAGGTAATCGTATCGCAGAGTCTGCAGCCGCTGCACTGGAAATCGGTAATCAGTAGGTGTGTTATATTGAGCACAGCTGCAGAGTGATTTTAAGGCTATGTGTGAGTAGCAGCTTTGAAATAAAGCACCATGTTTTGTTCCTCCGACTCCTGATTCTTTGAGACATAACAGGAGAGATGTAGGGAGTGGTGTCCCCCAAGGATCCGTTTTGGGACCAATGCTCTTTAACGAACCCATTCATAAAAATGACCCAAGCACGGGTGGTGAGCGTGGTACTGCGCCAAGTTTATGGATGATACCAAATTCATGTAGGGCGGTAAGAACCGCAGGCGGATTACGGTAAGAGCTCCAAGCTTGACCTTTGATAAATTCAGGGTGATTAAGCAGAAACAGCAAAATGCAGTTCAATGTAGCAAAATGTAAAGTGATGCACATAGGGGCAAAAAATCTGTTTATTATGGGTGCAAACTCTACTTCCTCTCTCTTGCCCTCCTTCCCATGCTTTTGCTTGCAGTGTGTGACTGAAAGCTTCAACCTCCGGAAGGCCTTCAGTCAATCTTCAATTTTCTGCACTGGAATCCTGATTTGTGAGGAGTTAAGAAACTCTAATCTGACCAGGTGCCTATATTTGGACATGATGGCAAACTAGAATTTGACTGAAAGCTTCTTAAACTTTGAAACTGACACTATTGTTTTAAATATTTGCCTGGAATTACATGCCACAGAAACAGCCTTACTATTTAGTATGTTTGGGCATGACCGATTTTATAGAGTCCTTTGGCTGAATCTACTTACACCAGACTGCAGGTCATAAAGTGTCTGAGTTACTATAATATTAAATACAGCATGGGAGCGGCTGCTTTCTTCATTCATGTTGGTTGCTGCAACAGTTCGGGACTTGTTCCCTTCTGACATCAATGACTCAATATCCTGAAGGAAATCATAAGAGAAACAATGGAAATGACAATGAGTCTGTTCTTCCCACTGTGCTATATTTCCAACTTACTTTGAATGCGCTGTCAGTTCAACATTACAAAACGTGAAATAATTTTGAAGTGCATATTAGTATAATCTCAAGTATGATATGCTAGGTAGCATATTTTGCCTCCTTTCCTATGGAACTATATTCTACTACAAAATCCCAGAATAAATTTCAGAAGAATTACAAGAGCTACCATCAGGTTCACGCCCTTAGGTTCACCGCTAACCCAGAAAAGGATAGGGAATTTTTTGTGAATTTGGTAACCATTTATTCTGTTACTTTTAAGCACAATTCCAACAGATTCTCCCAGTCTTCAGTTTCAGCCAAACATGTTCACAATGTCATGTTACGTAAGGTATTAAATGGCCAATACAAATAAATCTAGGTCATATCTAATCTGTATGTCACTCTACTTTTTCTAATATTATCTTCTTCAATAATTGGCCTAATGAATCATTTTGTTCAGAATCACTACCCCTGTTTCCCCAAAATAATACATGGTCTTATATTAATTTTTGCCCCAAAAGATGCGTTAGGGCTTATTTTCAGAGGATGTTTTATTTTGTTCCCCATGATTTTGCGCCCCCCCCACATGACCAGATCAGCTGCGCTGGGGAATCTATAACTAGGGCTTATTTTTGGAGTAGGGCTTATATTTCAACCATCCTCCAAAGATCCAGAAAAATCATGCTAGGGCTTATTATCAGGGTAGGTATTATTTTCAGGAAAATAGGGTACCTTTTCAGTATACATAAAGCAAAAATTTGATTGACCAGTTTTTCCTCAATATGCTTAACAATTAACTCCACATTTAAGAAAACTCTCCCCCATTAATAAGGCTTAGGAAAATGAATTTGTTTGATATACCAGTCTTGAATATTTGAAATATCTGTCAGAGGCTAGAGAAAGAATACTATGATATCTCCATTAAGAACTATTAAGCAAGTCATTTCTTACTTTGAATATTACAATCAGAGATATACAGGTATATTAATATCTTTCTTCCAGCAAAAATGAATACTAATATCGATTTTCCTATAATTGAAGAAATGTATAATCAAGATGCTACATTTATACTCTTCATTCATTTTGGAAAGGCTTCTAATTGCTCACTATGTGCAGAATTGATAAGTCCATATACTCTTCAATACTGGCAAGTACTCATATTAATTTACTGCTTTGTGCAAGTTTGACAAATAATCACATACCACGGCTTCTATGTAAAGTCTTTGCTTACCTCAAAGCTTGTAACTGCGAGTTGAGACAAACCATCTACATACGGACCCAATACTTTGTGCTCACGAACTTTGAGGGACTGTCGACTCCTTTGAAACAAAAAGAAACAAAATGGCTAAAATTCACTAGTAAACGCCATGCTTCAATTTCATTTCAACTGCAAAGGATCAATGACAACGATAACATGGTTTACCTAGCCCTGTGGTGGCGAACCTATGGCACTCCAGATGTTCTTGGACTACAAATGGCCATGCTGGCAGGGGCTGATGGGTATTGAAGTTCATGAACATCTGGAGTGCCATAGGTTTACTAGCCACCCCCACTCAGCAAAGCATGAAACCTTCCTCTAATCTAAGGAGCCTTTGTTCAACTTATGGAGCTCTTCGGAAGGAATACTCCCCACGCTTGAGGAAGTTTTTACACTTTGCTGATTGGAGTGGCTGAATATACTTCCATTACTTTAAGCAACATTTCTGATAATGCAAACTGATTTTCAGTATTTTCCTTCTGATGAGCTTAACCTACAATTGTCTTTCACGTGCTGAACCACAAGGCAACCCAGTGAAGCAACCGCAGTATAAATTAAAAAGGGTGATCCTGTGAGCTGACCTCCCTCCAGACACATGTTTTCGCTGCAACGTTAGTCTTATAACATTATCAAGCTATCTACATGGATGTCAAAATGCAGTGCCAGCTAGAAGGAAGTAACTATCACTGGCCTTCAGCATAATCATCAGTACCGAGACTATTAGAAACGATATGAGTCTCGGTGACTGGAATTTATGGTTGCCATTTGAACTCTTTCAAAAACCTCTTTGAAATACTTACAAATATATCTGCACATTTTAAATTACATGTGCCAGACTTGGGACTTTTGTACCCTGTTTGCTCTCTTTATGTATAAAATTGCAAGGGGTGGGAATGATACTCAAAAGAGCAAAGGGGAGTGCCCAGAAGGGATGCTGAACCCTTTGTGGCTGGCAGTTCTTGCACCTACATCTTTTTAGTTCGTTTCTTCCACTTAATACCAGCAGAGAGCCCAAATGAAGCACCTGGAGGGGAAGGGGAAGGAGAGACCTGAATGGGAGAAAAACTCAATCAACTTTGCCTACAGACTTTAGTTGTTTTCTTCCTCCCTACACACACACAAAATGGTGCAAAACCTCCTTGAAAGATATGACTCTGCCATCACTACAAGTAGTTTGTCAGCTACTGGATGAATTTCTAATTTCTAATCTGCTACGTTAGAACACTAACAAAATTACTCACCCTTTAGGGTCCAGTAAATCCCTGACTTTCTCATTATAAATTTCCATATAGGACACTTCAACTTTAAACGTATGGGAGTCATTTTCTTCTAAGGTAATTCTCTGAAATAAAGCACAGCAGAGTCGTGGAATCAGACCCAGCTGTTCCGTGTTGCCCATCATTGAGAAGGATTTTCCTGAACCTAGAAAAGAATAAATATGGGAAAGAAACGTAATTTTAAAAGCAATATTGACATTTTTCTTTAAAAAAAATCCTTACTACACTCTTCCAATTTGAATAAAACCCAGGGGTACACCTGAATATTGTGACAGATGATAACCGATCAACATGATCTGGTGACTAGAAATTATAGACAAGAAGTACACAGACACATCAGAACAGATAATTTTCAGAAAGAATGCACTCTGTCATCAATTGCTCTATTTTTTGACACTGTAATCAGATACTCGATAACAACTATCACAATTGTTTAACTCTTCATTACAGGATAGTCATGTAGGTGAAAACTGCTATCCATATTATTTATTTATTTATTTATTTATTTATTTATTTATTTATTTATTTATTTATTTATGGGTTTTTTATACCGCTCTACCCCCGAAGGGCTCTGAGCGGTGTACAACATAGTTTCATCTACACAGTGCACAATAACCCATATAAATACCCCATTAAAATTAGATTAAAATACAGCGATAAAAATTAATAAATAAAGATGACGTCCCGCAATAACCCCAATTAAAACCCTCCCAGAGGGGGGAAGTAACAAAGGTGGATCCCAAAGGGGGGGGCACTCTCAGCGACTGGACACTCCAAAAGCCCGGCGGAACAACTCAGTCTTACAGGCCCTGCGGAACTCACCAAGGTCCCGCAGGGCCCGGACAGCTGGAGGAAGAGTGTTCCACCAGGCAGGGGCCAGGGCTGAAAAGGCCCTGGCCCGAGTGGAGGCCAGTCGCATCATTGAGGGGCCAGGAACCACCAGCAAATTGGCCTCTGCCGAACGCAGAGGCCGAGTAGGGACATATGGGGTAATGCGGTCCCGAAGGTACGAGGGTCCCAGGCCGCGTAAGGCCTTAAAGGTCAACACCCACACCTTGAAGATGATTCGGAACTCGACTGGAAGCCAATGCAGGTGGCGCAACACAGGTTGGATGTGACACTAAAATGATTTACTCAATTTACAGGAAACATGTACAAAATAAAATTAGCAGCAAACCTTCTATGGAGAGTGCCTTTGAACTAATATAAATTAAATTGTGCCTTTGAACTAATATAAATTACAAATGAGGCTGTCTACTTCTTCAGCTCTTCTAAGCAATTCACAAGCTGGAGAACTATGAGAAGTTCCCACTAAAAAAAATAATGAAAAATGTACCTCTGCCCTATCATGACGTTTTTTGAGTCTGAAGAGTGCTTGCAGGTCTATGTATTTATTGACCTGTTATTTCATCTCAGCCACATATATATACAGATCTTCAACCAGAACCTATACATATTTATTCAGGGGTAATTTAATTCAAGTAAAATAGATTTAGCAACAGCTGATTACAGGTTTTGAGCTGTGAAATTATTGCTAGAAAATTCTAGTATTCCCTTACATGAATTTGGCTTAACATATAATTAACTTTTTATTGTGCTAAGCAATTTTTAAAAACAGTTGAATTGTAGCTTGAAATTTCAGCCAGAATCCACTTCCAGGAAATTTATGAATTGCTACTACCAGATTTCACCTGTTATTATACACAATTGGTACCACATTTAAGACAAACCCACACAAATTACACATTTTGCATGGGGAAAATATGCACAAGCCACAACACTCTAACTCATTTGGTTCTTGGTGCTGAATATGTTGTTCATATTCTGCCTTCAGTTTGAAAATAGACAACTATAACTCTAACCCCAACTGTGGTTATTTTGAGCCATTCATGCCATGATGCGACAATGGTAAGACTACATCCTTCAGAGTGTTAACAGTGCTTCCTGTATATTATCAATAATTCTTAAAATAATCTGTAAAACACGTTAGAATTACTCCAATATTACTGAGAGGAAGAGGAAATTTGAGTGCAGCAACTCTGCCCAGGATTGCTTACTGAGTTCACAGAAAGTTGACCCAGGAACTTCCTACTTCATTGCACTACAACAACCAAACATATTTTTGGTCCTGTCTACACCATTCATTGAATTGGCTCAATTTGGTCTTTATTTCCATGATAAATCAATCAGCCCTGAGTTGGATAATGTAATAATGAAGCCACTTTCTGGAAACACAATACATACATTTCAATATGGCTGCCACTAGACATTTATCCGGTTTCACTGACTCTTCTGAAAGATAATGTAATTATGCTGGACTCTTGTGGGAGATGTAGCATTATATTTTGATGATTATCTTAAAATACAAATACAGTAAAAGCTTTATTATCGTGCACCTATGGAAAATGAGAACTGCTGGTTAATCAAATATGCCAATTAACACAGCTTTTCACTATTTTTCTCTCTTTTTATTATTGATTGTATGCAGGTCACCCTAGCAACTGGCAGATGATGGGAAGCTGGGGTGCCTTACCAGCTGTGGAGGGAGGTCAGTGCCAACATCACTTCGAGATGTCATCACGTCAGCAATGTTTAGGGATACACTCTGGTATTTGGTCAAAACCTCTATGGTAGGGCCATATTGACCATAAAGCTTTTGCCCAAATACCAGAACATTTCCTTCAATGTTGACGGCAAGATGATGTCACTTCTGGAAGTGAAATCGTCACACTGATGGGGCTAGGGGCTCATTTTAAGTTTGGCAAGACACCTGCCAGCCAGTTGGATGGTGATGGGGAGAGGGGCCAAAATTGGGGACCCCCATTCCTACTCCGAATCTGGCAACCATAATTTTGTATTACCAGCCCTATTATTTGAGAATGCGCAGAGAGCAGGGAGTTCAGAAACACTTCATTTGAAAGGGCAGGTTATAAGTCTAAATAATTTTCTCCTTTTGGCTGAAGATGTTGGTTGAGTATGGGGTTACCTTTCCCATCAAACTATGGTTGCAGAACATCTTGGTTTGGTTTGGCTGCTGCCCCACTGTCTCTACCATGCTCTAGAGCAAGGTTGTTGAACTCATTTGTTACAAAGGCCAGATATGACATAAATGTCCCTTGGGTAGGCTGGGCTATACTTACCTAAAATGTAATGCCAAATACTAGAAATACAAACTTTATAGAAGACACAGGCAAAGCCAATCAATGATATTTTTGCTTAAAAATCAAACGTGCTTAAAACAATAACACTCGCACAGTATTTTCTTTATTTAACAGTCCTTAATAATTGGTACCTCTTGCTCTGAATTACTCCATCACAATCTGGAGTCAAAGTCTGTACTGAAGCAACTGACACAGAGATTTTGGAATTTTCTGTGATCCATTTTCTCTGAACGTTCACGAGGTTCCAGAGGAGCTCCAGACAGAAATAATTGATCTGCAGTGTGATACTGTGCTCAAGAATAAATTTACTGAAGTTGGCATTAGCAAACTTTACCAATTTGAGGGTTCACATTATCCCCAGTGTAAGGTTTTTGCTGATAAAAACTTTGTCTATGTATGGGCAACATGTGAGTGTAATCGCTCTTCTCTGTAATGAATGTAAATAAATGAAAAGTACATTCTCAGATTACAGAGATACACCTGAACAGCATACTCAAAACTGCACACTCAAATAATATAGCAAGGAACAGAAGAAGAAAGCAGAACATAGAGCATGACCAACCAAAATCCTGCCCGGATCCCGGTTAGAGAGAGGGAAAGAAATGCTAGGACAGGAATCCCCAAACTTTTTGAGTCTTTTGAGCCTTCAGGCACATTTGAAATTCTGACACAGCATGGTGGGGGCAGCCAACAAAATGGCTGTCACAAAAAGGCTTCCAAGAACAGCCACAAAATGATTGCCACAGCTTAACTTCAGTAACACAATATGGATCCCTGTGCTGTAACGGCAGATGCAGCCAAAGCAGCATTTTAAAAAATCTGCACAGCCACTCAAATCTCTAGTAGTCGATCAGAAGCCATGCTGGGCAAAAGCCCTACCTGGCTCCACCCACTTCCCAAAACACTCAGAGGGCACCGGAAAAAGTGTCAGTGGGTACCATGGCACCTCTGGGAACATTGGGCAACTTTGGCCCCATCATTTGGTGGCAATCCCTGTGATAGGATAGCAAGTCTCCAGGGCAGTGACAATATATTAAAATTTTCCCTATATTTAGCCACAAAAGGTAACAGTCTCACCTGTTTGTCCATAGGCAAAAATGCAGGCATTATATCCCTGAAAGGCCTTCTCAAGAATTCCTTCTCCAAGGCACTTGAATACTACTTCTTGACCTATAAAATATATATAGTATCACTTGAAACTGAGACAAAACCTTGAACTAAGTAACTGCTTTATTTTTTAAAAAATTTGACAACACATGTAGCTTTCAAAAAACATGACTAATAGTACTAAATTGTTTTAGGGTATGGTTGGAGAGTACATCATGGAGCGACTCCTCTGAAGGTAAGAAAGGCTAGATCTGGTCAGTTTTATGCAACTGCCTTGATGACCATAAAGCAGCAATGCTGGAAGAATTGACTCCGGACTGTTTAAAGCCATGCTTAATTTATGGGTAGATGATTTCCAAAACATCTGGGTATTCACAAAGAGTAGCTGTGCTTACTTTTCACAAACCTAGTCCTGCTTGCTCATGATTCAGATTAGATTAGTTGTTAGACTCATATACTTGCTCCTCCTCCTCCTTCCATTCACCCATGGAACAACTATTGAAGATTTCACAGTGTGGGAAAAAAATCCACGGCATACTGCAATGTCTGAACTGCAGACCTTTAACAGCAATTTGTTTCTTGTCTACAACTGGGACTGAATAAAGTAGAATCTGATTCCTGCATGTAAAAAACAAGGCCTTCATTAAGACCATTCAGTGCTTATAATTCCCTAAGCAAACTCTGACTTGCACACTGGTGTGTACCTCATAGGGATGCAGTCATGGCTCAGTGGTAAGAGAATCCCAGGTCCAGTGGCAGACATCTCTAGTTAAACCAAGATTTGTGTAGCAGACAGCTCCAGTTAAACCAAGAATCAGGTAGTAAGATCTCTGCCAGTGACCCCGGAGAGCCACTGGCAGCCAAAGAACACAATAATGACCTTGTCAGAACAACTCAGCATAAGGCAGCTTCATGCATGTGTTCAGTTCTTCGCTTGGGATGGATTTTGAAGAAAAGTACACAGTGTAATGCCCTGCTGAATAAAACATGTTCTCTCTATCCTCTTTTGAATTGTTTGGTAACATCCAGTGACACGAACAGTTCTTTGTAATTTAAAATCTTACACACTGAATTGTGAATATTGGCTGGCTCTCACAATGGCATTCTTTTGTTACCTCCGAATTTTGCTGTAGCAGTCAAAAACTAAACAAAACTCAAAGTAATCTTAGCAAGGGGTACTATTCATTGAAGACGGGATTATTTTGTTTACACGAGGGCAAATTCATAGACTTTTTATGCACTGAATGTGTGCATACCCCAACCAACCAATTCCAGAGCTAGAATAGATGTTACCAGGTATGTGGGGTAATCTCAGATTTGGAGAAAAACATTGAAGAATTTACATCATTCCCAAGTAACTTGCAACACACTCATAAATTGCATATAAACGTAAAAGCAGAAAAGTAAAGATCAGCCAAAAGTGGGGCAACTCAATTAGGCAGGGAGTGGTGAGGAAAATTCCAGGTTAGGCAGCCTGGGGAAGGTAACAAAATGTGAAATCAGGCAGACTGGCAAAGAAAAGAGACAACTGGTTCAGAAAGTTTGAAACCCAGATGACTTGGCAGAGCAAAAGGAAAAGAAGTGGGGACCACGCAGAGGGATGGGATTTCCTCTCTCCCACAAATCCTGCTGGTCCTCAGCTTGGAATGCCATCCAATACATTTGTCAAGAAAGAAGTTTCAATGAGTCATTTGATGCTTTCGCCAGATACTTATGCTACTATGTGCAGCCTTCTTTCTTCTTTTCCATTGCATGATCTATGTGATATAAGTATCATTTCAGTCTACACTTACTTTCTTGCATAAAGTTATAATTAATTCAAAAGAAAAACAAGGTAGGCTTATGTATCTTAATATTCTACTTGATGACTTCTATTAGAAGACAAGCTGTGGGTGTCTATATACAAGAAAGGACAGATGTGCTCCAATCAACACCACAGGGTTCCATGTACAAACATGGCTACATCCACCTAACAGGGAAAGGCTAGGTCTTCAAAATTAGAATTCAGATTAGAATTCAGAATAAAGCTGTATACATCAAATAAGGGTAACTTATTTATGTGTCACCCAACATCTAGAATACATGTGCACGTGTATCAGATACACTGGCATTCAATGCAAGCACTCACTCACTGTAAAACTGTTAGTTCCAAGTCAACAAACAAACAGATTGTTCCTAGAAACTCAAAACAGTTTATTCAGGGGGTTGATACAATCTTCAGTATCCGGATATTCTTGGAAAAATTAATACTACTTAGGGATGCAAAATTCTTACAGGAAGTCCAATGTCAACATCAAGGAATCTCTATTTTTCACTGCTGAGGTCATCCATAGATCTAGGCTAGGTTGTCACCAGTATGTTGATCATACTCAGCTCTCACACCTGCAACTGATCCCAGGAAGGCTGCAGAAACCCTGAACAAGTGTCTGGAGGCAGTTATGGAATGAATGTGGGCCAATGTTCTACTAGTGGGTGGAAGATCTGACACAGGATTTTATAGTGTTACCTGTACTGCATGGAGTTGTACTCCCATTGAAGGAACAATCCTGTGGTCTAGGCATGCTTTTAAATCCTGCTGGATAAGCAAAGGAGAGTTGTAGCCAAGAGTGCCTTCTACCAGTCTTAACTGGTTAGCCAGCTGCAGCCTTTCCTGGGCAGAAAAGATCTGGCCACTGTGTTGAATGACCTGTTTACAACTAGATTAAATGACTGCAATGCGCTCTGTGTGGGATTCATTGCATGTTTTAAATCGTTAAACTGTCCAGGTGGTCCTTGTGAAGGCCGAAAGGAAAGGTATAATTTTTGTAATAAATGCAAGACTGGCTCTAAAAATGATGCTGGATTCTAAGGATTTAATGTTTTAACCTTCCCGAAATGATATTTGAATTTGCTAACCATGCTTCCATATGGAAAATTTCAAAAGAAATTCTATGGAATGACAACAATGACATTTATATCACTGACAATGACAACAATGACATTTATATCACTCAGTTCAAGCTGTCAAAAAGAATACAGTAGTATCACTTTGTCCTCAATGGATCTGAAACAAAAGCAGGAACCAAACCGGGGGTGGGGGGATAGGTTGGGGGAAATGAAGGTTCTTCCTAACATTTTTTTGCAGGGGAAAGACAGTGTTCACAGTTGCAAATAGAGGAGATTGTGCAAGTTCCACGACCTTTTAAAAAGTTCAAATAGCAACTGTAGTGATGAATATTAAACCATACAGTTCTCCTATTTAAACCCCATCCCCATGTTCATTTCCTCACAGGAAAATGCCCAGGTACCTACACAACACAAAGACATTATTTAAACACAAACATCCCACACACCATACTCTGGTAAAAGTAATAGGGACATTGCCTCGTATGAAGTTACTGCAAAATTTTAATTTTTTTTGACAGATCAGATCACAAGCTTCACATTTTGTGGACGTTCACCCAGCAATTCAGGCAATCCCCCACATCATTAGGATTAAGAAAGCTACAGCCATCCCCACTAGTGGTATGGAATTCAGTACTCTAGAATTGCTGATAATAAGGATTTGCCAGTTTATTAGCCACCACACATCTACACATCAAAACAGTCAAAAAGTACACTCAGCAGAATTCATCAGACTGCAAAGATTACATGATTGAGATGATGTGCTAAACACAAGCAAAAATGACTGAGCTGTACAGATGATAATGCTGCATCTAATCACACTGACAGCGATGTTAAAACATATTTATAGTGCTGTTCTATTCTCGAAGCAGAGTATGTAAAGGTGGTAGAGTTACTTTTCTATCAGAGAAGTAGTCCAACTCTAAACTGCTTGTATTATGAATATAACAAGAATATAGATGGCCCTTTGCCATCCACTATTTGGGATCCTCTGGCTATCGTAGAAGATATAATAGTGGATATAATAATTCCATTTTTAGCAAACATTTGCATTCTGGGTGTCAATGTACAATGTACTGTACATGTACAATGTACAGACTCAGAATGTAATCATTTTTGAATGGGAAAAATGAGATTATATTCCCAAATAAATACTAAAATAAATTAATCACAGAGAAGTACCTCTCTATGTCTTTTTTACTTGAACCCAGGGACGTAGGTAAAAGGGGGGAGTTCTCAGGTTCAAACCCCTCCCATTACATACCCGGCTTGCTTGAAACAATGCATGGAATGGAACAGCCAGAAAGCCCTCAGTCACCGAACCCACCCCATAAAAATCTATACCTACGTCATTGCTTGAACCCAAAGTATTTCATATACAGGTATTAAGCTGCATTATCAATATATTTCAAAACTGAGACAATATTCAAACACTGTGTAGTTCACCAAGTCTGAGAAATGTTGAACTAGAATCACTCATCAAGAGAAGACATATGAAGAAGCCAGTATTTAGACCAAGCGTGGAGGGAGGAGAAAGCAGAATCTTGGAAATCAACTAAGGTCAGTGAAGATGAAAAACGGTACCTGCATATTTTGCGGTGTTTGACTCATCCATAGACCAAAAGCAGTAATCAAAGGCAAATACCTGCATAAAAAAATAAACATTAAATTAAGATTTTCCACAAGACATCGAGACTCATTCCAGTTTGAAGAACAATATCTAATTTTACAGGTTTAAAAGGGGTTTAAAGTAATTTATTTTAGAACTCAAATGCCTCCTCCCTAATAATGAGCAAAAAATTTTTTACCTGGACCACCACACCAATAACCTTCTAAATGGGTCTGGCACTGTTGAAAATGAGCATCAACAGCAGTGGTGGGATTCAGCAGGTTCGCACCATGTTGGCAGAACTGACTGTTAAAATGGTGCTTGTAAACCACCATGAATCCCACCACCAGAGCCGATTGTTAAATTATTTGAATCCCACTACTGATCAACAGCACTGCATAAGTAGAACTCTGCTACTATTTCTACCTTTTCTCCAGTTAAGGTTGTAGAGATATAACAAGCTTTTCTAAAGTTCTCCAGTTCTTTCAAATTTGAGAGAGTATTGTTAATTATGTACCTGAGGAAAACTACTTTCTTACAGATAAAACTTAAACTGAAGGGGTTTTTCTCCATAATGTGGGGGAATAAAGTGCAAGTAAAGAGGCCAAAACCATGGGGATCTCATTAAATTGGATGAGTGGCCAGTGAAGTGGTAATGAAGTTCAGTACAGCTAAATGTGAGGTGATGCACACTGAATATAAATATATGCTAATGAGATCTGAACTGGCCAAGACTGAGGATGGGGGAAATCTGGGCTCAATGATTAAGTTGATTCAGTGAATGGCTGTGGTCAAAAAGGCAAACTCATTATTGGAGATTATTAGGAAAAAGATTGAAATAAGATGGCCAATACTGCAAGGGTGTTGCAGAGTTGGAAAAGTACAGAAGAGGGCAGCCAAGATGCTTAAGGGCTGGACCACTTTTCCTATACGGAAAGTCAAAATAGTCTAGAGCTTTTCAGTTTAGAAAAAAGGTAATGCCATGACTGAACACAATACCAGAATAGGGACTCAATGGCGTTGATGGGCAATAGATTCTGGATACACAAAAGTACTTCTTTAATCAAACAAGTACCCTGTTTCCCCGAAAATAAGACAGTGTCTTATACTAATTTTTGCTCCCAAAGATGCGCTATGTCTTATTTTCAGGGGATGTCTTATTTTTCCGCTCCACAGCTGCATGCTCTGGTCGACAGGCATGCTTCCAAACAAAAACTTTGCTACGTCTTACTTTTGGGGGATGTTTTATATTTAGCACTTTAGCAAAACCTCTACTACGTCTTATTTTCAGGGAATGTCTTATTTTCGGGGAAACAGGGTAATTACATTGTAGAATTCACTACAAGAGGACATTGTGATGGTTACAAATATCGATAGGTTTCAAGTGGGATTAGATGGAGGAGAGGTCCATCAGTGGCCACTAACCAGAGTGATAGAAGGGAACAGCCACATTCAGAGGCAGTAATCCTCTAAATACTAATGTTTGGAGGCAACCACCAGCAAAGGCCTCTATGCCCTGCTTGTTTGATCTCCTAGCCAACTGGCTAGCTGCTTGAAAAAGGATGCTAGGCTGGACAGACCACTGGCTGAATACAGCAGGGCTGTTCTTATGTTCCTGGGTAAGTTTGTTGTATGCAACTGTTGTGGTCACATTGCTCGTAACATCTAAACATGTTTTGTTCATGATGAATTTAAACCTGATTTATTCTCATTCTTGTGCATGCCTTCCTCCTTTCATGCACGGAACCAAAAAGACTGAAATGTGCTGCGATGTCTGAATTCTTGTGCTACAACAAAACTCAGTTTGTTCCTTGCACACAAACAGGAATGATAAAACAGGATTAAACTGTTAGATACAACTTCCAAAAATTTAAAATCTTCAATGTCAGCTCCACATGCAAGGGGAAAAAAGAGTACAGAAGCAAGAGAATATATCAGGCACAACTCCTGCAAACCAGAGCTAATTTGCAATGTCTGAACACAGCTACATAGTTAAATCCAGACACAGATATGGGCAACTGGCCATCCTTACCAGTAAATCTATCAACAACAAAGGCCTCCTTCTCCAACCTGTCAGGACCCTGAAATAAGCGAGGCTGTCTCTCTATGAACCTCTTATTTCTCAGATGAGAATTTAGCAGTTGAAATACCAATGGCATATGGCATGTGAGCTCCACAGTATAACAGTATGTAGACATCTTTCCCCCACATAAAGAATATCTCATCAGCCAATTAAGTTTTGTATCACCTTGAGTCCACCACTCCGCAAAAGATTTTTGGGGCTATCGAGTCATAGCTGACCCCAAACAACTGACCAATGCAAACAAACCTCTTAAGAAAACAATCATCTTTAACTCAATTCTGTCTCATTTTTTTCAGTTGCAAAGACAGATGTGTTAACATTTTTGCCAGCTAATCGTTCACTCTTGCCTCATCAATGACATGATAAACTTCTAACAACTTTTTAAAATTACTAAATTCAAAGCAGCCATTTCAAGGTGGCCACAAATCACTCTTAATCCCTACCTGAAAAAAAATAATAAAAATTCTCAGAATCTATGTTTCAACTTGTTCATTTTATCCTAGCCATTCTCCAAGGTGTTCTAGGTGGTATATATGTTTTCTCTTCCCAAGGAGATTAGGGTGACATGCTGTCCTTTCATTTCAGTTGCATACTTGAATGAATACACAGCACAACAGTCAGAACTGAAATATGAGATGGATTTCTGCCTGTTTGGGAGGCAGAATATTCTTACGATCAGCAGGAAAGAGTGGCTCCCTCTTTGCTATACTTTGCAAAAACTCCAGAGGATATTGTGCTAAGCAGTCTTTGTGATGCTTTTCTTATCAGTGATGCTGCTACAGGGTATTCTAAATCAAGTTTGCACAAAAGCTATGCATGCAATTATCTATCTTCTGGTATCAGAACAATGGTGGTCATTAATCAACCAACATTGTTACATATCCCATAAGTAATTTAAGGACTACCTCCCATTAAGACACTCAAAATAAGAACCACTTGCTCCCATATTAACTTGCAGAGAAGTTAAGATCTTCAATGAAAGTCAAGCCCTAGGCCTCTCCACTTTTTTCTGTGGTAAGTAGAGAGGCTACTAGAGCCCTCTTGCTGGCTCCCCATATTGGAACTTCCTTTCCTTGCTCACGTGCCTGGTGTTAACGCTGATGTTTTTTAGATGCCAGGTTAAAATGGTTATTTACATGGGTATACTTTGTAAATTTTAGAACTTGTTTTTCATAGACAAAATGTACATGCTTTTAGACAAATTATATTTGGAGCAGCCAAAAATTGCTGGATATTTAAGTGTATAGCTTATTTAGGGGGTTGGTGATCTAAGATTACCTTATGAAGTCCAAACCCAAATTATTCTATTTATGATGAAAACTTCCACTACCCCTTACACAGCTAGTGGGGAACAGACATGAATCTTGATCATGTGTGCTGGCTACCACCTGCAGAAGGTATGCAAGTCTGGTATCCAGATGCCCAATTTCCCTAAACTTTCCACATGTCAAAAAGCAGCAGAATTACACCGTCTCACATATATTTATATAAGTGTACACCAGGATCACATTACTGTTTACCTGAAAGGAAGGCTATTTTTCCCCTCCATGTACTACTAAAAAAAAGAGGCAACTGTCTAAGTTCACATGTAAGTTACATTTACATACAGTAACTAAAAAAAACTTCTTGTGTATAATCTTTTCAGGGGGTTTATCTTTCTTCTTGAACTAAACATGAACACCCTTTAAAAGATGTTCTAGATATCTTAATATCATTGTAGACAATATGGTCTGCATTTCAACCAACTATTTGTAGGAACAACTTTTAAAAACTCACCTTCGGAAGTTTCCTGGAAGATGGAAATTCAACAGCAGTAATAATAATATCAGCATAACCGAAAGGGATTTAAAAGACAGAAAATATTGTTAATGCTTGGAACTATTAAAATACTGTTCATTCAATTTTGGCAAAAAGGCTGTTGGATTTAATAGATTAAAACATCACTGCAAATGTTTTTCTAGGAACAATTCACATTGTTTGCTGATAAGGAAAACATCCAGAAAAAAAGGAGCAAACAGGTACCGGTAATCTGCTAAACTTCAATTTACCCAAGTTAAAGGGTAAAATCAAAGTCTGGTACTAGAATACCTTAACAGTATACTAGATAGGGGCTTATTTATAAATCTATCACATTTTTATCTCACCCTTCCTTTAAGGAGCTGAAGGCAGAATGCCATGGATTGGATCCAACAGCAATCTCCACTGACAGAATAAATTTCCAGTAACAGAACAATGTTGAAGAACAGTAGCACCATCCCCTCTCTCTCACTTACTGTTAATTTCAGTGTTTCCATTTTTCCTTAGCAAACAAATATCGTTAAATAAAGCTTTTCTTAGAGTTTTCATGTTTTCATAAGTTTGATCAGCACACGTGAAAACATTTCTGTGTCTTCTACCACTGCTTATTAATTTTAGGTTCATTTTGTTATAACTTGAAATGCAAACATACTGCAAGTCTGTAAGTGAGTTACCGGTAATTTAAAAAAAGTTTCAAAAGTCCGTAACATTTTGTCTGCAGTGTTTTATTTACATATGAACATATTCAGAACCGTACTCCTGTTCAAACCATAGCCATCCACCAAGAAGCAAATTTTATTGTCACATTCCTGCAGGCACACAGATCCAAGGTCATTAAGGGCTTTGTAGGTGATCATTAGAATCTTCATTTGAACCTGATAACTTTTCAGTAACCAGTCAAGTATCTACAGAATGGGAATGATATACCAATTCCACTTAACAGCCAATGGTGGCCAAGATACATAATTCTATACCAACTGGAGTTTCCAAGTTGTCTTTGAGGGCAAGACCCATGTAGAGTGTACTACTATAGTTTAACATCCAGGTAACCATAGCATACATCCATGCAGCCAGATCAGCCAAATCAAAGGCATCTTCCAAGTTAAATGAAGTTGGTAGAATGCCCGGGGCGGGGGCGGGGGGGGCATCGTCCTGCATTTATAAACCTTATTTTTGGCAAAATGCTCTCCTTCTCTGCTGTAAGATTAGGCTAGTACTACAAAACCTATCTGCCATCTTTCCTAAAGATGCTGTGAGAATTGACAAGAGATCACCAAATGCTTAGTTTTACTACCACAAACCAGGGATCCATGAGAAGTCATAGATAATGAAGGAATCAGAGTTGTATTTATGCACATGCAGGACTTGACTGCTCATTCCCATTAGATCAGGAGGTTATTCCATTTGCAACAAAAATGAGTGTATTGGCAAGGGGGTAACCATGCTAAACCCTGCCCCTCCCTCAAATCAACAACTTCCGGTGTTTTCAGCATTATACTTCCAACTCAGTTCCAATATTTAAAAAAGGGCTGGGTTGGAAGAAATGTATCAAAAGCAACAGAGAGGCAGGGCAGGGGAAGGGATTTAGCTCCCCTTACCTATGTGTTTAATTGTGAACAAATACACACATGCCTTCTATGATGTCCACTTTTGGCCCTAGCTTCACATGACCAGTGCTGGAACAGGAAGGAAAATTGCACTAAATGGCTAGATGCACATGCAAAATCACCATCACAAATCACACATCAGGGGCAGATTTCATATCACCTCAACATACAATATTTTTCAGTTAAGGCAGCTCAGAAAGTCAACTGAACTAGCCGTTAATTGTATTTCCAGAAATACATGGCACAACACACACATTCCACAGATAAGAATTCTTATATGTATACACACACACACACACACTTGTACACACACCCTAGACTCAAGTTTCCACAGTCTCAGTTTCCTGAGCAATCATGGAAACACTGCTTTATGCGTTACTCCGGATAGACACAATTACCAGGAATTCTGCTCTGCCAAACAGAAGGATGTGAGAGAACTCAGGGAGTAGAATATCAAGGCAAAATTTTAAACTAAATTCACATGAACAAGATTAATTAGATGTTATTAAGCTGACTTCACTATAGAGAGGGGCAAGAAATGCTACCGCTGTTACATATTTATAGAGGTTTTTACAGAACATAAATTGGAACTTATCCTTGGCTTTTGCAGGAACCATTCTCATGGGAATACAATTAGATTATAATGAAGGGGAAAGACCAGACATTAATGGTAGTAGTGCGCATAATCTGCGTGTAGCCAAGTAACAATATGTACATACTTCCTTTTTAGATACTTTTTATATTTACCGTATGTCAACTCTTTCATTCAGTTTTTGACTATTGAAAACCCGTTTTAGTACAAATTTAAATATTTATAATTCACATAATATTTCAGAGTCTGGCAAGCTTTGATTGTAGGAGCCAGTCCAAAGATTTAGGAGCCAGACTTATATTTCATCCTCCAAGGTTCAGTATTTTAATAGTCATCTTTTTTAAAGTGACTGCTAGAGATAAATATTTCAGAAAAAATAAAGGCATGTGAAAAACAAAAATAAAATATGGAAATGGGGCGGAATTGCAATACATGGGATATTTACTTTTCTTTCAAACTAATTTTGCTGCTTTAATATAAGTGCATAATTTACAAATTAAGAGTATACACTTGAACTATTTAATATATATGGAATTCAAAAGTATAAATGCCTTGTACAGTTATACGAGCAAAATTGAAAATATGCACATGTATCTTAATTTTGCCATCCAAAATGGAGGAAAAATATAAAAGCTGATGGTAGCAGGCAAACATTCTCAAATAGTTACAGCAAAATGAGATATCAATACACCTGGAAATCAAGCTAAAGTTTATATCACTTAACTGTTATAATTAAATACATGGCATAATTATTTGCATCTCATCAATAAATTCATCCTTGAAAATCTATATATATATATAAAAAGCTAACAGTGTATTTGTTACTGATGCTCTAACGCCAAAACGCCTGGACCGATTGCTTTGAAATTTTCACACAACGTCGCATTTGCATGCGGCCAGGTTTTCATACTGTTTCCACTCCTCCTGTTGTGTACATGTCACAACTGTGCCCGTTATTGTGTACATGCCACACCTGTGACAGTTGGAACCACAGTTCTGTTCTGCAACAGCGCCATCTGGTGGCCGTCAAAGCAACACCCTCTGATAAAACAACCATGCTGCCTTTGAAAACCCCTGCCACCTGGAGTGAAAGGGATGGGGCCCACCATCTGGACATGGCCCACCCACCCTAGCGGAGGAAGGGGAAGGTGAGGGAGAGCCCGTGGGTTTGCTGGACCAAACGCTCTGAAATTTGAACACAACATAGCTCATGCCTCCCAGTGTGTTTTAAGCTACTTACCTAGCTCATGTACCACATCTGTCCCAGGTAAACCATAATAACAAGCCCAGTTCTCCCCCCCCCACATAGGAACCAAAAGTCAAGTAGAAACGGATACCCTTTCATACACACATCTCTTAGGGGTGCGTTTCAGCCTAACTGTGAGAGGTATTGTGTACACGCCACACCTGAGACAGTTGGAACCATGGTTTTGTTCCGCAACAGTGCCATCTGTTGGACGTCAATAGCAACACACTTCGCCTGCAAGGGAAGGGAGTGAAAGGGACGGTGTCCACCATCTGGACATTGGCCACCCACCCTAGCAGAGGAAGGGGAACGTGAGGGAGTGGGGTGCCATGCAGGGGAATGGGAAAGAGGGAGGGGAGCGAGGGGCCCCTTGCCCCTCCCCTCCCTTGCAAGCATGGTGCAATGACACATGTTAGAACCGTTCGCTTTCTCTTTTCTTTCTTTTCCACTTCACCAGACTAAGCCACAGCAACGCGTGGCTGGGTACGCTAGTATGTTATATATATCAACAGTAAACTCAAGTATACTTAAGTATAAGTAAATTAAGTACAAGTAAATTAAGTAAATTAAGTATAATTAAATTAAGTATACTTAAGTATAAGTAAATTATTATCTATTGCTGTAGATTTTGCATAAAAGTTTCCATGCAGTACATTTTGAATAAGTAAAACCCTGTCTTTTAAAGCATTTGACACACTCCAAAAGAAAAACATTAATACACTTTTTTCAGTTATCCTCAATAAGTTAACGATTTCTCCTTTGGAAAAATCAAAGTCCTCAGACATTTTCATGCTAAACACTTTGCCTATCACTTATTACAAAGGGGAAAATATTGCATAATTTTTAGTGTACTGCCTGACTTTCCCACAGAAAAACTGGCGGCGGGGGGGGGGGAGTCTTAAAAAAAACCCCAAAGGTGCTATGCCATGTTGGTTGCACAAACTGGCCTGAAGCCAAACCGAAAAGGGTTTAGCGCAGATGTTCCATCACAGAAGGCCTGGTGGTGTTCCACAACTACTTTGTAAATTACCTATTTTTGCAATATATTGTATTGAATTGTTTGAGGTATGCATTATACTATTTTAGTGCATTTTTCCTCTAATTTTGTAATTTGTTGGCTGTATATTTTTGTTTGCTAAGAAGTAAATAAACTATTTCTTTCTATGGCCTGTGCTACTATTATGTGAAAGTAACGGACAAATTCCAAACAGTATACTTTTCCTTCCCTATTGTAACAGTACTCGTTTGGAGGCTGCTTGCCTGCCTCCACATTGGTTGAGAGTGTCAGTTGTGACTTGACGGCATGTTCCACCAAATTGTAATAGTGGATCCAATGCATTTTTGCATGGCTATTTTAAATTTAATGCACCATCCACAAAAATATAACTTTCCTGTACTAAGGAAATCAAATGATGTGCTAAAGATTGGAAGATAGAAATTTTTAATAATAAAAGTTAATTATTCCTTATTTTTACAGCTGGTGGCAACAGATCTTATTGATGCTGCTACAAACTCTGATAAGAATTATGTACTCTTTGCATATCTCTGTTCTAGTAGGAAACAGCCCTTACTGTAAGGTAAAGGACTTATCAAGGCAAGCCTATATTGTTTGCAGACAATAAACTCTCTAAGCCCATGATGGCGAACCTATGGCACAGGTGCCAGAGGCGGCACTCAGAGCCCTCTCTGTGGGCACGCGTGCCGTCATCTCCCTCTCCCCCTTGCCCCACCAGAGGCTGCTGCCAGCAGACGCGTTGTGGGTCAGGCTGCACAGGCTGGCCGTGCACAAGGTGCTCTGCCGGCTGGGACTGAGCTTCAGGAAGGCCCTCTTGAGTCGACCTGATTGGCTGTACGTACCATCGAGTATCCTGGTAGTACTCATCCTAGTAGTGGAGTTGCTGGGAGAATACCCCCTCTCCTCCACAACGCTTGGGAGAATGGAGGCTGGCATGCTTTTCTTGGTGAGTAACTTTTGGAATCAAACTAAAACTTTAGGGGTAGGGTTAAAAACGGCAGCCTGAGCGCAGTGGTGGGATTCAGACGGCTCGCCCTCATTGGGATGAACCATTTGTTAAGGATCCCCCTTCCCTGGGAGAGAGAGAGATGGAGCTTTTAGTGCAGGGAGCCTAGGGCAGGGAGGAGAGATCTTGCAAGATCCCTAGGCTCGCAGTGCTCAGCAAGATATGCAAACTTAATTTTGCAGAGAGATCTCCTGTCCTGCAAAAAAGTCCAGATCTTGCCTGGAGGAGCCCTCTCTGCAAAAGCAAGTTGTCTGCTGGGTTCGCTCCAGTGGCTTTCTCTGATCGTTGCCATTGGAAAGGTGAGGGGGCATCCAACCAAGCAGGCAGAGGGCAAGTCTGCCTAGCAAGCGGAGTCATACCTTCGCCCTCGGTGCGCTGCCCTGGGAAAAGTGCATCCTCCTTGCACACACACAAAAAAGCATCCCTGGGTCCCTCGCTCCTCTGCAGCATGACTTTCAACGCCCAGATTGCATCAAGTCCAAGTTAGCAGCTTGGTGGTGTCTATGACAGAGGCTGATGCTGCTAACTACTCTGCAATCTGCTTGGGATTCAGGTTTTGGTATCGATTTTGCAGTGTGCTCTTCCTCCCTGGCAGTTTGCAGACTTGCCTGCAAGTTTGAAAAAGGTTCAGCTTCGCAGATTTCTGGGGAAAGTGAAAAAAAGAATCTGTGGGGAAAGTCTTCCCTTCTTCCTCCACCCCAGCCGCTCCTGTGGGCTGAGGTGATGCTGTTAGGAAATGGGAAGCTCTTTCAGAGATCGGGAAGGAAGAACTTGTTTTAAAGAGGCTGATGTTTGGGTCCATGTTATCTGTAACTGCAACAGGTTGTCTCTGTGTGTGTTGTTTTCTCTCCCTTGCAATCAGTAATGTCTGAAAACTCCCCTTTTGCAACTGGATTTGTATGAGGCTGTCAAACTTTAGTCCAAAATAAAGAAACTGTAGATATTAACTATACTAGTCTTTATTGGAAATACTAAAGACCAGGAACAGTAATTGAGGATTCTGAAGACCACAAGCAAAGTTTGGGCTTAAATTCCCTTGTCCCGTCCCCCGCCCTGCCCCCCTGGCCAAGTGTTGGCATTTGCGATAAACAAGTGGGTTTTGGGTCGCAGTTTGGGCACTCGGTCTCTAAAAGGTTCGCCATCACTGCTCTAAGCTCATCAAATATAGTAAGTGGCTGGGCAATCCAACATTTCCCAACACTGTTTAATATGATACATGTATTTAACATGATAAATGTAGGCATCCTTTAAGACAGCCAAATAACTTGGGCAGATGAGGAACTGGGCACCTACACCTTTCTGACCTTAAGACACTATGGTGTTCTTCTCCTTGGCGGAAACCATAGGGATTAGTGGCTGGGAACTCCTGAGGCCAAACGGTCACACAATACCAGCAAATGATGGTTCCTTCTGATACACAGCAGTACTGGGATAGCCAGTGAGAAGTATCATTGCTATAACACACTTTTACTTTCAGCCTTTAGCTGTAGAAGGGAAAGAGAAGGAAATTGACTTATCCCTTTGCTCCCCTTTTCCCCAGCAACTCCACTACTAGGATGAGTACTACCAGGATACTAATAAGAATCAGAGAAAAAGGACACAGGGCTTGCAATCTCTATCCACCATCAATTAATGAACAATATTATCAAATTAAAAAATACACAAGTGACTAGGAAGACCCGTATCAACCAGGTAGTTGAGAAGAATTCTGAAATATAAATATTATAAATATAGTCAGTAGTCTCCTTGATGAAGTAGGCCATTCTAAAAGTATTTGCTATGTCATATACTACAGTAGCAGAATTTTGCAGCAGAGGCATAGTGGTTAAGAGCAGGTGTACTCTAATCTGGAGGAACCAGGTTTGATTCCCCACTCTGCTGCCTGAGTTGTGAAGGCTTATCTCCGTGGTGGCGAACCTTTGGCACTCTAGATGTTATGGACTACAATTCCCATCAGCCCCTGCCAGCATGGCCAATTGGCCATGCTGGCCGGGGCTGATGGGAATTGTAGTCCATAACATCTGGAGTGCCAAAGGTTCGCCACCACTGGCTTATCTGGAGAATTCAGATTAGCCTGTACACTCCAACACATGCCAGTTGGGTGACCTAGTCACAGTTCTTCAGAGCTCTCTCAGCCCCACCTACCACACAGGGTGTTTGTTGTGAGGGGGGAAGGGAAAGGAGTTTGTAAGCCCCTTTTAGTCTCCTATAGGAAGGAAAGGGGGGATATAAATCCAACTCTTCTTCTTGAGTCTGTGGGAACCTTTGAAATTCTAATACAAAGGTTGCCGTGGAAGCGGGGGGGCAATTACAAAACATCCCCTATGGGAGGCAGTCAAGCACAACCACGGAAGAAGTACAAGTGCAGGGGACAAGAGAGGTAAATATTAAAAATACACTGGGAAAAGAAGAGTCAGAGGCAAAATAGCACCAACACTGTAGTGGCTGCTGGCTGCATAGATACCAGTAATCAGATCTCCAGTAAGCAGTCAGATGCCCTGCAGAGCAGAAGCCAACCTGGCCCCACACACTTCCTAAAAATATTTGATGGGCACCAGGAAAGGAATTGGCAGGTACCAGGGTGCTTCCAGGCACCACACTGGGGACCACTGCAGCAAACAATCTACATGAGAACCAAAACATCAAACAAGGGAGAAACTGTTTCAAACGGCTGCTAAGAAAACTAAAGGATCGTTTGTCTTGTTCAGTATTTCCTCAACTACAAATTCAAAGAAAGCAAATTCTTGAAAACTATCAAGAGAATTATCAATGTGGCAAGTACATCATTTTCAACAACAAAAGGCCAAGAACCAGTAAGCTGAACATAGCATTAATTTTCTATCTAATTTCCAGAGATTTTGAAGCCAGGCCGAGTGGGGGAGAATGGCTTTTTCCATAAGATTTTCTAGAAAAACAGAACCACTGGGATAAACAGAAATAAGAGGAATATTTACATTTCTAACAAATCTAAACTTATTTTACTGATCTAACAACATAAAATGCAACATTTAAAACTTAGTTAACATATAACATTGTACTATTTGGACAGTTATGGAATTTTCCACTGGAAAAAATGAACAGTCTTTAGATTTTTTTGAAGCTATACATTTGGAGTGAATAAAACCTTGTCTTAAAAAGCATTTTCATTTGTTAAAAATGCAAATATTTCATGAGGGGCTTCCAAAACGTCCCAATTTTTCCACTAGACAAATTCAGGAATGAATGTATTTGAGTAAGGAAAACTTTGGTGCAGTAGAAAACTTTTTCTCAATTCTAAAAGAGAAAATAGTTCACAGGAGGTTTTTCCCCCAGTGCTCCCACTTCCCCTATGTCAGTGGTTCTCAACATGTGGGTTGGGACCCCTTTGGGGGTTGAACAACCCTTTCACAGGGGTCGCCTCTCTGCAGTAGTGTTCTCCATCTGTAAAATGGATAAATGTTAGGGTTGGGGGTCACCACAACATGAGGAACTGTATTAAAGGGTCGCGGCATTAGGAAGGTTGAGAACCACTGCCCTATGTTAATACTGGGGGGGGATCCCTATTCCTGCAGCAGTCCCAAATACTACCACACAAAATACTGGTCCTGAAGATGGGGGACCAATGGGACAACTTTAGTCCATCTGTTGCTGCATCCTCTTTCACACAGCAGTCAACCAGTTGCCAAGGACAGGCGTATTTGGAGGTCCACATCATATCTGGAAGTTCACAATAATGACTGATGAATATTGAGTTCAATATCAACACTGTGTTGAAAATGTAGGCCCCAGTTTACAACACTTTTCTTTCCATGTTCAGTTGCCCTACCCATGTTTCAACCCTGGCAGAAAATATGACCAATAACACGGAGGGTGGGGTGGGAAAAAGAGACTGCCAACATTCTTTTGAAGAGTTAGTTGCCCTTTCTTGATGTTTGACAGCAATGTCTGCTTTGTATTTTCTCTCCTTTTTTTTGCAGAATACTTCTTTAAAACTACCATATCAATTCCCTGCGTCCAAGGCAGCACTAGCTGCTGTATGACAAGTGCCAAAAGAATGACAGATGAACTGTTGAAAACTCAACATGGAATTATTTTGTCAAGAATTTTTTCATCCTTTTCTAACCATTTTAATGAATTTTTAGAACGATGGCTAAAAACTCCAAGATAATGAAAAGCCTTATTGTGTTTTTGCAACAAACTGTCAGCCCAGGAAGGCACTTTAGATGCTAGTTAACATCCCATTTTCCGGGACATCAAGTTTTAGTGCATAATTATGGGTTACCTCAGAGGTTAACGAAGTAAATGAATGCATACGCTGCTGTACAACAGTGATTTGAAGGCATGACATTTAGTCCAATGTTTAAAAAATTAGTCTGATTTTGGGTCCATGCTATAAACGTTAGGCAAAACCCAGTCATAAAAAGAACTTGTTTCAAAGAAAAGAAAGCATTTTTTTCCAAAACTCCCCACAATTTCTCAAAATTTTCTATCAACGTAGTTGAATCCAAGGAAAATACTTTTTTTTCTGGCAAAAAGTTTCCTCTGCATACAGCCCAAGGCAACTCTCAGCTACACTGAATCAATATATTTGCTTTGTTCAATAAAAGTCAACAAAAAGACTGTTCATAACCCTAACTACCCTAGAGAAAAACGGAAATTTTGTAATAAATTGTTAGTTGCACAATTTTTTTTCCATTGCAGGCATTCTTCCAATGTTACATTGTGTATGTATACACAAGTAGCATGTAGACAATATAAATATTTACAATCGGTTCGCTTCACCTTTTCGTCAAACCAAAGTAATAATCCAAGCAAACATAATTGGCCTACAGAATTCACTAATAAACGTATATTTGATAAGAATGAAGTGTGTTTGATAAGAAACATTTTTACTCACCGACAATGTAAATGAGGAAAAATAAAAACCGTGGAATACCTAAACTTTGGCATCCGTCTTACTAGTCAAGGGAAACCATACTTTCCCCTGTTTCTCCACTCTTAATCCAATTTATGTATGTTTTTGCATGTTTATTGTTCAGATGAGAGCTGCTCTCATATGCAAGGAAGGGCTATTGCCTACCATACAATCCTTCCCAACCACATGTGAGAATATTATCGTTCCAGCTGAAATGGGAAGCTGCAACACATCCAAACGTTCCAAAGTACATCATAAAAAAACCAAATCCCCCTTTTAAAAAGCACTTCACTTTGAGGACAGGAAAAGCTTGAAGAAAGGTCTTAAACTGGAACATTACTAAAATCTGCTACCTACTACTCTACCTGTCGTGGGCATACTTCAAGGGAACAGTCTCTGACAGATGCATTCTTAAAGCATGAGAGGCATATCGTTCATACAACTAACTTTACGTTCAAGTCTCGCAGATTTTTACGAAGCACAACTGCCCGCATATTTGTTGCGTGCAATTAATTTTGTCTCTGTTCAAGAACAAATTAGTCAAACAATGCTAACATGTGGGAATTATTTTACTACGCTTTTCTCCACATTAATTGTAAACAACTCTTAGCCAGGTAAAAGTTCTTCAGTGGGCATCATATTTATTTAAAACAATTTAAAACCCAGATATAAAAGTGCATAAGAAGTCTTGCTCGCAACAGAACCAATGGTATTATTATGGTAGGTAATGCAATAGATTTCTAGTTTCACCAAAAGAATGCTTAGAACAAAGGGGCTCAATGGCAGTCCAAGATGCTGACTCTCAAGGCTAGCAAGTCCCATTAATGCAAGTGGCACTTCAGGGATGATATCCAAAGAAATAGGGATACTGGAGGGCATATCAGGACAGCCATTAATGACATCTATACTGGAATATTGTTGTTCTCTAGTTCTTCTCCTCCACATACACATATATGGTGGTAATATGTCCGGTAAAGCTTGTACTCACCATTACAACTCTGTCAATATTGAACTGTGCTGTGATCACACCTTAAGCAACAATTAAACAGTTGAAAAAAATCCAACAAATCCAATATTTCTACATTTCCAACCCTTCTCCTCTCCTGAGCATTCCAGGGAGATTACAATAAATAATCTTGATAAAATATCACAATTACAATGTTTATAAAGAGTAATCACAAAAACATTAAATCACAAAATGGATGAGATAGTCATAATTGTTTAAGGACAAACTACCTACTTCATAACTCTAGATATGTGACTACTGATCAAATCAGTGAGACTTTCTAAAATATGAGACCTTGCACAACACCTCTACTAAGAAAGAGAAGCCCATATTACTAGAATCCTTTGTGGTTTAAAGTCTATTCAATCTCCCGTTCTACACATAAAGAACTTTATACACATACACAAGCTCCGACAGGTATTTCTCCAAAACCATCCACAATTGCACTGTACACTATAATTGTGAAAATGAGGCTGTTCCATTATAAAAATTTATCAGTGGAATAAGCAACTGATCCTACCGCTATAAACTTTAATGCATGCTCTAGTAAACTATAGTAATAGTTATATCTAAATTATGCTGAAGGATGAAACAGAAAACTAAACTTAGCAGTAAAGCACAATTCAGAATATCTCTCCAAGGCCCCTTCCGCACACACAAAATAATGCATTTTCAAACCACTTTCACAACTGTTTGCAAGTGAATTTTGCTATTCCGCACAGCTTCAAAGAGCACTGAAAGCAGTTTGAAAGTGCATTATTCTGCATGTGCGGAATGAGCCCAAGCTACAAGGATAACAATGAGGTAAAAAATTAATGATCCCCTCAATATCCTCAGAAGTCAACTACATTTAAAACCATGCTAATCTCTCACAAACTACAACATTTTACATAGTACACAGGGGATAGGAATGTTTGCTAGTTAAGCAATCTTATTTAAAACTAGTTCTAAGATAAAAAAGCCAAGGTGTTCTGAGAATTGGGGCGGTGGGGGCAATTTGAGAATCCCATGCCAAAATTTTCTCCTCCACGATTTTTGAAGATCCCATTTTTCTCTTTAATTGAGACTCATCAGCTGTGAAAACTCGATGCTCCAGCAGCTTACTGAACTTTTATCAGACAGGGGATGGGGGGAGGGAGAGAACAGGGTTGTTTATTTTGCCTAAGTTACATTAGTCAACACACACGAAAACCCCCAAGTATGATCTGGTTTTATAATCTTAATGGTGGCCTGCCGTTACGCTATCACATATTATGGCAGGCTAGAATCCTGCAGGGTATCGCACAGATGTGATCTGGAAATTCCACCACCTCAAAATCTTTCAAGGCACCTGACTCGCATGATCTCTCCCCTGCCCTAACAATAGTCATTCTCGCTATTCCATCCCTTCTAGAAACAATGTTACCCTTATTGGGCCATTTTTCTATTTCATTAAATTTATCAAACCCTATTTTTGGGCATACCAGGGGAGTTTTCCATGTAGATAGATACCCACACCTTGTTCATAGATGGTCTTTCTTCATGTGATTTGTCATCCACATGGGTGCAAACCAGTTTAAGATTAACTATAGCAATATTTTTATCAACTTCTGTATGTTCTAATGTTTATTTGTATAGAAATCATCAAAATTAAAGTATGTGTACATCAAGAACTTGCAGATTCCATACTAAAGACGCTGCTCTAACTTTTACTATGCCTCTGCAGAAAACCAGGACTTTCTCTAGTTCTTTTGTAAGAAGAAAAGATCATCTGGAAGCTCAAGCACTTACATTTACAAAATCACTAAAAAACATGTTATCTAAAGTTTTTTCCGCAAAAACAAGTGCAAGAATCTCCTGCTTCAATTTATCATAACTCTATAACTTTATTTCAGGGGTTTAATTAAGTACAGTTTGAAAAAGGTACTCCAGAGGAATAGTATTTAGGTCAGTGTTATACTAAGGTGATGCTGGAGTAGCTCAGAATTTTTCCCAGTTCCATTTTTCCACTGAAAGAACACACTAGCCAATTCAAAGTCAGCACTTTACCAACTGACCTTACTGTTAAGTTATTGTTCAATTGCACAGAGGTCAAAATCAGATTTATTTTCTTACAGCTTCCCACAAAGGCAAAGACTACTATCAGCTGTAATTCTATCTGGTACCTCAAGCAGGTAATATTAGAGTGCCTGCACAGCAGCCTTTCTGGCTGATAATTCCTGCCGATACAAGACAGTTAGTAGCTGTCTCATTTCACTTGACACTCGACTGAGATAAGTTTCAGTTGAGGCTTTTGGAACAAACACCGATTCCCAAGAACTTTAACCTCTTCCTCCTAAACTGCAAAGCTGGAGGCAGAGACAAGCAGACCACATCAAATGCCACATTTTTGCCTCTATCATTTACTTTGATTTAAGAAAAATCAATACAGTATTTAAGTCTATACATTAGTAGTGGATCCTAGAACTTTAAAAATGAATTACTGTTGATTACACTTGAATTACAATCCATTCCTTGATATCTCCCTACTATTTGCTACTTTTCTATTCCTGCTCCACAAAAAACACCACACCACATATTGGCTTTGACCCATAGGAACAGGATTTGGAAATGCATGTTTGGTTTCTATAGGAGGGTGGTGAAGTGAAAACTGGGCTCCATAGGTGAAAACTTTGCATTAAAGTGAAATAGAACAACTATGGCTCTTCTATTCACTTTCTGAACACTGATTTAGCTACTGCCATCGGGTTTTTGAGCAACCAAACAATTTTAGATCACAATTTTTGAGAAATCCATAAATAGTGCTTTTATATATTAACAATAAGAGATCCAGACCACATTCAGCATATGAGAAATCAATTTTAGTGTGTTTCAGAAACAGAAGCAAATATTTTAAAACATACTTTCATAAATAAGTAAAGTTGAACACACAAAGTTGAACACACAAACTGATACATAGAGATAATCTACAATAGCTCACAGGGCCTATTGTACACAACACATGAAGAAACAGAACAGCACCACAATGGATTTAATCTCTAATTTGAGATCTAATTTCACATGTTCTTTCTTGACTTAATGTTTTATGAAAATATTACTCCACCATCAATTGGAATCTACAGGTAACCTTTACCTATGCAATTCAATATTCAGGTATTGCAAAGTCATTGACTTAATTAAGATTATTCTTCATTTACACTTCTGTGAATGAGAGAAGGATCATAAGAGTGTGTCCCTGTAATTCTCAGGACTCGGAAACTCTCCAACTCATTCTTTTATTGGCTTATTCTAAGTTTTACGGATATGACTGCAATAAATAAACTTCTTCATTCTTTTAGACTGTAAATTGTACCCTGATGAGGGCCAATTAAGGATTTTCCCCCTACTGTTGAACCTGAGAGGAGGTTCAGCTCAGTCCTGTGTCCACTTTCTGTTAGAAGATAAAAGTGGCAGGATTTCTTTGGAGGTAGAAAATTTTTTTTGGCAGAGGTATTCAGATTGAAAAACCAGAGAACCTTGGATGCTGATTCCTAAATTGTTTGTTTTAATACTCAGTCTCTTGTTTGGGTTTATAGTTTTTTTGTTTGCTGTTTTGCTATTTAACTGCTTTCCAATTTGTACATGGTTATATTTTATTGGTTTGGGTCAGTAGACCATAATAAATAAAAAAACAAGTCCTGGAACTCCTTTTCCAACAGCTGAGTTAAGTTATAGGAACTGCTGTTGCTTCCTTAAGAAAAAACACAAACAATCCTACTTATGTGGACTGACAATGTATATTTCGATTTGTCCTTTATACCTGTTTTCTCCCTGCTTGTTTGAAGGCGGAGGATTCAGCACTGTTTGATTCCCTTCCATCTCCACAATGCATTTGGTATTTAAATCCAGCTCTGGAATATAATGCAACAGAAGACATCAGGACTTTCCCTTACAGAGCGTCATATACATTTCACTCATGTCCAACAACACTTTGCCTTTTTGTTTCTTCTTGAGTCTACAAAACAATTCCCATTTGCTACCAGCAGCATAGGAAGTAATACGGACGTTGCTCTCTAAAACACATAAAGCTAAAAAAACCAGACCTGCAGATTATCAGCAATCCTCCACTAGTTGTGAAACAGATGTTTCTAAAGAACAGGGAATACATAAGTATCTTTCAGAACAGAGGTCAGTATAACTGCATGGGTTGCATGTTGGCCAATGCCACACGCCTGTGATCATATCTTTGGATTTTGCATGAATTAATTCAGAATATACTACCATTACATCCTCGATTCACAATTCAGGTTGCAAAGCCACACTGCACACAAAACCGTTCGTGGAAAAAGCTGGAGAAGTACACTCCCTGTCCTTTCTTTAATCAGCCTGACGGTGACTGAGTGGTTAAAGAAGACATCTAAATACTGAATGCTAAAAAACAACTGAACCATACTGATCTTACACATGAACCTCATACTGCCAGTCACTTCGAATGGGGGCGGGGGGGGGGGGGGGGGAAAAGGGGCAAGGCACGGGGTGGGAGGTTATCCAAGGAGAATCCGCCCAGAGAGACATGAACTTTCCCCGCCCAATAAGCAAGAAAACGACTTAATGGACAGCTTTCTAACAGGATTTATCCAGGGCTCCACTATTAGAAAAGAGGACAGTTAGATTTGAGTCCAGTTAACACCTTACAGACCAACAAAGAGTTGCAGGGCACAAGCTTTCAAGAGTCAAAGTTCCCTGCCTCAGGTACCCAGGGAAGGGAGCTTCAGAAAGCTTACAGCATGAAACATTTGCTGGCCTCTAAGGTGGTACCAGACTCAGATCTAGCTGTTTTACTGCCAACCTCTGGAATCAGAAAAGGGGGTCTACGCCCTATTGGAAACCTCTTCTAGATCCTTGAGAGACAGATAAGATATGCTGGTTTAAGGATCCCACCCAATGGCTTTTTTTAACAGCCAGGAATAGTGGGGTTTCTTGGTTATTTTTAAAGACCCCCCAAAGTTCTCCAAAGCCATGTGCAATCTTCTCAAGACCAAAAGTTCACCAAAGCCTTCGTCACATCCCCGACTACTCTGCAAACAACTTGCTGCTGAGAGGAGGCGGAGGGAGGGGGGAAAGGTGTGTCTGAGGGGTCGAGGCGGGTCAGGCGAAGGCACGGGGTTTCACGCATCGATTTACCTCTCCTGTTCATGGGCCGGACTCTGACGGCCACTTTCACCTTGGTATCCGACATCTTCCCCGCAGATGGCACGGAGGCGGCCCGGGGGGCTCAGCGGCGGACGTGGCTCCGAGTCCTCCTTCGCACAGCGGGGAGCGGGGCAGCCCCACAGCCAGCCCTCCTCCCGGATCGGGACCCAGCGGGCTCCAGTCAGCGCCTCCGCGCCAGCCAGAGTGGCCGAGGACTCTCCCACAGCAGCGCCGCCGCCGCCGCCGCCGCCACCCTGGGAAAGCGCAGGTCCATCTCGGAAAGGGAGGCGAGGCGACCGAGACTGCAACAGGCTGCGGGCAGGCGAGCGGGAGAAGAAGACTCTTCCCTTCCTTAGCCTCGTCTCCGCGGCAAGCCCCGCTGCCCCTTTCCCCGACCCCGCGGCGGCTCCTGCTGCTGCTGCTGCTGCTTCTGCGGCCGCCTCCTCCCCATCCCAACCGCCATCTTCCAGCGCCGCCGGCGGCTTCTGCCTCGTCTAGCTGCTCAACCCCTGCTGAGATTCCAGGCTCGGGCAGACAGGGGGCCGTCGGAAATAGACGGAAGATGCCGAATCGCTTCGGCCGGCGGGGGCGGGGGCGGAGGAGGAGGAGGCGGGTCGGCCGTTTAACGGACGCGATTGGGAAAAGTTTCCCTCAGGGTCATGCGCGAGATACGCTCCGTTGGAGGATTAGCGGCGCGCAAGCGCAGAAGGGAACATTGGCGGAGAGGGAATGTCGGGCGGGTAGGAGCGGGGCGCCCCCTCGCTCAGTTGGGAAAGAGGCGGTCGGCGCCAAGTTGAGGAGGGGACTGGGAAGTGCAAGGCTAAGTGTAAGGCAGTTGGGAGAACTGAAGTACTACAGTTGCAGCATGGCCTCTGCCAATGGCTAGAAATACTTATTTAAAGTTGCGTGTTTTAAGTAAGAATATAAAAAATCTGGATTATAAATATAGGAATCCCAAGATCTTCAGTTCCACTGAGTAGTAAACCAGGATCATGGCGTTAGTAAAACGAGGGAAAGAAGAAGTATTCAGTCATTTTCAGTCCATCTTCAGACTCAGGCTGGAGCATGGAGCTATGTCAGTGCTGGCGAACCTTTTCGAGACCGAGTGCCCAAACTGCAACCCAAAACCCACTTATTTATCACAAAGTGCCAACGCAGCAATTTAACCTGAATACTGAGGTTTTAGTTTAGAAAAACGCCATTCTGCTGCTACTTGTGAGTAAGCTTGGGGGTAGTCATGGGCCTTTGCTTTCTAGCTAAATCGTGGAAACGCCAAACGGTGAATCACGCACCCTGCTGAGGGCTGAAGTGCCCCATTGTCAGCAACTGAGTTTCTACCCTAGGTAAAGGATTGCGCTTGAAATCTTCCCACAGCAACCAGTGAGGTTAAACAGAACATCAGGTTACCTACATGTCGCGGGGCTCCAGTAGCTCAGGGCTAGGCCTAGATAGGTGGGGGCAATTTTCGCCCCCCCCCCCCACGATGAACTCTGCACACGTGCCCACAGAGAGGGCCCTGAGTGCCACCTCTGGCACCCATGCCATAGGTTCGCCATCACTGAGCTATGTTTATTTGAAGTGCTATATATCATGCAATATTTTAAAAATGGAACTGGCATATACATACATGCAAACCCTCTTATTTCTACACCGAGAATTACGTGACCATTTCCCCTAAATGTAGTTGCTTAGTGGATTTAAGCTTTACTTCCTCTCTGCTAACTGACAACCTAGCTGACTTTCCTGAAACAGGGCTGATGTCACATTGGGGATGTGCTCATGAGAGCTGCAGGTGGCATGTCACAACTTATGGTGACTTCAAAGCAAGCGAGAAGCACAGGTGGTTTGCCATTGCCTTCCTGTGCACAGTGCCAGGGTTAGATGAAGAGAGGCCCTCAACTATTCCACTTGTGAGACGCCTCCCAATCCCCACTCTCACGATTAGAGGAAGATGGAAGAGTGTTTTAAACAAAATTCAGTAAAGCCGAGGATGATGACAGGTGTTTCAAATTCCACAATTCATGATTCCTCTAAAGGACATAAGATGTTGTTGTCAGATACCATGGTGACTGCGGGAAAAATGCATAAAGGTTAAAATTTAACACTCTGAAAAATGCTTGCCATAAATTGAAGGGTTGTTTAGAGACTACAGTGTGTTATTACAGCATGTGTAAGAAAGGCCTATGACAGTGTCAAAAATATTGACTAAAGGCCCCCTAGATTTTGAAGCCCTAGATTTCAGCCTGCCAAGCCTATAGGTAAATCCAGCACTGATCTGCAGAGTCTTCCTTGGTGGTCTTCTGACCCTGCTTAGCTTCCAAAATACCATGCTGTTTTCTCTCCTATGCTCAGAATCCTACTTAGGACTAGTTACTTTCAGGAAAGTGTTGTTAGGAGTTGCACTGTTTATATCCTCTGATCACAGAAGCGTTATATGGTAACAGTATGTATCATAGGGGTTTGAATGCAACATTAAAACTCTGAGCTTGCTGTTCACTGGATAACTGCTTCCTGTTCATTGGAAAACTGCTGTATCGTATCCAATAAGAATGGAAAATATCTGACCGAAAGATTCCACGTATATGCATGCATTCACTAAATCCTCTCATTGCCATGGACAAAAGAATTGAGGTCTTTCTGGTTTGGGATTAGGTTTAGGAAGTGTCACATCATGTTCCACTCCACATGTCTGACTGAAAGATTCTATGTGTGTGCACTCACTAAATCAACATTTGAACATTTTTCTACATAAAACTCATATCTTAGAACTGTCCTTAGAACTGCTTTCTTGCCCTTCATAGCAAAAATGGTCTTCCAAATGATCCATAATGCCATTCCAGTATCAAAATGTGGATTTAGAGATGAATAAATATACCTTACATTAGTTTTGTTAAACACTCCCTACTCTGTGATAAATTCCAGGAGTAGTTTACAGTGCAGTCCAATGCAGGGAGGGGTGCTTTGGGCAGCACAGAAAGGAGGAAAAACAAAAAACCCTCCTGCTGCCCGAATTGCCCCATAGGGTATTCAGGCTTGTGCCACACTTTCGTGCAGCATAAATCTGCAGATTCCGGGGCTGGTGTTCTTAGGAATGCACCAGTTTCCCCCCCCACACACACACACACAATTGCACTGGCATCAAGCAGACACCATGGCAGCCCTGACTGGGTTCACCACCACGAAGCGGAGGGGGGGCTAGTTGCTGGTGCCTCTGCCCTCGGCCAGCTAAGGGTGCCCCTTGCACTGGTGGAGTGGGCAAACACAGTATGGCCCTCTTCCACTTCCTATGCATGTTTAGGTCTCCCCATTTGAAGTGGGCTGCCTGTTTCACCTACTGAAAATGTATAGTATCTTTGCAATATTCGTTAATTTCCAAACTTACAAGCATAACTCATTGGTAGAGAATCCACTAAACCTGTATCAGATTCACAAAGAACACCTAAGTGTTTTCCCCTTCTGCCAGTTTGTTATTCTTCAAAATTCAAACTGTACAACTGCTTCCGAATGTTTCTAGCCGTCTCTCTTTTCAAAACCCTTGCTACATCCATATGTCAAGGCAAACAGATTTGTCTGTGACGAACATGAACCTAGCTTGATTTCATGCCTGCATTCTGGCTTTGCTGCTTCTTTTCCCTCCTCTCATTGCCATGGACAACAGAATTTGGGCCTTTCTGGTTAGGAACTTGTCTTAGGAAGCGTCGCATCATGCTCCATGCACCAAGACATCTGAATTGCAGGCCTTGGCAAAACAGAATTTGTCTCTTCCCTGAAAGCCAGGGCGCTAAACCTCAATTTAATCCTGTCTTTGAATCCCAGCTAAAACGTGATTCAGAGCTTCCCAAACCCTTTGACAGTTGTCGTCTAAAATTAAGGAGGGTTTGCATTCACGACAGCTGAATCAGGGTTTATCTGTATACTGTGGAATGTTGAAAATGGTCTTTTCAGGTGAGCAGTTTATTGAAGAATTACTGAGGCAGGATCAGTCATGCCTACTTGTACAATAGTCCACTATTTCCTATATCAGAAGGCAACCAGCTATAATATCCTCCTAAATTATTGTTTGGTTTTTACTATCACTTCAATGTATTATTTTACTGTAACCCATCTTTTGGCTTGAACTGGTTCCCCCACTACAGTCAATTTGCAGCATAACTGAAAAAAGACACAAAACATCTGGTTAACTCGAGAATATCTCTGGGATAATTTCGTGACATTAAGCCTTAACCACATAGAATTCTGTATAGGATTATCCCCAATTCATTTTTCTAAAAATAGAAGAAACTCATGTTTCCTTATTCCACCTGCTGTGTTACGATCGTTAATCTGACTCAATGAGCCAAGAAATATTAAATTGCAGTGGCAACTGTGAAAAGTTACCCCCTCCCCTAAATGAAGGCTCTGCTTTTTTTTCTCATTTAATCCATATGTCATGGATAATTTAAGATTTATGCAGAGTAGAGTGCATAATGATATTGATATCTTTAAAGTGTGATTCTAAGCAGAGTTACACCTTTCCCAGTCCATTGAAATCAGTGCACTTAGAAAAGCATAACTCTGGAATGTTCCTGATAACATCCCATGAAATATATTTGTAATATGACGTATTATGACCAGTGGCATAGCACCAGTGGGGCTGGGGGTGTGTGACACCCTGGGCAGAGTTGCAGCAGGGGTGTGGCTGGGGCATGGAGAGGGTGTGGCATTCCGGGGTGGGCAGCGCTGCAGCAGGGGCACAGGGCACATGCGTGCCCCAGGCACAGTTTCCCCTCGCTCCGCCCCTGATCATGACATCTGCTCAGAGGCGTAGCAAGGGGGGAAAGCGCCCAGTACACTGGTGCATCCTCCACCCCTGTCCCACCCCAGAATGCACCTGCCCTGGAATGCCCTCAGAACGCCTTTGCCACAACCCCACAGGGACGCGCACCTGGTGTGTCGTGCGCACCCCTGTCCCCTTGGAGCTACGCCTCTGCATCTGCTGCAATATTGTATGTTTAAAAAAGTAAAGGTGGTGCTCTGTGCAAGCATCAGGTCAGTGGAAATTACTGATCAATGGAGTGACATCATAAATTTGTAAATGGCAATTGTACTTGTTCAAGGCATGGATTGTCTCAAGGAAAGCCCAGGAAGAAGGTAATATACCTATGCTAAATTTATTGCAATTTATAAAATGTTATAATAAACATTGTTGCGATATTGATTCCAGAAAATTACTAAAAATAAAGCAAGTCAAAATTATGCATTTTCACTGATACTGAATTCTGTTGTAATTATTTCGTAAGTGACTGATACATGATCTTAGTGGGATTTTAACACTTAAAGTTTTCCTAAAGACACTTTCCTGAGAATAAGCTCCATTCAATTACGCTGAACTTACTTCTGAGTAGATATGCTTAGGATTACTCCCTGAGTCTAGTAAAATATATTGCAGCCCAGCTTTCCATTGTAGAATTAAATTGTGATTGGAATAGATTTAAATTTGAATCTAGTAGACCAAGAGGGGTTTATGCTTTTGAGAGTCCACACTTGTGAGAAAGGGGGAATGGTGTTCCTTGATTCCTACTGATTGAAGTTGTACTGCATTTGTCAAGCCACCAAAATATCTACAGTACTGTATTGTCAGAAAGGTAAGGGAAAGTTTTGATGGGGACTCAGGACCCATCCCCACCAAGTTTATGTCATGCTACACAGAAGACTAATGAAAACAAAATTCCATGAGGAAGATGATTCCCCCTCCCCGCATTTTGTACACTGAATATATTTTGCAAAAAGCAGGTTGGGAAATTCCTGGGTTCATGTGGTTGGAGTTGGAGGAGGGTGGAGTTTGAGAGGGAAGGGATGGGACCTCAGTGTTGGATATTGTCATAGAGTCCACCCTCTAAAGCAGTCATTTTCACCAGGGGAAAACCTTTCATTTGGAGATCAGTTTTCATTCCAGGAGATCCTCAGGTTGTACCTGGATATTGGTAACACTAGCCAGAGACCAGAGTACCCTTCACACACCTGTAGTACTTGGATAAGGGGAAGCTGTGCAAAGTATTCTTTTTGTTGCTGGTAGGGGAAGGGGAGTGTTCCTTGCCAAAAACATCTTCCAGTACCTGTTTGATTATGTTTTGGAGGACATTATGATTCATTGGGTCACCATGAGTCAGAAGTGACTTGACAGCACTTAACACCCCCCCTCCCCATTTGATTAAAATGGCTTCTTGATACAGCAAGAAGACTATTATTCAGGAAACACTACTAGTACTTAGGTTTTGGATAATAATTTATTGATGTTTGTACCTTTAAAAGATTCTTACAAAACCATGCAAGTGCGTTGGCCAAAAAACAGTTTTGAAATTTACGACGCCTGATAGCTGAACATTAAACATCAGTAATTTAGGAAATCCAACAATAACCTCTTTTTCAGAACTATTACAACAAACATGCATACAGATCTCTGGCACAAAAGGAAAGAGAATGAAAGGTATGTTTCTTCCATTCTAACAATGTTTAAATCATTTCTATTAATGCACCTGTGCCAACGTCTTACGATAACCTGGAATAACAGTCTACTTACTGAAGAAATGTGCATGCACGTGAAAACTTATACCAAGAATAAAACATTGTTGGTCTTAAAGGTGCACGTGGACTCAAACTATTTTCTGCTGTTTCAGAGCAACACAGCTACCCACCTGAATCTATCTGAAATACAAATGTAAGCATTGTGTGCAAGGTGGGGAGGGAGAGGCGGTCGTATTGATGTTCTCAGAACATTTCCTGAAAATCCAAAACATAAAGATTTAATTTTTTAAAAATGGCAACTCGTTTGTGTTATTATATGTAAGGCCCTGGCTCTACCGTTAACTTTATTTCTTTGGACCAGTTCAGTGGAGAATGAATTGCTCACCCCGAAAAAGCAATTAACTGCCACAGACAATTTGTGATATGTGCAACAGAAATGAGCGTAAGCTGTGGAAAGGACAAGTCTTCCATTATTCGCCCCTCCCTAAAAAGCATTCACCCTCTTCATCATTACAATAAAGAATGTCTGGTATGCAAGTATGGCTGAAACAGATCCCTGCAGTTTTATTGTGATTATGTTTCCTGAATTGAGACTGGGAGCTTGTAGTGAAACAAAGAAGGAGGCCGATATATAAACACTGTTGGGTTATTAGTTATGTATTCAGGACAATTTTGTTTTCTTAAAATGGTTCTTAATTGCACTTTCAGAAATCAAAATTTAAAGAAAAAACTATATGAATGAAGGAACAGTATATGAAAATATAGATTATGTTGAAATCTGTCAACTGAATCTTTTATAATGATTAGCTTTCTATAAAATGGTGGCATATAAAACCATTTTCTTCGGTCATGTTCACATCTGACTCTGCATATCTCACACTTCTGACAATCTAAACATCCTTTGCTTACAAACATACACAAAGATAGCATTCATTCACAAGAGAGGTGTAGTCGACCCACGTGGTCAGCGCAAGAACGAGACGAGACGCGGAGATAACATCTGGTGGAGATCGCCAGCAGCGGGAGACCGGAGGTCCGTGTTCCTAGCGAGTCTCCCGCATGCCGGTTCCTGGCACCTTTTATTGTTACTCTATCGGGGGCGTGTAGGAGGGAGGATCGGGGGGAGTTCCGGGAGAGCGGGAGATCGGGAGATCATCATGTGATGCATGATCTCATCTGGCTACGTGCGGAGAGGAGCGTAAGCGTCTGAGCCTAATCCTCACCTGGGGGCAAGACCATTGTCCCTGCGCCCGGTGATTGAGCCAGGCAGTTCATGACCCGTGACTCATTGGGGGATGAGGAGTGGGGGTGCGGTGCGACCAGCAAGGCCGTAGGTCCGTTGGCGTCCCAACGTTCTACCACGGTGCTGCTGGGTCAGCAGTGCATCACTACAAGAGGAAATGTGTAACACATTGTTCAAATTAAATAGCAATCAGCAACTATTTCCTTCATTATATGCCACATTAACCATAATCAATTTTACTGTGAAAAATCAGGTATTCTTAGCTGAGTTTTGTGTAAGTGGACTCCTTTTAATTATCTCACAATCAATTGTTATATGTTGTGTATTTATTTTATTCTGTTTACATGTCCATGTCAGTGAAGGGTACCTAAAACCATAAAACATATATTATTACATTGCCCAAGATACAATGGCAAGTGAGTGCAACAAATTTTGCCATTGTTACAAGAAATGCGCTGTCCAGACAAAAAAAAAAATCAAATTTCTCCTATCAGATAGGAACCCTGAAATTACTACAAAAGTGACTGAATGGCCCCTTCCGCACATGCAGAATAATGCACTTTCAATCCACTTTGCAGCTGTGCGGAATAGCAAAATCCACTTGCAAACAATTGTGAATGTGGATTGAAAGTGCATTATTCTGCACGTGCGGAAGGGGCCAATGTCTAGCATATGTTGTTGGACGAAGGAACCGGAATTAGTGTGCACTGCATTTATTTTGCATTTGTTACTGCTTTTAACTTTTCCCCTTTTATGCCATTAAAGACATTTTTGTCGTTTTTATTCTGTTTATTAGAAGTATTTATATCCCACCTTTCTATTGTCCTTATTCAAGGCAGTCTGTCTGTCTGTCTGTCTAATCTTGTTATCTTTTACACCTGATTCAAACCCTTAGCAAGGCTACCCTACAAATCAAAAGTCTTTTTCTGCTGATTTCCACCCTTCACAGGAGTGTAATGACCAAGACATTCCAGCCTCTACATGATTCCTCCACCATTTCATGACCATGTCCCTGGATCCAATGAATTGGGTGGCCTAGCCATATTAAAGTAGCAAGACAGCTGGTTGTTACAATTCCCAGTCCTCTCTGGGACTGGGAATCTGTTTTGTTTTTAATGTTTTGCTGTTATACACTGTGAACCTTTGGAACAGAGTGTTCTACAGCAACATTGTATTCTGTGGCTGCAATCCTAAAGAGACTTCCTTGAGAGAAAGCCTTCCTGAATTACATGTGTGTATTTATTTTACAAAATTTATATCCCACCTTTCTTCCCTCACAGGGGTATCAAGGCAGCTAACAAATTAAAACATACAAAGGAAAATCACATTAAAACCATAAAAGCCATTCCCAAAAGCCCGTCATTAAAGCCATTTAAACGAGATCTAAAATATTTAAATATTTAAAAACAACAAAACTGTTGGGCATGAAGAAAGGCTCATTGAAGGAATGCCTAACAAAAAAAAAAAAGTCATCATCTGCTGGTGGAAGATGGCAACAGAAGGGTACAGATGAGTCTTCCTAGGGTGAGAGTTCCAGATTTCGATGCCTCTATCTAAGAAGGCTGTCTCCCTAGTTTTTACCCACCTAATCTCAGAAGGCAAAGTATAGAAATATGACCATAGTTATTGGGAAGGTTTATAAGGAAAAAGGTTATCTTTCATGGGACTTACTTCTGAGGAAGCCTGCTTATACTTGTTCTCTATTTGACTGAGATGTTCTAGATGGACAATGAGGGGCAATAAAGGCCGATATGTCCCTTGGGATGTGTTACTTCCAGATTCCCTAAACATTAGTGTGACTTGAGATTTCTCCAGCAGCCCTTTAAGTTATGTCAGATATTTAAAACATACCAGAATGGACAACAGAAGAGAAGATATTTTGAAAGTTGTGGGATATTGCCACCCCAGTTTGTGAAGAATTTTGTGTGGAAGACAGTGGATGCCCAAGTGGCAGCAGAGACAGGACTGGAGGGATTCCATACCGATGAAGAGTATTCCCTAAATGTGCAGGAAATCCTGTTTTTTAATATAAAGAAAAAAAAGTACCAGCATGTAAAACAAAAACACATCAGGCCAGTGGGGAGTTTGGAGGCAGAAGGCTGTGTAGAAGCTACTGAGCACCATCTTCCTCCTTTCACCAACCACTAGTAGCAGGTAGCAGATGGCAGGCAGTTGAGATGAAGAGGAAAAAATAAGTGGGAGCTGAAGGTTATGCACACATTCTGCCCTCATGATAGTGAGAGGGGAAGTAGTTTGCTTCTGCTCACCCTAAGGAGGAACAAAAATGTGCAGCGCTGCTTTATTCAAGTCGGGCTATTGGTCCATCTATCTCATCATTTCTGCTGTAACAGGCAAAACCTCACCATGATATCAGGCAGAGAAATATCTTTCCTAACAGCTGCTTCCTGAGATCCTCTTTAACCAGGAATTGCATCTGGGACTTCCTATAGACAAGACAACTGCTCTTCCAGTCAGCCTTGGCCCCTTTTCTAGAACATACACCTTCAGTCATGAGTCCTCCAAACGCTGTTTTTCTTCTTCCTTCTGGAATCCTTTATTCTCTGAAGAGGCTTGTCTCTTAACTGGGCCTTTCCCCACTTACCTTAAGCCCCGCGCTACTCTCCTCAAGTAGCGCGGGGTCCCCCGGCACTCCCCATGACAGGGGCGGCGACAGTGCAGCCGCCCTGACGCTGCCGCTGTTGCGCCCCCTCAGTGCGCGACATCCCTGGCGCTGGAGAAAACGGTGCCTTTTGATGACCCCATGCAGAGAGCGGGGTCATGGGGGTCGTGGGAACGCAGAGTGCGGGGTTGTGGGGATGCCTGGGAGCGCGCCAGGGATGCCGCGCACTGAGAGCAGCGCGCGGCATAGGGGGGATCCTGGTGAGTGGGGAAATGCCCACTGTTGGAAGACTCATGGGATGGATTTCTCTCCCTTTTAAACCCCTTTTAAATGGGAATCCTCAGACATATGAGAGACATTCCTTCACACAGTTTAAAAAACTACAAAGTATCCCAGTTGTGTATTCAAATGCAGAAGTGGTCTGTCTACAGTTCATTCCAGTGGGATGCACACTTTGATACACATCCAAATTAGCATTAATATCAGCATATTTTGATACACTCTGCTAGAGGATTTTTCATAACAAAGAGCTTTCTAGCATATGGCTACAAATTCCTGTGCATTAGCCATGTGAGTCTGTGACTGTGACTGCAAAACTAAAAAAGGAGTCATGTGGCTCCTTCAAGAATGGGTTTATTGAAACATTGTTGAACAGCAAATACGGTCCAAAAGCAAAAAAGATTAAAAGAGTTAGAAGGACATGAATTGGTAGCATTGATGTGCAAAACTCAAAAGGATTCAAAATCTCCAAGCAACCGATGACTAAAGCTGTAATTAACAACCCAGACTACTTATTTACATTAAATAGTTTACGTACAGAGGATATGAAAGGTGTCAGATGTGTTAATAAAATTAACGCTACCGAACAATCCGATTCAACATTTTATCAGCAGAGTCTCCTTTTGAAGGCTTTGTTGAAAAAATGCTGAATAAAAGGTAAGGTGCGGGTAGGGATGAGAGTCTAGTTTCTAGTGGTCATTGGAATGGGGATTTCAGCTAGAGCAGGGGCCTGCAACCTGTGGCTTCCCAGATGTTCATGGACTACAATTCCCATCAGCCCCTGCCAGCCAATTGGCCATGCTGGCAGGGGCTGATGGAAATTGTAGTTCATGAACATCTGGAGAGCCATAGGTTGCAGACCCCTGAGCTAGAGGGTGAAAGGTTAGTAGCAGTCTTCAAAAGCCCAGTATTGGATACATTCAAGATCAAATGTGAAATAGCAGCATCAACATTGTATTTCAAAAGCATTTGTTATTAAAGTAGTTTCCTTTTAAAATAACTCATAAGTAAATTATTGTAATTCTATCATTACATTCTGTTTTTCAGTCTGTAACTAGTGAGATAAAGGTGCTTTTAAACTCAGTCTACAATACACCTTCTAGGCAAGCTCAATTGAAATTAATATAAATAAAATAAATAGATACTCCAGGGTACTTCTGTTAAAATAGCATTTTACAAATATAGCACATCTATTTAGTCTTTTTTGTGGCAATGTTATTTCACAGTACTGGGCATTCAAACTGTTTGTCTGCAACTTCATTCTGCAACAGGATTTAAATAATCTCAAATGGTTCAGGTTTATGTAAACTATATTGTCAGTCCCTTTTTATCCATTGGAATTTCCATAGGAAAAAATTGTACATGGGCTTAAAAGAGTTTCTTCCTTAAAATATCCAGAAATGTTGAGTAAGTGAGTGAAGAGATCTAATAGAATAACTAAAAGGTACAAAGCGCTGAGCTTTTCTTATCCCAATAGTGAAATAGCTCAGATAATCAACACAACATTTCAGAGATTTCTTAAATTCATCTCAGTATAGTTGTAAAATTACTTTTACACTGCATTCGGGAAAGCAATAACAGACAATGTATTTTATTCCTTGGAATAAACTGGTTCCTTCTTCTGTTATATCATACACAGTTTCTAACTATGCAAAAGCCTGTACATTGGCATCAAATTACAGGTTTCAATAACTGCATGTATCTTTGTCATCACTTTCAAAGGGAACACTGAATCGCTCATTTCTGGCCATTTCTCCTATCCACCACCCAGTGGCTTTTCATTCCACAAGGGGAAAGTACTTTTTTCTTTTCATTATGATAGTGGGGTGTGTGTGTGTGTTCATGTTTGTGTGGACAACAGATGGGGAAGAACCCTTGTACAGAAAAATTGCCGAATGGGAATGGGTTAATCTCTGTATTCCTCTGCTAAAACTCACAGCTGATAAAGGACATTCATGGTGTGGGTGTGAAATGCAAAATCTGAGGCAACGCACTCGTGGCTAAATTTAACAAACAGTATGACCCTTGCATTCATCTGAAGAAAAGATATGACACGATTCAAGACATGTAACACACAGAAGTACAGTTCAGTTGCAGTCTCTTAAATCTACAATGGATAAAATACTATTCATTTAATCACACAAGCAATCTCTCATAAGTGTTGTTACAGTGATGCATGGGACCACGGGTACTGCAGAAACATCCAGCAGGAGGCAAATGAAGTAGGTGTGATCTCTGATAGAAACATCCAGCGCAACATCATTTAAAAGGCTTTGCTCTAGATACTAGGCATGCAGAACCAGCTTAAGAGGCACCAAAGCATATGTCAAATCAGTGGCATCGAAGTGAGAGGCACCCATTTCTGCTACCAGCTACATGCCCCTTTCTTTGCCCTGTTTTGTTTGGCTCAGCTGAGTCATGGATGCCCTCTGCAATATGTCCAGTGAAGACACAGGCTGTAGTAGCACTGCATTTCATATCCAGTTATTTCATAATGGCCAATTCAGTATCATAATTTATGGATGCAGAGGTTGCAGTTCATGTTCTGTTTGGTGCCATAGTAGGTCATAGAGCTAGACTGAAAGAATGCTTTCACTTGACCCAACTACATTATAAAGCAACCTGAGCCTGTCTAAAACCCAACACTAACAGCCTCAGTTTTAGAACTCTTACGCCTTATCGCTATCAGTTGCAAAGAGGATGGCTGACCTATGTCTGTTTTATATCAACAAGACTGCATTTTACTGCGGTTGTACATGGAGGAGGCTCCAACTGACTCTTGCCAGAGGAGCTGGGTAGTTACAAAAAACTTGCTATATGTTACCTGTGTTGGGTTGTAGACTGTATTGGGTCATCAGTTTGCAAGACATCATTCTTCCCCAATATTTGAACAAGTGGTATATACTTTTAAAGAATGATCCCCCCCGTCCAAGACAATCAGAGAATTATTTGCAGTGTAAGCTAACGCCAAGGGGTAGGAAAGACCCTGTGTAATGATGGGTTTACATACAGGGAAATCTTCGGGTTTTCCAAGGTCAAATACTGTTTGGTTAGAGGCATCAGTTGCTATAACGTGTCCTTCCTTGTTGAAGGTGACGGCACTGGGATAGAGTTTGGAAGGAAACACAAGATTCAGGCCAAAACTATCCACCTGGCTGACGAGCTTCATATCTGCACTGAAGACTTTCACTCTGATGCAGCCAAAGCTTGGGCCTTTTGCCATTAGATGTTCTATTACTGAAATAGCCCCAGAAGCCTGAGAAACGGCCACTTTTCTTGGGTTACACAGATTAGAATACATTTTCCTCACTTCCCTTAATTCCCCCTTTTTAAAGTCAGCTGTCAAGCGATACAAAATTCCTGCCTCTGAATCGGTCATGACAATATCGTTCTCAGGCGTAGTGTCAAGGCCCCAGGGCAAAGAGAAGGACTCTGAGATCACAAGCTTGCCTCTGCCATTAAAATCAAACACTTTGACAGAACGGTCTCCACTGTCTGTGACTACAATGTGACCATCCAACGTGAAAGTGACATCAGTTGGGTACATAATGTCATTTCCTGCTCCTCCTCTTTCTCCAAACTGTTGCATGCAGCTCCCGTTGAAAGTAAACAGCTTAATCCTCTTCTTGCCATCGTGGGCCACTGCTATGCAGCCAGACTTCTGACAGACCGCAATACCGGTTGGATTGAGGAGCGTTCCCCATCCTCCAAAGGAAAGGCCAAATGTTAAGACATGAGATGCTGACACAGCCATATCCTCACCTGTCCCAATCGTCCTTCCAGAAACTGGAGAATGAATAGCCGAAGGGCTCAATATTTCCATCAAGTGCAGCAGCGGCAAACAGTCACTGGTCTCAGAAGATTTGCAAGCTCTTCGGCAAAAAGGACACTCCAACTTAAGATTCCGTGGATGAGCTAGAGAAGAGACGCATTTCAGGCACATAACATGTCCACATGGCAAGTTTCTTGGCCTACGTATTTTCTGCTGGCTGTATCTTTCAAAGCACACTTTGCATTCAAACAGACTGGTCTCTGTCTGATCAACCAGCTTTGCCATGATCTCTACTTTCTCAGTGGCCATGACGGACATTTATACAACTCTAAGAGGATTTCTGCTTACACTCCGCAGTGGTGCTTTATGCCATCTGGTCACATTGGGTGGTCACAAGATCCGTTTACATCAGAGGTCAATGAATTCTAAGACAGGCGTCCATGTGCAATATGTGGTTGTCGTTTGCTGCCCTCTTCTGGAAACCTGATATAATACAACAGGTTCAGAAGACCCATCAGCCAGGAGAGCTCTAGAAAACGATTAAATCTTTCCTTCTGTGTTTTACTTTTAACTTGTTTTTATTTTTTAACTTAAAATGGATGTAAATATGATTCTTTCAACTGTCATGTACCGATATAATTGTATTCATGAAAATTCAGTTCTGCAAGATAGATATCTGAATGCTGCCAACAGGGGCCCTTTTGTTTATCAAGGATCAATGCAAGGTTAAAGTCCACTAAAACAAATAAAAGAGATGGGAAGAGATTTGATTTTCAAAAGTGCCTAACTCTCTTAACACTAGCAGTGTCTGCAACCTCACCAAAGGCCTTGCTTTCCAAAATCAATGCTATTGTCAGAATACACAAAGTTGTTTAGAAAGTTTAAAAATCTTTTGACTAAGGGAACTTAAGTTTGGAGGACAAGATTTTTTAAAAATTTATTATAAATTGCCTCAAATTGTATGTTGATATGTTAAAAAAGGTTTAATAAACAGGGGCAACTTAGGCTGGGCTAGAAGTTTAACAAACAATGAAGAAATGTGATGGAGAAGATTGACAGAAGGATATGGGCAGGAGGTCATTTGGGTATATATAGTCCAATGATGGTGAACCTTTTTAAGACCGAGTGCCCAAATTGCAACCCAAACCCCAGTTATTTATCGCAAAGTGCCAACTCAACAATTTAACCTGAATGCTGAGGTTTTAGTTTAGAAAAAAACGGTTGGCTCCCGCTTCCTCCGCCTCTACTCCACTCCGGGAAAGTAGGCCAGCCTGCTCTAGCCCTCCAGCAAGTCCCAGTAACTGGGCTCTGTGCCTCCCTAGCATCTCTGCTCCTCCCTCTGCACACACCCCCCCCCTGGGCAGAAGCCACCTGGAGCACAGTGGGTGCACTAGGTCTGGGCTAGCTGTGTCCCTCCCTGCTCACCACGGTGTGCGCATGTCGTGCTCAGTGGCCCAGGCCAGCCTAGATGTGGGGGGGGGAGGGTGATTTTCCACCCCCCATATGACGAACTCTGTGTGTGCGTGCCCACAGAGAGGGCTCCGAGTGCCACCTCTGGCACCCGTGCCATAGGTTCGCCATCACTGATTATAGTCTATCTGTATGGTATTGACCTTTGTCGTGTAAGTAAAATAGATGCCTGAGGGAGGAGAAAATGGGAATAAGAAACAAGGACATTTGATTTTTAAATTGATTTTTCCAGCCATCCTTAATTTACATCCATTACCTTACCTATGTCTCAACTGAGAAATTGCTGCCTCATGGCTTTCTCTCTGGTTTCTATGTCTTGGAAAAGAGGAGGCCTGTTGGGATTGTCTCCAGAAAAGATGACATTTCAAAGCAACTGGCTTGAATGAGGCCACCTCGAAAGCTGCCAGGCAAACAGTCTAGCAGCTAACCAAACAGCTTGTGAAAGAAGCTCCTAAGGATCTTCCATGATGTGGCCAACTGATAGGCAGGAAAGCCACTTGACTCACACAATGAGACTTATAGTATTCATAACAAAGATGAATTAAATAAAATAAGAAAACTAACTAGCTGTTCAGGACTGCTAAATGCAGCATACTTCTTTTTGCTAAGGCGGAGAATAACTGCAGATTGGAGGAAAGAGGGCCACCCTTATTTCAGCCTAGCTGAATTGTTTCTTACTGGTTGATTCGGGAATGCTGCTCACTTGCAGATAAGCAGGGAGAACTGTTTTGTTCTTCTGAAAGCCAGTGTTGTGTAGTCGTTAAGAGTGGCAGACTCTGATCTGGAGAACTGGGGCCAATTCTCCACAGTCGATTAATCCCGTGATACTCACACGAAATAGTCTTTGCCGAACCTGCTTGAAAGTACTACTTTTTCAAAAAACACGTCTTTGATCCAGTTTGGAGGGGAAGATCGAGGGTCTAATCTTGGTTCATATTTCCCACCGTGGAGCATGACGCAAATGCCTTACAACCAATCAGTGCGCGCAGTGCTGTTCTCGCACGAGAGAACGATAACCAACCAGAAATTTGAGCGGGGGGAGACGTGCTGACGTGAGCACGTTTTTGCAGGAGAAAAAAAAGGTCCTGCCAATCAGAAGAGACCTGCCAAGGCGATCATGTGGTAGTGGAGATTGTTACATTTCTTGAACCCAAGATAGGCCTAGATGTCTTCACTGGAAACATGCTGCGGTGGGGCGATTGAAACCTCGATGAAAAGATGCGGTTTATTTTCAAACTTGGTTTGATCTAGATTGAATTTCCTGGTGGGGATTCGGCCTGGGTTTGATTCCCCATTCTTCCATCTGAAGTCAGCCACACGGCAAACCACCTGCAAATGCCTTTTGCCCTGAAAATCCTACAAGGCCACCATAAGTCAGCTGTGACTTGACAGCACTTGACACACACACTACACAAGTTGCTTCAATCAGCTTTTCAACAGCCATGCTACAGGAATCCTGCTGGGAAGGCTGCCTTCATTTTTTCAGGGCAGAAATGCCTGTAACAGCTGAATACAAGTAGATATTGAACAGGTGCAGCCTTCTCAGCTGTATGTGAGCGTCATTAACAGGGAAAATTGTTCCTAGTTATGTCTGCACACCACTTGACTTCTAAATGCATTGACATCCTGTCAGGAAAAAACCAATCATAATGACTGCAGATCTTGTAACAAGGGAGAGGGTGGGAAATCAATTAGCACTGTCTGCCCCTCTTCATCCTCCTTTGTCTCAGGCAGGTCCAAAATACAGCCCTAGACATCCTACCGATTTTATTCAGTTGTCTTTATGAGACTAGTAAGCTATTTTTGAAGATCTGTCCGCTTTAGTGCCTGTAAACAAAATCTCAGATGAGTTTTTTGCTCTAGGCAGCTGCCAATCACAAACTCGGGTGTCGTTAATTTTAAGAAACGGGTGGAGACAGATGCTCGAATATGACAATTAGGAAAGTATTCCTTCATAATCTTAGCCCACTTTTGGCCAAAGCTTTAAATTTTATTTTCCAGGGGTGCGGGAGGGGAAGAGAGAGAGGAAACGTTCTTGCTGCAGGCAACACCAGCTGGTCCTCCTTCACTTTTTCCTCAACGTTTCCCCAAGTTTAAAATGGGTTTTCATCACAGCAGCTGCTTCCTCAACTGGGGGGCCCTTCATCAAAAGTGAAATGCCCAGTGCTTATGCAGCAATGGCACTGATTGACAGTAGAGGTAACAGCTGCCTCAGCAGAAGGAAGGCTTTAATTACCAAGACAGCAGCACAGGTAATGAATACCACAACTGTTCTGACACAAACGGCGATTGATCCAAATGGCACAAAGGGAACGAAGAAGAGCTGGTTTTCATGTCCCACTTTTATCTTTTGAAAAGAGTATCAAAGTGGCTCATAATCACTTTCCCTTCCCCGCCCCACAATGGGCACCTTGTGAGGTAGGTGAGGCTGAGAGAGTTCTGAGATAACTATGGCAAGCCTAAGGTCACCTAGAAGACTTCATGTCAGTCAAACTCTCAATCGTTGGCGGTAGAGAGGGACAGGCCTTGATGGGCGCAGGGAGCTGTGGGAGGAAGACTTCATGTGGAGGAATGGGGAATCTAATCTGGCTCTCCAGATTGGAATCCACTGCTTTTAACCGCTACACCACACAGGCTCTATACATCATACCTTTTATCCACTGACTATGGGTTTTTGGAAAGAGTTACAACCTTCTAAGTGCATTGTCTTCAGTGGACTTAGACTGATGCAACTCAGTTTAGGACTGCACAGTTAAACTGCAAATCAGAGTCACTGCACACTTCTACATGGCAATCTTGCATGGTGTGGAAATATTCTTCCTTCAACAATGTTTCATTCACCAGCTATACAAAGATGATGGGTTGATACACTTCCCCCAAACTCTGGAAACTAGAAAGCAGAGGGCTTTCAAGTGGTTTCCATGAACTTTAAAGTCATGTGAATCTTCTAGCTCCGTGGTGGCGAACCTTTGGCACTCCAGATGTTATGGACTTCAATTCCCATCAGCCCCTTCCAGCATGGCCATGCTGGAAGGGGCTGATGGGAATTGTAGTCCATAACATCTGAGGAAACACAAGATTCAGGCCAAAACTATCCACCTGGCTGACGAGCTTCATATCTGCACTGAAGACTTTCACTCTGATGCAGCCAAAGCTTGGGCCTTTTGCCATTAGATGTTCTATTACTGAAATAGCCCCAGAAGCCTGAGAAACGGCCACTTTTCTTGGGTTACACAGATTAGAATACATTTTCCTCACTTCCCTTAATTCCCCCTTTTTAAAGTCAGCTGTCAAGCGATACAAAATTCCTGCCTCTGAATCGGTCATGACAATATCGTTCTCGAAGTGTCGAGCCCAGGGCAAAGAAGGTCTGAGATCTGAAAGCTTGCCTCTGCCATTAAAATCAAACACTTTGACAGAACGGTCTCCACTGTCTGTGACTACAATGTGACCATCCAACGTGAAAGTGACATCAGTTGGGTACATAATGTCATTTCCTGCTCCTCCTCTTTCTCCAAACTGTTGCATGCAGCTCCCGTTGAAAGTAAACAGCTTAATCCTCTTCTTGCCATCATTGGGCCCACTGCTGTGTGAACTTCTGACAGACCGCAATACCGGTTGGATTGAGGAGCGTTCCCCATCCTCCAAAGGAAAGGCCAAATGTTAAGACATGAGATGCTGACACAGCCATATCCTCACCTGTCCCAATCGTCCTTCCAGAAACTGGAGAATGAATAGCCGAAGGGCTCAATATTTCCATCAAGAGATTACGCTGACAAACAGTCACTGGTCTCAGAGATTTGCAAACTCTTGACCCAAAAGGACACCTCAACAAGATTCCGTGGATGAGCTAGAGAAGAGACGCATTTCAGGCACATAACATGTCCACATGGCAAGTTTCTTGGCCTACGTATTTTCTGCTGGCTGTATCTTTCAAAGCACACTTTGCATTCAAACAGACTGGTCTCTGTCTGATCAACCAGCTTTGCCATGATCTCTACTTTCTCAGTGGCCATGACGGACATTTATACAACTCTAAGAGGATTTCTGCTTACACTCCGCAGTGGTGCTTTATGCCATCTGGTCACATTGGGTGGTCACAAGATCCGTTTACATCAGAGGTCAATGAATTCTAAGACAGGCGTCCATGTGCAATATGTGGTTGTCGTTTGCTGCCCTCTTCTGGAAACCTGATATAATACAACAGGTTCAGAAGACCCATCAGCCAGGAGAGCTCTAGAAAACGATTAAATCTTTCCTTCTGTGTTTTACTTTTAACTTGTTTTTATTTTTTAACTTAAAATGGATGTAAATATGATTCTTTCAACTGTCATGTACCGATATAATTGTATTCATGACAATTCAGTTCTGCAAGATAGATATCTGAATGCTGCCAACAGGGGCCCTTTTGTTTATCAAGGATCAATGCAAGGTTAAAGTCCACTAAAACAAATAAAAGAGATGGGAAGAGATTTGATTTTCAAAAAAAAAAGTGCCTCCAACTCTGCTTTAACAACACTAGCAGTGTCGTAACCAACCTCATAAAGGCTCCGCCTTTTAAAATCAATGCTATTGTCAGAATACACAAAGTTGTTTAGAAAGTTTAAAAATCTTTTGACTAAGGGAACTTAAGTTTGGAGGACAAGATTTTTTAAAAATTTATTATAAATTGCCTCAAATTGTATGTTGATATGTTAAAAAAGGTTTAATAAACAGGGGCAACTTAGGCTGGGCTAGAAGTTTAACAAACAATGAAGAAATGTGATGGAGAAGATTGACAGAAGGATATGGGCAGGAGGTCATTTGGGTATATATAGTCCAATGATGGTGAACCTTTTTAAGACCGAGTGCCCAAATTGCAACCCAAACCCCAGTTATTTATCGCAAAGTGCCAACTCAACAATTTAACCTGAATGCTGAGGTTTTAGTTTAGAAAAAAACGGTTGGCTCCCGCTTCCTCCGCCCTACCCACTCGAGCAGGGGCCAGCCTGCTCTAGCCTCCAGCAAGTCCTGTGTGCACCGCTCTGTGCCTCTCTAGCATCTCTGCCTCCTCTGCACACACCCCCCCCCCCGGGCAGAAGCCACCTGGAGCACAGGCACTAGGCCCGCCAGCCAAGTCCTCCCTGCTCACCACGGTGTGCGCATGTCGTGCTCAGTGGCCCAGGCCAGCCTAGATGTGGGGGGGGGAGGGTGATTTTCCACCCCCCATATGACGAACTCTGTGTGTGCGTGCCCACAGAGAGGAGGGGCTCCCGAAAGTGCCACCTCTGGCACCCGTGCCATGGGATTATGTCACTGATTATAGTCTATCTGTATGGTATTGACCTTTGTCGTGTAAGTAAAATAGATGCCTGAGGGAGGAGAAAATGGGAATAAGAAACAAGGACATTTGATTTTTTTAAATCTGATTTTCAAGCCATCGCCAATTTACATCCATTACTGCCCACCTAAGTGTCTCAACTGAGAAATTGCTGCCTCATGGCTTTCTCTCTGGTTTCTATGTCTTGGAAAAGAGGAGGCCTGTTGGGATTGTCTCCAGAAAAGATGACATTTCAAAGCAACTGGCTTAGATAGAGGCCACCTCGAAAGCTGCCAGGCAAACAGTCTAGCAGCTAACCAAACAGCTTGTGAAAGAAGCTCCTAAGGATCTTCCATGATGTGGCCAACTGATAGGCAGGAAAGCCACTTGACTCACACAATGAGACTTATAGTATTCATAACAAAGATGAATTAAATAAAATAAGAAAACTAACTAGCTGTTCAGGACTGCTAAATGCAGCATACTTCTTTTTGCTAAGGCGGAGAATAACTGCAGATTGGAGGAAAGAGGGCCACCCTTATTTCAGCCTAGCTGAATTGTTTCTTACTGGTTGATTCGGGAATGCTGCTCACTTGCAGATAAGCAGGGAGAACTGTTTTGTTCTTCTGAAAGCCAGTGTTGTGTAGTCGTTAAGAGTGGCAGACTCTGATCTGGAGAACTGGGGCCAATTCTCCACAGTCGATTAATCCCGTGATACTCACACGAAATAGTCTTTGCCGAACCTGCTTGAAAGTACTACTTTTTTCAAAAAACACGTCTTTGATCCAGTTTGGAGGGGAAGATCGAGGGTCTAATCTTTGAAGTTCATGGCTTCCCACCGTGGAGCATGGCGCCAAATGCCCACAACCAATCGAATGCGGCGCAGTGCTGTTCTCGCCATACGAGAGCGAGGCAACCAGCCAGAAATTTGAGCAGGGAGACGTGCTGGCTATTGAGCCGCGTTTTTTGCAGGAGAAAAAAAAGGTCCTGCCAATCAGAAGAGACCTGCCAAGGCGATCATGTGGTAGTGGAGATTGTTACATTTCTTGAACCCAAGATAGGCCTAGATGTCTTCACTGGAAACATGCTGCGGTGGGGCGATTGAAACCTCGATGAAAAGATGCGGTTTATTTTCAAACTTGGTTTGATCTGAATTGAATTTCCTGAGTGGGGAGTTGACCTGGGTTTTGATTCCCCATTCTTCCATCTGAAGTCAGCCACCGCGACGGGTAAACCACCTGCAAATGCCTTTTTTTGCCTGAAAATCCTACAAGACCACCATAAGTCAGCTGTGAAGCGACGGCACCGAGCACACACACACTACACAAGTTGCTTCAATCAGCTTTTCAACAGCCATGCTACAGGAATCCTGCTGGGAAGGCTGCCTTCATTTTTTCAGGGCAGAAATGCCTGTAACAGCTGAATACAAGTAGATATTGAACAGGTGCAGCCTTCTCAGCTGTATGTGAGCGTCATTAACAGGGAAAATTGTTCCTAGTTATGTCTGCACACCACTTGACTTCTAAATGCATTGACATCCTGTCAGGAAAAAACCAATCATAATGACTGCAGATCTTGTAACAAGGGAGAGGGTGGGAAATCAATTAGCACTGTCTGCCCCTCTTCATCCTCCTTTGTCTCAGGCAGGTCCAAAATACAGCCCTAGACATCCTACCGATTTTATTCAGTTGTCTTTATGAGACTAGTAAGCTATTTTTGAAGATCTGTCCGCTTTAGTGCCTGTAAACAAAATCTCAGATGAGTTTTTTGCTCTAGGCAGCTGCCAATCCTACAAACTACGTTGTCTTAATTTTTAGAAGCGGGGTGGAGACAGATGCTCGAATATGACAATTAGGAAAGTATTCCTTCATAATCTTAGCCCACTTTTGGCCAAGCAGCTTTTTAATTTTATTTCCTTCCAGGGGTGCGGGAGGGAAGAGAGAGAGGAACGTTCTTGCTGCAGGCAACTTCAGCTGGTCCCTCCTTCACGTTTTTCCTCAGCGTTTCCCCAAGTTTAAAATGGGTTTTTCATCACTCACAGCAGCTAAGCTTCCATCAGCTAGGGGCCCTACATCAAAGTGAAATGCCGAATGCTTATGCAGCAAATGGCACTGATTGACAGTAGAGGTAACAGGCTGCCTCAGCAGAAGGAAGGCTTTAATTACCAAGACAGCAGCACAGGTAATGAATACCACAACTGTTCTGACACAAACGGCGATTGATCCAAATGGCACAAAGGGAACGAAGAAGAGCTGGTTTTCATGTCCCACTTTTATCTTTTGAAAAGAGTATCAAAGTGGCTCATAATCACTTTCCCTTCCCCGCCCCACAATGGGCACCTTGTGAGGTAGGTGAGGCTGAGAGAGTTCTGAGATATGCTTCTGTGAAGCCTAAAGTTGCCTAGAAGACTTCTATGTCCGTTAAACTCTCAATGCGTGTAGGCGGTGGGGACAGGCCTTGATGAGCATGAGGGAGCTGTGGGAGAAGACTCTCATGTGGAGAATGGGGAATCTAATCTGGCTCTCAGATTGGAATCCACTGCTTTAACCGCTACACCACACAGGCTCTATACATCATACCTTTTATCCACTGACTATGGGTTTTTGGAAAGAGTTACAACCTTCTAAGTGCATTGTCTTCAGTGGACTTAGACTGATGCAACTCAGTTTAGGACTGCACAGTTAAACTGCAAATCAGAGTCACTGCACACTTCTACATGGCAATCTTGGTACATGAGGTATTGAAATATTCTTCCTTCAACAATGTTTCATTCACCAGCTATACAAAGATGATGGGTTGATACACTTCCCCCAAACTCTGGAAACTAGAAAGCAGAGGGCTTTCAAGTGGTTTCCATGAACTTTAAAGTCATGTGAATCTTCTAGCTCCAGTAGGTGTGAACTGGCATATCTCCAGATGTGCTGGGACTTCAATTCCCATCAGCCCCTTCCAGCATGGCCATGCTGGAAGGGGCTGATGGGAATTGAAGTCCATAACATCTGGAGTGCCAAAGGTTCGCCACCACTGTAATCTAGCTTCATGGTCCACTGTAGTTGTTCACTGAAAACAGGACAGCTGCTGTAGTACAAAAACCCTACCTTTCAATCATGTCTTTCATAGTACTCAAAGTCATTCTTCACCCATGTTTATAAAATAATTCAGGAGACAAAAGACAAAAGTAAAATAATTTTTATAGAAATGTACAATTTTTAGACATGGTTATCATGCTTCAAATCAAGTATCCAGAAAATGGTTCACGTTGAATGGACAAAACACGGTATTATGAAATCAAATAGTGATTCCCTGAATGTAGTTAAGAGTTTTGACTGTAGTCCTAATAATACTTTCCTGGGTGTGAGTCCATTGAGTGAATTTGAGTAGGATTCTGTGTATGTTTGCCCTCGTAGAGTTGTATTGCTATTTTAACTGGAGAATGTACAATACCTCCCAGAAATAATCTAGACCCCAAGTTCTGTGACGCTCTTGGAAGCAATCTATTTTTTCAAGTTGCTTGATATCACAGCACTGGCCTGAAATGAAAGCGAGAGTGTCACATTACAGTTCTAAAGTAAGTAAAAGGTTACTCTCAATTTTTCAGGGATTTAGTCTACCAGGGCATTTTCAGTCCTTTAAGAAATTACATTGGTAGAGTTTAGGCATAACACACAACTGCCATTATTAACAAATAATTTGCTTTAAAGCTTGCAGACATATGGAAGCAAACATTTTTCAAATATGAAAAATAAGTATTGTCATGCCCCCACAGAGGCTTTTGAAATTTCCCCATTAAGCTTTCCCCATAGTTAGCATGGGTTTATTTATTTTTTATTTTTTATTTTTTTTCGATTTATTATACCGCCCCATCCCCGTAGGGCTCTGGGCGGTGTACAATACAATGCACATATACAGATAAAAATGCACGTATACAAGTAAAATAACTAAAACCATTAAAAGCAGCAGTAAAATAAAAACTAGTAGAAAGATTAAAACTAACACGCAATGGCGTCCGACAGATCCATTTCCAAACCCTCTTTCAGGGGGAAGATCAGCAAACCCCAGATGGCAAAGGCACTGATGTAAAGGCCATGGGGGGTTGTAAAGTCTTCTAAGGGAGGGAACTAGTTTTGGTCGATCAAATTCATTTTGGTAGAAATTAAAAGCTTAATTTGAACTGACTCACCAAAGAACTTTTTAACTTCTGAATCAGGAACATAGAATGGCGGACCTGGGAAAGAAACTTGCACATTTAATAAGGAGAAATAACCAAACTAGATATGCAGCTTAAAGTCACTCTGATAAGCTGGGTTCTCAAAGTTATTCAAAACAAGGTAAAGAGGAATAGGGAAATCATGGCTTGTTCCCAGACCCTAAACACAGGTCTCACTTTAACTGTCTCTAAACTGAGTCAAAAAGTTGATTCATACAACTGTTTTTCCAATTGCACATGAGAAAGAATGTCATGAAGATTCATGAATGGCTGGTTTATTTGGTGTTGTTGATAATTAGTTAACTGACCCGTTTTTATGTTATATTAATTGAACTTTTTAATGAGAATTTTGTCTTCTGGGCTCTGTTTAAGGACCAAGAAGTAATTAAATATAATACTATAATGGGACATATCATGTGTCTGCTAGAATACATTTGGCAAACCTGATTTTGAAGGCTTCTTCCACACATAATTCCATATTGAACTAATTTAATGATTCAGGTTCATTATAATCCCCACTTCCAAACAAGGTGAGTCACAAAAAGGCATCTCGTGACGGGAAATTGGATTGTTTGAAGTTATTGTTAAATTCTAAGGTGTTTTAGCTGTAGATTGGACTACGGGATGTTACCTTTATGTTTGTTTGGATCATATGACACAGTAACGAGAAGACAGCAACACCCCACGTTCATTAGTGATAACATCAAATTGGCATATCTAAAAAGGAAATAAATCAAATCAGGCCCCGATCATATTTGTGCATATATAAACCAAGAAGTAAATATGCACAACTAAACTAAACAAGAGCTTTGCTTTAAACATTCCACACGAATATAATATAATGGCTCTAGAAGGGACTTTATTAAGAGGCAAGAAGAAGAAGAGTTTGGATTTATATCCCCCCTTTCTCTCCTGCAGGAGACTCAAAGGGGCTTACAATCTCCTTTCCCTTCCCCCCTCACAACAAACACCCTGTGAGGTAGGCAAGATGAAGGGACCATCTTAGGGTATAGATTTTACATGCAATGAATCCATGAGCCCAATTTTCCAGGAAATTCTTCTGAGCAAGCCCTTCTGAAAGGAACACTAGTGCTCTTGAGCAGTTAGTTACCATTCACTTTGCTGAGGCTTTTGCAGGTAAGCTCTGGGAACAGATGGACTGTGCTCCACTCAGGGTTGCTTAATCTAATGGGCAAAAGGGGTAGTTGATCCATGCCGACTGCCAGGTCCTTAATAGCACTAGGAATCGCTGGAGACTCTCTGGTTTTACCACAGAATTTCCAACAGTTCATAGAGCAGACTGATGTCACTTCCAGGTTTTCCCCAGAAGTGATGTAACGCTGTCAGCTGAAGGTAAATTAAAAAAATTTTTTTTTTTTGCTCCTGTTGACTATTAGAGGGTTGGTGGTAGGAAATAAAAACTGGGGTGGAGATTCCCTGCCTTGGGAGAAGAACCTGACAGTCCTATTAAAAGTAGCTTGAGAAGCTGAGTAACTAGTGCAAATTATTGAGCAACTAAACTGAGAATGAAACAGCTGTTCCCTTAGAGCCAGAGGCTTTAATAAACAGTAAAGATCAATTAATGTATAATCAAATGCAATATAAATTACTGACCGTTCTCTGTCACAAGGGTTAATAGCTACGAAAGACCCCCTGTCCCAAACTGCATCAAATTTGCCAGCAACTGTGCTACAAGGAGATTAAAAGTTGTGTATTACAAACTGTGGATAACTTGTTTTCATTAGCAGGAAAATAACTTGTTTATTTAGCAGGAATATAACTTGTTTTTATTATCAGGAAAGCAGATTTTCCACAAAAGCAGCATAGGATTTTTAAGTTACTCTCTGTGGTCCCATACTGCATGAACAAAAATCACCCAAATTATCCAATAGGAATATTCATGGAGAATTGAAAAGACCTACGCATTACCCCTTTAAGGCATCAGGTGGTTTTTCTTGCATGTTTCAAGTATACAAACCAGACAGTTCAATGGTGGCTGTGCACAGCTAGAGAAAGTCTAACAAACCCACTTGCTGATGGAAATGATGATATAGATAATAAAATTAATGATCCAAAATTTGAACTCTCTCACAGCCCAATTCTGTGCAGGTTTCCTCAGAAGGAAGTTCCTCTGTGTTCATGGGGACTTGCTTCCAGATAACAGTGGAATGGATTGCAGCCCGATTTAACCAAACCCCCACTCCTCAATTCTAACTTCAATGTAGCTTTGAAATATATAAAACAAGGTACAGTGCCATCCTAAGCAGACATATACCTTTCTAATAGCCCCATCCAAAAAGGGTGTGTGTGTTGAACTGTGGTCAGACATCTCGTTTGGTCCTCAGGAGGGTATCAGTTCTGCTTAGGACTATATTGTCAGAATGACTGATACAGATTGAAGAAAGAAATGATATAATCATTTGTACATATCAGATACGCCTTGGCCCAATTAGCTTTTAGCCAAGCTATGGCTGTGATCCTTATATTTCACAATCTGACTTTCTGAGTTGTCTTTCACTGGACAACACATTGAACCAGGGAACCATTTTTAAATGGCCCTTTCATAAACATTCTGAGTCCTTTATTAAAAACATGGCATCAGCTCAAAAGTTGCAACAGACTGGATCCATCAGACGACGAGTTAAGCAGTTACATCATTTAGAAGTGGTTCTGCTTGCTGAAATATCTGTTGCACAATAACTAATAAAAGTTCATTAGAAGTCTCTTCTTGAAACAAAAGAAAATGACTTTGTCTTAAGGCTATCTGATGCATTCCCTTTAGGAGCAAAAGTGATCCCAGACCAACTTGGCTAGAACAAAATTTATGTCTTAAGAGTAAGGGCATAGTTCTCATCTCATTTCCTGATTTCCCCTATTAAAGGTTGCATCTGGGGTTTCTAACCAAAGCTTGACATCCCAAAAAGTACTATAAAATGATGCATTTCAATGCCCACAAGAGATCTTTAACTTCATGAGCAGGAAGCATTTTTAGTGGATCATGAATAGCTGCATGATAGCTGTCTGGGAATGACACCGTATGTTAAGAAGATGAAACATGGAATGAGCAGCCTCAGCTGTACTTTTGTGTTTATTTTTCAGACTTTTGTGAGTTCCGGCCAAAAATGACTAGAAAACATCGAACACATAAGATTCAAAAGCATCATTTCATTCCTACCTCGTCAAGTCATAAAAACTGCAACAGTACAAAGAAATATTCCCAGATGAGCTCTAAAATGAAAAACAGAAAATGAATTTCCAATCAATGTTTCAAAAAATGAAACAAAGCAAAAGGTACAATTATCATCAAGTTTTAAAAAATGTAAAGATCCTTGAAGCATTAACTGTTTTGTTGGACAGAAGTAAAGGGTGCAATAAATAAGGACATTTATATAAATCCTCTTAACTTTGAAATAGGTCAGCTATCTAAGGGCTTCTTGAAAATCAATTTCCTACACGAATAGGATTACTTTCAGAAAACTCCATGCAAATGATATTAAAAGGATGGTTGTTTCTCAGTTTTTGTATGAGTAGCATATCAGATTCATGAGCTATATAATCTATCCATGGTCTTCAAGGAAATTCCCACATGGAAATGAAGTTTATTAGAGAATTTTTTTCACAGTTAAGGCATTCAGGAAGAAATACAGTGAAGTGACATCCAAGAATTACATTTAATTCATAAATTGTTATTTATTTATTACATTATATTTATACCCCACCTTTTTCTGGAAGACTCAAGTAGATAATGATCTACTGTCTAGTCAGGTTCTCCAGCTTAAGGATGCCCAGTTGGTGGTAATTAGAGCCCATCTTTCTACAGCAGCTCCCATCCTAAGGAATAGGTTCACAGAAATGAGAGGGGTGCCATCTTTCTACATTTTTGGGAGGCACTGTAAAGCCATGTTATGTGCTGGAACTTTACATTGTTATTTGGGAGGATATTGGGAATTGTAAGCCATGTCACAAAGGAAAGGGTTTTTTAAAAATAAATATTCAAATAAATAAATCAGAAATTGTATTTATTTTTATCTGTTTATTCTGCCACCTTTTCCTAATCTCAGAGTGGCTCACATTAATATAAAACAGTAAAACACAAAGATTAAACATAATTCAAGACACCCCCCCCCCCCGAAGAAACCACAACTGGCTAGTTTAATATTAAGTTAATCAATCCAAATTCAAATGTTCTCTCTACAACTTATCACTTGATTCCAGTTCCTCCAACACAAGCATATCACTAGATTATTTTGTCACAATCAGTGCACCGGGAGAAAAATCAGTGCAGACAGCAGAAAACAAGGCAGGAACTGTAAGTAACAGCTTCACTTAGTACAAAGAGAGCTCTGGTTTCCTGCAAATAAGACTGTGCAAATTGGGATCCAGCCACTGGCTCCTTTCAATTACATCTAGTTTATAAGCGGACCCGTTTTAAGGTTGCCAGCTCCAGGTTAAGAAATTCTTAGAGATTTGGGGGAGGAGCCTGGATAGGGTGGAATTTGGGGAGGGGCGGGACTTCAGCAGGATATAACGACATAAAACCCACCCTCCAAAGAAGCCATTTTCTCCAGGGGAACTGACTGCTGTAATCTGGGGACCAGCTGCAATTCCAGGAGGTCTCCAAGCTCCTCATGGAAGTTGAGAGCCCTCCCCTTCATCTGGATTCTGCCAATCTAGCCATGCTGTTCCACACTACTTTCCATATGTTAACTGTGGTTTTGGATCACAGCTACTGATGCAAACTATGCTAAACAAAGTTCCTCTGTGACATAATTTACAACCCATGGTTTTAATTTCTGCCTTATGGGGTAACCACATGTATCAGGGTACACAACACAAAACCATACTTAACACTGAGAAAAGAAGCAGGAGAACTTTCCATCCAAATAGGAAAGAGGGAAAGAAAGACTCCAGGTAGGTAAAATATGATTTGCATAAGTCAGATCCTTAGCAATCTGCATTAATAAATAGGTTTTCAGACAAAGAAAGCTTGGTGGGGGAGGTTCAATACAAACCTTAAATAATTTAGCTCCAGGGATCTCAGGAACTGTTTCTTCAGAATAGGATAGATTTTGTTCTGTGAAAAATTCTTTCACAGCAATTTCGCTGATTTCTACGCCAATGATATGGTGCCCCATGTCAGCTAACCTATGGAGGTGGATAGAAGTAAGCATGCCTTCTTATTTTGTGGTCTTCAAGGTCCTATAAGACTCTTCTACCGCCCCCACTGAAAACTGAGGCTGCCTGCTTTTTCCATCTTGGTTGGGCCCTGATTCCATCTTGGGCCCCGCCTACTCCCTCCCCTCTTTCGCCTTTAAGATCGGGCGCCTGTTTTTAAACAACCTTGTTGTTTTAATTTTAATTTACATTTATTACTAGTAACTGCTGCTTTTAATGGGTTTAATGGGTTTAAGTTGTGTCATGTTGATTTGGTCAATTGTGTTGTGTTGATTTGCTGTCCTAGTGATCGGCCATATTGTGAGCCGCCTCGAGCACTTCGGGGGCGAGGCGGCCTATAAATGCAATAAATAAATAAGTAAGTAAGTAAGTAAGTAAGTAAGTAAGTAAGTAAGTAAATAAATAAATAAACTACTACTACTACTACTACTACTACTACTACTACTATACTACTACTACTACTACTACTACTACTACTACTACTACTACTACTACTACTACTACTACTACTACTACTACTACTACTACTACTACTACTACTACTACTACAACAGACTAACATGGCTACCCAACTGAAACTACAGTGAACACTTACTAGCCTGAAAATATAGTGCCCAAAATGAAGAGAAGCCATGCAGAGACAACATCTCACAGTTGCCCATGAGGAAGGAAAAGTCAGTGTCCACAAGGATAAATATTAATGGTATGAAGATACCAATCAGTTAAGCATCAGTATTAAATTTTGGCTTGACTGTTTTCTCTTAAATTTGAAAAGCCACGTCCAGTGTTTAAACCGTTCGGCTTTTGCTGGGTGTAAGAAAGGTCCTGACTAAATCAGAGCAGCCACTGAATTCTTGATAAATGTTGCTATCGTTATCATCCCAATGAGTCTTCCAAGTGTCCCCTTTTATGTCTTTCAAACACATACGGCAGAGCAACATGTTTTTGTGCCTGTAACAAACAAAACAGGCATGAAAGACCAAAGAAATTCTGTACCACCTTAATGACTGTGCCCAATATGCTTATTAAGTGTAAACCTCGTTAGATCTGGTGAACTGCACAGAGACCACCTTGTACATAACCAGTTTAATACCCCTTTATATCTGGAAGGATTGGAAGTCTAGCACCAGAGAGTGTGAAATTTGATCTCACTATTCTCAGGAATGTTATGAAGAAGAAGCGTTTTGGATTTATACCCCACCTTTCTCTCCTGTAAGGAGACTCAAGGTGGCTTACAAGCTCCTTTCCCTTCCTCTCCCCACAACAGACACCTTGTGAGGTAGGTGGCGCTGAGAGAGTTCCAAAGAACTGTGACTAGCCAAGGTCACCCAGCAGGAATGCAGGAGTGTGGAAACACATCTGGTTCACCAGATAAGCCTCTGCCACTCAGGTGAAGTGGGGAATCAAACCCGGCTCCACCTGCTCTTAACCAATACCATGCTGGTTCTGGACATTATGCCTCTTTATAAGCTATACTACTGGAGCAGACTTTGAAGTATGCCTGCAGGGCTGATGAGGAATGCTACTTCTCTTGCATAGTCTAATCATTTAAATGTGGCTTCCAATGGAGACCTTCCATGTGAATGTAGACTAAATGTAGCCACTGATCCATACATTAACACTCGAAGCTGCCGTATACTTTGGAGCAGTGCATTTTACCATTTCATCTCAACAGCTTTGCCACAAAGTGGGAAAAATATCCTCAGTCCATTTCTGCCATTGAGAAAAATATCCAAATACTTCTTTAGACATCTGCAGATGAAAAGAAAGGTTATTTTTTTTTTTAAAAACATAACTGAATTCTACATGCAAAATATACTAACAGTTTAGATTTGAAAAGTGTTTGCTCATTTAACTATGTGAAGGGGAGGACAATTCACAGCAAGCTCCCTTTGACATTAAGCCTCAAAGACCTAACAACCAATGCTGGTTTGTTCTGAAAATCTCAATATAACGGAAGCAGACTTTGGAACTGTCCAGCTGTTGGCCTTTACCGTTATAGGGTAGTATAAACACAAACCAAAAATGGAATTAACAACTAAATTAGGATGTATCAAATGCAAACAAGGCATGCAAAGAAGACAAATATTAAATACAACCATTTGATTCAACCATTTTTTATAACTACCGGTAAACTTCAAAATACAAAACTAAAAGGTGTCACAATTTGAGCATGCATTTTCAAAGATAGCAGCTTCCCTGACCCTTAGGTTACCTGCATAAGTATTTAAAAGGTGATAATCTGCAGAATGAATAGAGAAGACAGCCAGAACTGGAGTCAGGCTAGAGGCTTTTAACTGGCTGGCCGGCCTGGTTTCCTCTTTCTGCCTCTGCTCCTGTACCTTCCTCCTCCAACCAGCCTTCTCCCTTTCCCCCTAGTACAGTTCCAGCGCTACACTTTGTCTTTGTGCTAAGCTCCATCTTCCTCTTCTCTGTCTTCTGCTCCTTAGTCAGCTCCTGTTCTCCACAGCCATAACCTACCTTAAACCACTTGGACCCAGAGAGCTCTGCTCCCTTGTCCAAGCTCACCTACTACCTCCGTGCCTTCTGAGCATCTTTCTGACAGACTGCAAAGTGGCCCTGTTCCTGATGCTACCCTGGCTTCAACTAACTCCAGGCCTGGGTTCCTCCCCACTCTACCCAGGAGTCTTACTGTTGGCCCCAGACAGGTCATTGCCAGGTAGCTGCCACAGCGAATCAAACCATTGGTCTATCGAGGTCAGCACTGTCTATTCAAATGCTGTGCTGGCTCAGACAAAGGCCAGTAGTTGGGTTTCAGAACTTATAGCCGAACTCAAGAAGCAAACACAAAAAGTGCTGCATTCAGAAAGCCTGTATCAGTTCATAATCAAGAAGGTAGAAAGCCGTGGATGAAGTCTTACAGTTGCAGTCCGAAGAACAGGTTTTCAAGACCAGTAAGATGGGCGACAGCACAGATGCAAGGAAATCGCACCACAACTGTCTGCCATCCTGGCACTCTCTCTTACAACTAGTTGGGCATTTTACCACTTTTTATATGCCATTAAAGGTATTGTATTTGTATTGTATTTGTAACTAGTTGGGCAGACTTTAGTTTTCATCCTGAAAAGATTCACTACTGTCAAACAAACAGTATTTATACAAGATCCAGTCTTTTAATCTGCAGTTTATTTCTCGAATGCTTCCTGAATTGCTCTGCACACGAATCTGGTGGACTAAGGGTCCGGGTTCCCTCAGCTGGCACCTGGCTGGGAGTCGGGAACATTCAGCAAGATTCAAAAGCTTCTGTCAATACTTCCTCCTGCTGTTTCTGGGTTTCTAACCAGAGCTGGTTTCTCCTAAATGGCTTCTCCTTGGAGGCTTCTCTGCTGTCCCGGGACTGACCCATGACAGACTGACAGCAGCTGCTTAGGGTCTCAGGAAAGGGTCTTTCATATCATCTATGGTCTCATCCTTTTAAGTGAAGATGCCAGGGAGCGAGTGTTGCCCCCTTCCAGCCATAAACCCGCACTGACTAACCAACTTCAAAAAGTTGTTGTGAGGATAAAATAGGGAAAAGAGGATTATGTATGCTGCCCTAAATTGCTTGAAGGGGAATGCGTTACAGCATAAATAAAACAATAATGACTGTAGGTCATTTGGTTGTAAACCTTTTTACAAATCTTGTGAGAGTCAAACTTCTCTACAAACTTCAGTTTTATTATAACATAGGTAGAGAACAGGGAGTTACATACGGATGTCCTTGTCCATTATGAAATCCTATGTTTCTCAGCTCCCACTTCGTCAGCCATTCTTCTTCAGTCAACACTCTGTTCCGCTGTGACCCAGAGTCTTCGCCCTCTTCCCTTGCAGAGATGTCTAAAACATTCTCCATAGTCCAAGAACACCTCTGTGCAGAGAGATCAGTCTTATAACCATTTTTGATTATTGATAAAAATGTCCAGCTTGCCTTAGCCAAATCCTTGTATATTTTCACTAAAGAATGTCCCTCTCCTTAATAACTCAGTACATTTTATTAACTGTTATAACATTTCTGCAAACCAGAACCTGCAGAAAAACCCAATTTGTTACATGAATCCATGATTTCTTTAAACTGCAAAATTAATTTCCTTTGACTGACATGAGTTAGCAGACACTTCCTTCCCAATGTGTATCCTGACAAAGCCAGGAGGCAAAATTTTGGTCACATCACAGCATACAACACAGCAGACAGTAGGGAAACATTCATGCTGAGTTCCTTAATATGCACAGGAATGATAGAATGTCTTTTTATCTGCCCTTGTGTACAAGAATAAAATAACAAGAGAGCAAACCTGTAACTGGCCAACCCTTCTAAAAATCAGAAGAAAAAAAGGTAGAGAAAAACTCGAGCTTGAGGAATATTTGTATACAAAGAAAGCACACCCATAGTGACAGACATAACCTTAGGTCCCACCTAGAATTTCTGCAGACAATTTCTGCTGATTCTCCCTCTCTTGGCAACCCCAAATGCTGCTCTTGGGGAATGGAGAACCCCCAGGTATAGCTCTATTGTATTTATGCTATAATTTAATTTTTATACTATAAATGTAAATTGGTGTTGTATTGGATTTTAATTTGAATCTGTAAGCCGCCCAGGGCCTGACATTGGTCAGGAATTGGATGAGGCATAAATTTCATAAAATCAAACAAAAACAAGGGGTTATCATTAATATAGAGCTAAATGTTCATCTATTTATTTATTTATTTATTTATTTATTTATTTATTTATTTATTTATTCATTTATTCGATTTGATAAACCACCCTACCCCCGAAGGGCTCAGTGAACTGAGATCTCTTCTAATAATCTGATGATGTCCTAACACCATACAGCCAATCAGATTTGTCTGCTGGTTAATGTCACTGAAGACAAAAGAAGCTAATTGACAGCAATTCTTCCAGGGCTGATCAGATGTGTGCAGAAAGAAAATCATGTTTTTACAGTATATTGTACATGCATTCCCTGAAATGTGTGTACAGACTCAGTTTAGGGGACTGGCTATTAAATACTCTTATTTATGGGGCCACCTCTCTCCCTGTACTCCACCATAGGATCTCTGCTCATGGCAGCAGGGGCTTCTGCAGGTGCCAAGCTGCAAATGGACAAAATCGACAACTGCCTGTACGTGTGCTTTCTCTGTTGCGGCTTGTGGAATGGCCTGCAAAAGGTGGTCACTCTCCTGACCTTTCACAAACTATGCAAAACTTAAGTAGGCAAGAGGGCTTTTCTGTGCAGATAACAGGCTTGCACTGCACTGGCTGGTTTTATAAACTTGCCTGGATAAATGCTTAACAACTGTGGTCTATAGACTTGTGTTTAACCTTTTTATTTGATTTATCCCCCACCTTTTCCTGACAAAGCCAGGCTTAGAGCAGCTAACACATATAATACACACACATCCAGTATAAAGTTAAAATGCTCAATTAAAATATATATAGTATAAAGTAATTTTAAGAAGGATCCTAGTTGCATAGGTTTTGTTGTCCCATTTAATGTGTCGTGTGAATACTTATGCTATGCTTGCGTCCTTTCTGGCCCCCTCCGCGCGTGCAGAATAATGCACTCTCAGTCCACTTTCACAATTGTGGATTTTGCTATTCCGCACAGTAAAATCCAGCTGCAAAGTGCACTGAAAGTGGATTGAAAGTGCGTTGTTCTGCATGTGTGGAAGGGGCCTCTGGGTCACAGGGCTCTTCCCCACCTTTTGGCTGAGATAAAAAGGCACAAGCTCCATTTTTGATAAAGGGCGCTTCGCTAATGTATACCCTGAAACTCTTGTTGGCCTGGATTCGAATCTAACCACCCTTAAACCTCCAGCCACCCAGCCGGAGAAGCAACAGCCGAGCTCTCCCAGTGACCCTTAATTTTGAAGAGCTGATATTTAAACTAACCTTTAATTCGCCTTTTAATTCACCTTGGGACGAGCCGGCCAGAATTAGAGAGAAAAACCAAGGGTAGCTGCTGGTTGCAGTTCCTGCTCTTGCCTGGAGTTCCCAGCGCTTCTCACCCCGGTCCGGCGCTGCAGTCTCCTCCCTCCTCCTCCTCCTCCCGGCAAGCAGAGGAAGCCAGAAGCTGGCTACACTGTCTCCTCCCCTTGTTCCACACGTTACGCGCTGAGGACAGCGGAAGCAGCTGTCGGGGGGGGGCGGAGGGCAGGGGGACGGGGAAGCCTGCATGGTGCTGGTGGCGAGCCCGGAGGTGCGTGAGTCCGGTGGCTGGTTTGTTTTCCGGGGGACGGCTGGAGAAGCCAGAGCGTATTGCCAAAGCAGTCTTTTGCCTCTGTTTGCACAAGCCAAAGAGCGTCGCTTTCCTGGCTGCAACCAGGAATAGTGAGTCGCACAAAGCCACAGGCAGAGCGCCGCTTTCTCCCCTCCGGGTGGGTCTGGCTGGGGAAAAGGGGGGGGGGGCGGTCCTTTTTTGCACAGCGTGCATCTGGCGGGTGCGGGTGGAAGGGAGAGTGGCTTTGTAGGAGGAACATGTGGGGAGTTTTGTCGCTCGGTGGCTGCGTTGGAGCCCGGACCTGCCCACATCTGCGGACCGATAGCCGCGTGCTGCTGAGAAAGCAAAGCGACTTTCTTCTGTCCATGAGGACTCGCATAATGCACGAGCGCTGAAATGAGGTGTCTCGTTTGGGATCCAGGATAGGGGCAGGCACCAGCTCGAGTCCTGCCCTTTGAGAAAGAAGACGCTGAATTGGAGAGTTCTAGGAGAACCCGAAGGATGGATTCCCTTCGCTTTTGATACTGTGTAATTCTACGGAGGGATTATTAGACAAATGGGAGCTCATGCGATAGCCCCTCCCCCCAATGAATTATTTCACAGGGATGTCCTTGTCTGTAGTCTCTTACCTTAAACCCAGTGTTGTAATCTATTGTGTTTTAGAAAGCCCTGAAAGTGGATGGATTAATCCCATGATTTTGTGTATATTTTTAGGCTTTGGTGTTGCCTCAGAAATTGGAGAATCCATACTTTCTAAAAGGAGGATGTCGCTTTATTTGGGACTATTACCCGCTTGCTTACTTTGCAGGCAGATCCTGTGCGGAACTTTTCAGTTCTATTGTTGGCCTTGTGAACTAGTAGATGTCCGCACGGTTGTCACGTAGACTTGGATGCATTGATTGGAACGAGTCTGTGACAAAAGGCCCCTTTCCTTATGAAGACCTGCTCTCACTGTATATGGTTTCCCTTCCCTGGTGTTCATTTTAGCAAGTGCTGCTTCAGAATGGCCAGTTACAGACATAATCCAGTAAGCCTTTGTTAGCCACTGGAGCAGTGGCTAAAAACTGGGTCCTCATTTTCATTGTGCTTTCCTTTGTTTATATCCTTACAGCTCTGTCTCAAAGTGCTTCGGACGGGCATTCATTCGCTAGCTGAAAACTGGGTGATTTGACTCCAAGGTGAGGAGAAACCTGCCCTTCCTGCTATTTAAATTATTCACCCTGAAAATATTAATCTTCCTTCCAGCATAACTGCAGCCCAGCCTTTTGGCATTTGTAGTCTGGGAGAGATAGGATGGAGTTGGAAGTCTGTAGTTATGTGGGATAAAATATATTTTGTATGAATTATTATTCAGTACAGTAAACACACCACACTGGGAATAAAACTACACTGAATTCCATTTAATTCCAAGAGAGTCACATTGTGGCTTCATAATAAAGAGACAAATGTGTATTCATACATACTGTATAAATTTGCTCAACAGGGATTCACATTCTCCATAAGCGTTGTGTCATCCACTTAGTATAAATAAACTATATAGGCTTGCTGCATGTGGAATGGGAGTTCTTATCCAAGGCTCTCCTAATATAAATGCTTGGGTGTGGCCTTCAAATCTGAAACAAGTTGTTTGTTTGTACCTTCTGCAGACTTCAGCTTTCAATGCCTGTTGGAACACCCTGGAAATGTTTAGCAATACATATGCTGGGTTCTGAACATGGCATAGGGAGAAAGATGGCCGGCTTGCCATAGATTTAGAAGACGCACTGCAGGTTTTTAGCTGGTTATTAAGTGCCTCAGTGTTTGAATTCTACTTTACCAGAATCCCTTACAAACAGGCCAACACCAGTATGCTGACTATCAGTCACCATGAAAATCAACAGGAATAAGTGGAAACAAGGGGAGAAGTGTAATGAAGAAGTTAGGAGGAGTGAATGGGTTCTTAATAAAGCTGTGGAGGTGCGGTTAAACTACTGCCAGCTTGTATCTTTTAAACAGAAAAGTTAGCATGGCATCTTTATCCTGGTATCTTGTTGTGCAACTTGAGAATTCTTTCTGTATCTTATTAAGTCTGCCTGGGACCTCCTCTTCCTTATTTTTACGCTTGCACGTTTAGAGTTGTTTTCATGTTCGTCATTTTTTATTCTTCCCACCCCCTTTTCTTTTATTTCAGTTTGACCAAAAATGTCTGGGGAATCTAGAAAGTTCTGATAATTGCTGTAGTAAAAAGCAGCAATAAAAGAATACTTATATTAGGACTTCAGTTGTTTCAGCTAAATAAATTAATCAACTGCTTATTTTCAAAATAGTACTTACTGGTACTTACAAAACACTTACACTTTTTTCCACCACTATAGAAATATTTTAATGCTTGTGTATATATGTCTGAGCTTCATTTTCTGTTTGCATAAATTTACTGTTGTCTTTTTGTGGGAAAGGGTATATGGAATGCTAATATATGTCTATATGTTTTTATTGAATTGTTAAAATACTTTATACCTTATTTTAAACACTGCTTTAATATTTTAAAATTTTTTAATGTTTTCTGCCTTGGGGGCCACATTTGGGTGGGAAAGCAGCAGAGATATTTTTTTAAATAAAAGGATCACCTCAATTTATAAGCAGTGGATCCCTTGGATTTCTTTTCTCTCAAGGCTGCCTTTCTTCTGTTCTTTCTTCTCTGTGTTGGTGTTCTCTCCTGCTGACAAAAGAGGTTTTTTTGCACTTCATCATTGCAATTTACAAAGTATAACTGTAGAATAGTTTCTTAATTGGCACAGCTTGCTTGGAGACTTGGGCCCCTTCCGCACATGCAGAATAATGCATTTCAAACTGCTTTCAGTGCTCTTTGAAGTTGTGTGGAATAGCAAAATCCACTTGCAAACAGTTGTGAAAGTGGATTGAAAACACATTATTATGCATGTGTGGAAGGGGCGTTGGAGGTGGTTCTCATTCCTTGTTGGAACAGAAGTCTCAGTGAAAAGATGAGATAAAGTAATTTGTTGAAATAATTTGTTAAAACAAATAAAATGACTTTGTTGATGGAGTTGCTGTGACAATTAATGGATTATTGTTGAGTGCTACAGTGTATACTGGAGAAATAATTGTAATTAGAATCTTTGGGATGTGGGGGTTGAGATTGCACAGTTCTGGCTTTGCCTTTTCTGCTCAACATTGTCAGAAGTGCACACCTCATTCTCTCATTTGTTTCCTTTTCCTGCCCCTTCTTCTGGTAGAGTTTCTAGGTCCTCCCTGGATGCGGGGTAGGGTTGCCAGATCTAGGTAGGAAACGCCTTCAGATTTAGGAGTGCAGCTTGAAGAGGACAGGAACCTCAGTGATGTCACAATGCCATCGATTCCACCTTCCAAAGCATCCATTTTCTCCAGGACCACTGATCTCTGTAGTCCAGATATGAGATGTAATTCTGGGTTATCTCCAGGTCCCACCCAAAGGCTAGCATCCCTAGTTTCTGGTTGCCAGTACATTGATCACCAACCAAAGGAGACTCCTAGAATACAATCAGGGGTTGACTGATTGGGAAAGTCATTCCTCATTTTCATAGATCTTTCGCTATTATTTATGTCATGTTCCTGTGTACGGCAACCTGAGTTTTCTTTCTTTCTGTCTCCTGCCCAGCTCCGTGCTAGCAACTCTGTGACTGGCCTGCACAATTTAGGAATGTTAACCATGGACAACTTGGAGAGTTCCTCCCTCCTGCTGTAGGAAGGCTCTTAGGGCAAAATTTGAACTTGGGTAGTGCTCTAAACGTCGCCTTGATTTTTACGCTGCAGCACAATGTCTTCTGGGAGGGTCCGAGCAAAGAAAAAAACAGTGACATTGGATCAGTCTCATGACAACCTTCCTTTGAGGAGTTCAGGGAGGCAGGTAATTGAAATAGATCTAAGTATTAAATGAAATGGTGTGTGTACTTAAATGTGAGTGTGTAATAATAAAAAGGGGGCCAATTGGGTTCCATCCAAAATATATAGAGAGCATCATCCTAGGCAGACTTAAATCCTTATGAGTCTGTTCAATCAATGGGTTTAGAAGGGTGTAATGATATATGTACATTACGATAGTTTGTTGGTGTGTTTAAAAGTTCAATCCAGGCACTAGGTGTTAGTTGTTAGATCCTTTGCGCGTTTCCTTGTAAACAAATTCTGCTGAATTACATTGAGTTTTTGGCTTGTACTCTTACAGCTCAATTCAGAAAGCGCTGCAGCAAGGGACAGCCCCACCACTGCTCTGCTTCCAGAGGGCTTTCAGGAGGTGCAGGGGTCCAGCCAAAAAGAAAAACACCCTGGCCACCTGAAAACCCTCCATTGGGCTGAATGGAGTTTTGCCACCCTTTTGGAGTGGTATAACTTCGAGGCCCAGGTGCAGCGTTCCCAGCTCTAAAGGCCAGATGGAAGGCAGCTACATTGGCTACATGCCCACTGCACCTGTGGGGCTGCTTAAAGTGTGAGAATGCTGACGCTGCACCCAGCACCATGTTTGGACATCCCAGAGGGCCACAATGTCCTCTCGTCAATGTTTTTCCCCCTTTACTGGGGCAAGTGCCCCAGGGATGGCAAATCTACCGGCATGGGCCCGCACCACATCCAGAAACTGATTTGTCGCCCCCCCCCCCCCCACCCCCGGATTGGGCTGTTCGTACCATTGAAGTCAATAGAACTAGTTTGATTTAAATCGTAGTAATTTAGTTGAACTGGATTGCAGCCCAAGCTATATATTGTCCTTGGATAAAACTGAGTGCATATTTGTTGTTGTTAATGTGTCCTGTGCTTGCTTGCTCAGACAAGCTAATTTCAGTATACTGGCATAAAATGCAGTCATTTTGAAATGTTTGCTTTTCTGTTAGAAAGCTAGTTATGAACCATCCTTTACCTGGCAACTTTTACATATTTCAGTATATATGCCAATAAAGGCTTGTGTTGTTGTACATATTTCAGTATGAACCGTATATGCACACAGCACATGTAACTATTTTAGTTTATTTTAAAGATGTGTTCTCCATCCCAAGCTACCTGCAGGAGTAGTTTTGTGTCGGAGTGCTCTCGCCCCATGAGGTGAAAACTTCATGCAGCTGTTTTCCTTCACTACTGAGTCACAAAACCTCACAGATAAAGGCTGTGGATCCCTACCTCTGCTATGAATTATTTTACATTGCTGTTTCTCGTTAGGTACGGAGGAAAGCTGCTGATACAGTGGAAGACGATGAAGATTCTTCAGAGAAAAAGTATCGAAAGTGTGAAAAGGCAGGGTGTACGGCAGCCTGTCCAGTTTGCTTTGCAAGTGCAGCTGAAAGGTCTGTGTTTCTCTTGACACCTGTTCCCATCCTTCACCAAAGTGTTGGGAGAGCTTTTTTCCATTTCTAGTTTATCTCTGGAGAAATTCTCGTGCTGTTTTTTCTCCTAATTTTATGTGCCTGGGCAAAGGGAATTCACTGCTGGTTGGAGCACAGTATATTTTTAGTTTTGTTTTTAGTGTGTTTTTAGTTTTGTTTTTAAGATGTTTTGTCACGTTGGTATATATTGTTATTACCCGCATTGGGTCATGAGATACCTAGAAGAAAGGGAGGTATATACATATTTTACTTAAATACACATATGTGTTAAGAGTCAAGAGACTGTCTCAAAATCTCCTGATACTTCCATCCAGTCCTTCATCCTATATCCCACAGCCAGCTAGATCCCTACAAGACCCCTACATAGGGGTCAGACCTTCCCTATTGTTGTCTCCCAGCAACTGACATTCAAGAAGAGAAGAAGAGTTGGAATTTACACTCTGCCTTTCTCTCCTGTAAGGTGTCTCAAAGCTCTTTCCCTTCCTCTCCCCACAACAGATACCACATGAGATCGGTGGGGCTGAGAGAGTACTGAACTCTCACTGACTAGCCCAAGGTTACCCAGAAGGCTCCATGTAGTGGAGAAACAAATTCAGCTCACCAGATAAGAGTCTGCTGCTCATGTGGAGGAGTGGTGAATCAAACCCGCTTCTCCAGATTGGAGTCCAATGCTCTTAACCATTATACTGCACTGGCTCTTCAGAGGTATCCTGTCTCTGAACATTGATGTGCTCTCAATGAGTTTGTCTAATTTCCTTTTAAAGTCACATAAAGTAGTGATCAGTACAAATCCCACACTGGGTCATGAGATACCCAGAAGAAAGATTAATTAAATGAGTATTTGTAGGAAGAATCGAGACCTCCTTCTTCCATTTCTTTCCACTTCCTGTGGCTGGGAACAGGGATCTTCAATCGTATTGTTCCTGTGGGCACCTGTAGGAATTCTGTCAGAGGCCAGTGTGCATGATCACAAAATGGCTACCATGGGAGGTGGGGCCAACTACAGACTCTCAGTGAACAATCTTTAATATAATTATGCAATATTTCAGGCAAAGCCAGTCAGAAACCCTGCTGGGAAAAATCCCCACGGGCCCTCCCCATTTACTACAAGCATTTGGCCGGCACCAGGAAAAGTGCTGATAGGTGCTACAGCACCCATGGGTACAATATTGTGTGTGTGGTGGGGGTTAACCTAGGAAATATCCAGATTTGTGTTTACAGTTACTCTGATAACTGACAAATTACATTTCTAAACTTCCTTCCCTCAGGAATTAGTAAATACAGAACCATGGAGGAGAAACTATAGGTGGAGTAACTGTTTTCTTTGTGACAATGCCTACGCGTTAAGCAAAAGAGGCCTTTCTTGGCTTGAATCTCCTTGTTCAGTTTTTAATCTGCCTTGTTCTGAAGCTCTGTGCTCTATTTTCTACACATGCTGTTTGAGGAGACCCTACTGTTCTTTGTGAAAATGTACACACTTAGCTCATTGGGTGACTATGTCAGTCCAGTGTTGTGGCTGTTTCATGCAATTATGTGCTGTCCAATAATGGAAGGGTTCTATGGTTGCTCAAACAAAGGCATTTTTTAATGACAGAATTAGAGTACAGTTGCCAACAGCTTATAACAATCAGGCTGACTTTCATGCATTCCCTTCAATTTGCTTCTTCCCACAACTCCCAATTCCTGCCTCAAAATCCTGTGGAAAGTGACTCCGTAGTAATACATTCAAGAGCACTTTTGTTGTTGTTCCAAAGCCTGTGTGCTCAAAGAGATACAAATATGCTGAAAGTATGCTGGAAGCACAGAAAACCTTTTAAAAATGTGATACTAGATGCAGAGCTCAGCTTCCATTTTAAAAGGGAGAGACTTTCTAGTCCTCATGATTATAAAGAGCACAAACAATAGTACTGACTGAAATCTAAGAGCCCAGCATTCCTTGTTTTTAAGGGTCTAAGCTTCAATGACCTGAATTGTACTTTCCACTTCCTAAAATGGAAGATATTATGCAGTGGTGGGATCCAAAAATTTTAGTAACAGGTTCCCATGGTGCTGGGATTCAAACTGTGGCGTAGCGCCAATGGGGCTGGGCGGGGCACGACAGGGACGTAGTCAGGCATTCTTGGGTGGGGCTGTGGCAAGGACTCAGCCACTGCGCCGGTCCTTGGGCGGGAAACGAATGCACGCAGGCGCAGGCTGCCACGCACGCCGGTGCACCTCCTGCTAGACTGCTTCAAGTTCTGCGCACTACTGCTGAGAGGAGGGCATAACTCAGGCAAAAATCACGTGACAAAATCACCAATTAGTAACCCCCTCTCGGCACACACAAATAATTAGTAACCTACTCTCGGGAACCTGTGAGAACCTGCTGGATCCCACCTCTGATATTATGCAAAGCAATGTCAGTTTACAAACAGGACAAATTTGCTTAATATATACTGGTTACAGAGTTGAGATGTTGTTGTTTTTGGGATGGAGTATACTCTGAGTATCGGTTTTTTAAAATATCTGGAAAAGGAGTAGAAAAGGGAAAGCAATTTTACAAAAAGTTGAAATAGCTACCCTATGAAGAAAGGCTGAAGTGTTTGATAATTTTCAGTTTAGAGTAAAAACTAAGCATTGATTTGATAGAGGTTTGTAAAATAGTACATGAAAATGAACAAATATTCTTTCTCTCCTAAAATATTATAGCTTAGGGTACCCAATAAAGTTGATGAGCAGTAGGTTTATAGCAGACCAAAGAAAGTATGTCCTCACACACAATGCATAGTTAAAGTGTGGTCCTTCGGTGGCAGCCATTTTATGATCATTCAACCAACCTCTGTCATAATTCCAAAGGTGCCTGCAGGATCAAAAAGATTGAAGATCCATGTTCCAGTTTCTTAGCCAGGAAAAGCATTAAGTAGAAATAGAACTGGTTTTAGCCAACACTGAAAATAGCATTGAGTTTGGGCTGTGGATCTGTTCCTGGTCCAAGGCATTCATCCGCCCAGAAACGCGGGCATCAGCAAAAATGCCATTATTAATGGAACAGATCTGTAGGATCCATTATATCCTTTCAAGGCATTTGTTGCTCCTCTGTTTAGTTTAGGGTTTAGTATACGTAAGTGGAAGTGCTTCACAGAAAGCTTAAATAGACAGCTTTTTATAAAAGCACATAAATCTGTAACATTTGGTTTTCATGCGTTTCAGATGTGCTAAAAATGGCTACACGTCAAGATGGTACCATCTCTCCTGTGGGGAGCATTTCTGCAATGAATGTTTTGATCATTATTATAGAAGGTAACTTTAAGCTTTCTGAAGCGATGACTTGGGTTTGCTGTTTAAACCTAATCTGTTTAAAGCAAGAAGATATTTAAGATTTGGGCTGTTTCTGTTCAATACAAATACTGTTATACGTTGCTATTTCTACTTGATTGTGTTTTGAAATGTGGCTGAAAATAACCGTGCTGCGTTAACACTGAATCTACTGAAACTCGCCGATAGCGGGCTGGATCCCACAGGGAGAAGAGCTTCCATCAGGACAGCATGACTTCCTCTGCAATATTATTCACTGGGGTTCCTTCTGCCAGCAAGAACATGCCATGGGATTCAAGCCAGTGGCTGAAAATCAACACTGGTGCTTATTTCTAAAAGATGCCACAATAAAGGAATAAGCTGTATCACAATGATACAAAAACACCTCCCTTTTTTTGAAGCAATAGTGGTAAAACACAAGAAATGATTAATATTAATAATCTGTATATTCTTTGCTAAATATCTACTGGATGCTTATAAAAAGAAGATAGCTGTGCACAGTTAAAGTATGGCCCATCAATGGCAGCCGTTTTATGATCATTCAACCAACCTCTGTCATAATTTCAAAGTCATTACTGCTGCAATTACTTTAATGGGCATTTATACCATTTTGAACTGTGGAACACTATTACAAAATGCTGTTGACTAAAAAAAAAGTGACACCAGTCAGGATCTTGGGCCCTTTCCACACGGGCACTGAATGGGAGTGCATCAGCATAAATTAGCACCCCCCCCGGACCGTTCGCACAGATGGTCCCCATAGGGGTGCAGGGGAAGGTGCAGCCTTCACACAGGCTGCACCTTCCTCCACCGGCTTACCTGTTCCTGCTGGCTCCTGTCGCGCTGTGGAGGCCAGGGGACACGCCCCCTGGTCAGAGCGACGGCTCTGGAGACGAAGGCCAGGGGGGCGTGTCCCCTGGCCTCCACAGCGCGACGGGAGCCAGCAGGAGAAGGTAAGCCTGTCGGGGAAGGCAGGAGGGAAACTCCACCTTCCAGCCGCTGCTGTTCGCACGGCAGCAGCTGGAAGGCGCCCCTTTTGAAAAGCCTTGCTTGTGGAGCGAGGTTCAAAAGGGGCGTTTCCATGCCGCCTGGGTGTCGCGAGCACGGCGCTGCTGCATTGCAGCAGTGGCTGCTGTGCGAACACCTCCCCAGGGGTGGTGCTTTTGCCATCCCTGGGATGCTCTATTCCGCCTGTGTGGAAAGGGCCTTAGTTTCTTCTTGAAGCATGAACTATTTTGTGAAAAACTTGTTGATGTAGATGGTAGATATTCAAACAGGGAAATCCTGTTGTAAATAAGGGTCTCCATAATCAGGGAATCATGCAAATACATTCCTGAATTAATCATAGGATGAGTATGCATTACTTCTACTTTGGGAATTCTGAGTTGGCACAGTTATCAGAAGGAACAAGGTAAAAAAACAAACACAATAATATTGTTAACTTCTGCACTTACTTGGAAAAATCAAGCCTGTTGTCTTTCATGTCTGTTTCTTGTTCTTAGCATTTCATGTCTGGAAGTTTTAAAATACTGTACTGGCCCTTCTGTTAGTTTTATTTACCACTGATTCCGTCATTTCTCCTAGTCATAAAGATGGCTATGAAAAATACACTGCCTGGAAACGGATTTGGACCAGTAATGGGAAAAGCGAACCTAGTCCTAAAGCGTTTATGGCTGACCAGCAGCTCCCTTATTGGGTAAGGGCTTTATTCATAAAGATACCCTGCTGTGAAATAATGCACATACAGTTTTGAATCCCCTCCCCCCCCATACATTAACCCCTTCTGAAGGAAGTAGACCTTGCTTTCTTAAGGAGAATATCCAACAGGAGATCAGGAATGACTTGGAGTGCATTTAATGCTTGAGGATCATTTTCTTTGGGTTGGCATTCTTTGTCTGAATTCCAAGGCTGTTGAACTCAACTGACCTGCTATAACTCTGTTTAGGATTGCACTGTAACCTCTTTGTACATCTTGATTACCGCTTCTATGCTTTCAGTCACCAAACTGATTTGAGGCTTAGGCTTATTCTGCACGTGCAGAATAGTGCACTTTCAAACTGCTTTCGGTGCTCTTTGAAGCTGTGTGGAATAGCAAAATCCACTTGCAAACAGTTGTGAAAGTGGTTTGAAAATGCATTATTTTGCGTGTGCGGAAGGGGCCTTAGTTAGCAGATAGAGCCCAGTACTGTACCTCTCTGCTGATGAACTATGTCAATTGAGTGGGACTTGTACATCTCAGATCTTCCTCATCCCCTTTCCCTCTTTCAGGACTGCACTGAATTTTATTTATTGGCAGTTGTTACTGAGATTTTAAATTGTGGCCTTTTATATATGTGTGTGTGTGTATGTGTGTGTGTGTTAATTGTTTTATTTATACTGTAAGCGGCCTTGAGTTCCACAAGGTAGAAAGACAGCTAAGAAATGCTTTAAATAAATATCTCCAACAAGAACTTAGAATTGAGATTCCTCTATTTAATTAGTGACTCAATACTGCTAATACCATTCATTTGAACTACAACAAAATGGACAGGGTGACAATTTCAAACAGTGGAAAAGGGGAAACTCGCACCATGTGGTCTTGTGAGATATGTTGTGAGAACGCCAGGAAAGATTCCAAGAACAAACAGTGTTAATTGGTTTATTTATTTTTATCTATTTATTAGATTGATTTATTAGATTGATTATTAGATTGATTTATTAGATTTATTAGATTGATTACCCTGCCCTTTCCCAGCTGGAGCCAGGCTCAGTGTGGCTTATATACATAATTTTTAATATAACAAATCATAAAACTGGTTCACAATAGCAATATTACATAAACCATTAAAACGTTAAAATACAAATATAATTATCCAATGGTGACTAATTTGATATTCATGGCATACCGCAACACAGCCTAAAGACTATCTATCCCCGTCCCATCATAAATCAGATTGCTGTTCAATCAGGGAAGGGAGGGTGAATAAAAGCCAGGGGGCCAGCAAGATGTAATAGACCTCAACCAAAGGCCTAGCAGAACATTTCCATTTTGCAGGCCCAGTGAAACTGATTGAGATTCCTCGGTGCCCTATTATCAGATGGCAAGGAGTTTTGCCAGTCAGGAGCAGCCCTGGTTGAGGCCAGCCAAATGTCTTTGGGACCAGGGACCACTAGGAGACTTCTGCCAGAGGAATAAAGTGAAGAGATGCGGTCCTGAATATGCAAAGGTCCCAGACCGCTCAAGGCCTTAAAGGTTAATTCTAAACCTTGAATCTGATCTGGAATTCAACAGGCACCCAGTGCAGGTGGCAGAGCATAGGTGTAATTAAGCTTTCACCTGGACCAGTTGTAGCTTCTGGAGCAGTCTCAAGGGCAGACCTGTGTAGAGCGAGTTACAGTAATCCAGCCTTGAGGTTTAAAAGGCAGGGAGGGAGCTATCTCTGAGGATTAGGTTAAAGTGGGAGGTGAGACCAAATCTCCTTAGTGGTAGTTCTTCTTACTATATTGCCTAGATTGGCATCTTGTTCCTCTTGCTCAGTGGTTCTCAACCTTCCCTTTAATACAGTTCCTCATGTTGTGGTGATCCCCAACCCTAACATTTATCCATTTTACAGATGGAGAGCACTGATACAGAGAGTCTTAGGTGACCCCTGTGAAAGGGTCGTTCGACCCCCAAAGGGGTCCCGACCCACAGGTTGAGAACCACTGCTCTTGCTGTTTGTAGTGCAACCTTTTGAAGGCTACTGTGGGAGCCTGAAATGATTTATTTCCATTCTGCTTCTTGAATCAAGTTACCTGAGAAAAAGTATTCGATTGCTAGGTGTGACATCTATTGCTGGGCTTCCTTCTCTGTTAACTGAGAAAGGAGTGCTGTAGTGTCTAATCTCTTTGCAAGGATTTGAGGCAGTGGATAGGATGGCAGATGAGGTATAGACTGCATTAGTTTTTTTTAATCTGTTGTGTTATAGTCGAGCCATGACAGCTCAGTTTGATGAAACCTTTAAGAAGAACTTGCTTTTCTAACTGCTGCTCATATCTCTTAGAAGTCTGGCTCAGATGTTGAAATCTCTCCCTCTCTCTCTCTGTGAACACTTCATTGTTGATGTTCCTTTGGTTCTTGATCTGATTTGTTAAAAAAGTGCAGGTTACCATTTCTTTTATTGTATTTCCAGGCACAGTGCATGAAACCTGAGTGTGGAAAATGGCGTCAACTGACAAAGGAAATCCAACTTACCTCACAAATAGCCAGAACATATCGTTGTGGCATGAAGCTCAACAATTCCATCAAGGTATCTTCTATTTTCATACCTATTAAAATGCTAATGACTTCCCTGTTGGTAAGACATGGACATTTTCCTCAGTCCTAAACATTTGAGCTGGTGCTTTTCTAAAAACCACTGCATTGTGTCACTGTTATTAGTGGTGCATGCATCCCAGAATTATAAGGTGCTTCAGCCCTGACTGTTTTTCAGGAACGTCTAGTGCTGATTCCTGAAAATCTCTTGGGTGTTGCTGTTCAGTGCATGTATTGTCCTTTAAAGAGCACCTTGACTACTGCATGAAATGGCTGTTATTCTAGATCCGTGGTGGCGAACCTTTGGCACTCCAGATGTTATGGACTACAATTCCCATCAGCCCTTGCCAGCAAGGTCAATTGGCCATGCTGGCAGGGGCTGATGGGAATTGTAGTCCATAACATCTGGAGTGCCAAAGATTCGCCACCACGGATCTAGATGGAAAGGCTTGAGTCTCCTGTTTGAAGTAAAGCCTTACTTGGCTTACAGGTCTTCTTGTGGTCCTTGTGAATCAGTTTTAAGTGTCTAGTTTTCCTTCTGACATATCTAAATGTAAGCTTCCTGAAAGGAAAGTAATAAACAGGAACCAGAGAACATGCTATGTGTGTGTGTCTGTCAGTATGAAAGAGAGGAGAGAAAGAAGGCACTAATTATACTGCTGAGAAAACAGCTTTAGGAGGGCATGAGTGGAAGTGGCAAGAGAATCCTTAAGCCACCCATTTCAACTTCATCCCCAACCTGTTTTCCCTTCCCAACAAGGATTACAGACATGTTTATGAGGTGGGAAACCCCATCCAAAGACAGAGGCTGTGGGATGCAACGCCAGTGCATCACTGCCTGCTTCCTTTAAGAGGCCTTTCCAGCAGCGTGGGGAGCAAGAAAAAGCTCCAAAACACCCCCACCGCCAGAAAGCCCCATAGGGCTTATAGGACTTGTGTCACCAAAAGTGTGGCGCAAGTCCAAGGGACAGGGCGCAGCATTCCCAGCTGCAGCCTGGATATCTGGGTTTTGCCGTGTGGGGCTGAGGGATTGGTAGCCACCAGCACATCTGCTACCTCCACCAGGGTAAGTGCCCTGGGAAGGAAAAATGTGCTGACACAAGATCACGCCGCCCCCAAAGCACTTTTGCCCCCCCTCATTGGATGGGGCTGCATACCTGCATTTGAAAAAGCAGCTACAGGGAAGGAGTTGTGGTGAAAACTGGGAATTTCTTCAAAGTTCCTCTGTTGTATTTCAAATTGCCATCTCCCAAAGCTTCCTTAGAAGCAGCAGCTGTTAGAGTATAAGAGAAGCTGCGTTGTGTCACACCAATGGGCTATGTAGTCCAGAGTCCTATGGACAACAGTGGCTACTCAGATAGCACAGAAGCCCGAAACAACCTCCATCTACTGACTGCTTTCCAGCATTTGACAATTAGTGGCATTCTGCTTTTGGGGTTTGGCTAGACTGACCTCATCAGATCTCGAAAGCAAAACAGCATAAACCCAGTTAGTTATTTGGATTGCAGGCCATCAAAGTAGTCTCTGATCACTATGCAATGGCAGGCAATGGCAAATCATCTCAGTTTCTCTTGTGCCTTTTATTGGGTTACCATAAGTCAGCTGTGACTTGACAGGACTTTACACACACGTTCACATTGTGGGTAAGGTTCTATCTGGCTCAAAGTTTGTTTTTTTTACTAACAGAATGTATACCATTGCTTCAGATGCTCGTCTGGTTTAATAATGTCTTATGGCTTTGTTTAGATCTGTTCTTTGACATGGTTGCATTTATTTCAGGTGGAAGGCTCAGATCCGTGCTCCATGCCTGAGGATCTGGTAAGCATTGTGTGTAAAAATATGTTTGGGAGGATGGAAGTGTGAAAATGACACAGGCTGAAAGTTTCCTTGATCTGAATAAACCGTGAGAGAGCCAGCATGGGGGAGTGGCTGAGAATGGTGCACTCTAATCTGGAGAACTGGGCTCAATTCCCCACTCCTCCACATGAAACTTGCTGGATGGCCTTGAGAGCTGACAGTTCTCTCCAAACTCAGCGCACGCAGAGGCAGGAAATAGGTAAACTACCTCTGAATATCTCTTGCCTTGAAAACCCTATAGGGTTGTCTTGAGTCAGCTGTGACTTGACGGCCCAAACACACACAAGTGTACTGTGGTAAACAAATAATTAACATAATTGTTCAGGTCTTGGCACTACACTTGAAAGTGCCAAGGTAAAAGGGCAAACCCTAAAGCTAATCTGTCATAGGTTGCATGTTGACTGGAGTGGACCATATCTGTCCAGTCTTGGCCCATCTCCACTGACTACTAATCTGTTTCTGGGCACAATTCAACATGTTGGTGTTGACCTTTAAAAGTCTACATGATTCAGGACCATAATACCTGAAGGATGGCCTACTCTTTTGTGAACCTACCCCACTGCTATGGTCAGGTGCCAAAGCATGGTTGGAGCATTTTTACATACTCCTGCTGGTTCCCTTGTAACAACTCCTTTTCCTTGGAACATCTCTTTGTAGAAAGTTAGCTGCACAGATCCTGAAAGGAACCTTATTAATCTTATAGGCCAGGAATTACTGTGGGGAAAATATTAGTCCTGCTCATAATCACAGTGCTAAGAAGGAAATATTTTGTATGAATCTGTCTCTTAAGCCAGTGCTTTTATGATCTGAAGACAAGGAACTAGGACGGAACATGTGAAAAGAATCTTAATTACTTCCTCATATTCTCCATCTGCCGCTTCTCTAACATGGTGTAGTGGTTAAGAGCGATGGTCTCGGATTTGGAGAACCGGGTTTGAGTCCCCACTCCTCCACATGAGCAGCAGACTCTTATTGGACTGTTTCTCCACTCCTTAACACAAAGCCGACTGAGTTACCTTGGGCTAGTTACAGTTCTATCTCAGAACTCTGTCAACTTCACCTACCTCAAATGGTGTCTGTTGTGGGGAGAGGAAGACAAGTTTGTAAGCCACTTTGAGTGTCCTTAAGGTTGAGAAAAGCAGGGTGTAAATCCAAACTCTTCTTCTTTTTCTTCTCCTTCCCAGAGAGTTGCTGAAGTTTCAGATGCCTGGTGGTACTCCATGCTCATTCTCCCACCTTTACTGAAGGATAGCATGGCTGCACCTTTGTTGTCTGCCTACTACCCAGACTGCGTGGGCATGAGTCCCTCCTGCACCAGCACTCATCGGTCACTTGGTGAATCCAATGCTGTAAAAATGGAGCACTTGAAGACCCCGCCTACTATAGCTGGTAAACCTTCTCCTGCTTGCATGTTTCTGTGCCCTCACGAATAAGTGCATGGGTAGCACTTAATTTTGTACAAGTTCCATGCAAGGCTGTGATCTGATTGAAAAGGAACATAAGAACAAGCCAGCTGGATCAGACCAGAGTCCATCTAGTCCAGCTCTCTGCTACTTGCAGTGGCCCACCAGGTGCCTTTGGGAGCTCACCTGCAGGAGGTGAAAGCAATGGCCTTCTGTGGCTGTTGCTCCCGATCACCTGGTCTGTTAAGGCATTTGCAATCTCAGATCAAAGAGGATAAAAAAATTTGCCTTTTGTGAAGCCATTAACCACACAGCATATAAACTGTATTCTGATCCTGCACATGAACTTCCAGGGCGTGCAGGAAGCAATTTCATAAGCATGCTGAACCTTGAGTGAGTTCTTCCTGTGCAGCTGTTGTTCCTCTAGGTTGGGCTTCTCTAAGGCCCTTTCCGCCCGGGCCAAGAAACACGGGTTAAGGGCGGGGAGCCAAATCGTTGCAGCTGAAGATGATGTTTCGCCAATAAGACAGCACTTCTGTTAGTGGAGAAGTGGGGGTGATTTATTTTGCCTCTCATCCTATTGCAAACCCTCCATGCATGCAGTTTGTGAGGATGCTCTGACCCGCTTTGGTCACACCTTAATGAAAAATAGTAGGATCTCATGGTGGAGGTGCTAGGTAAAACTAATCCTGTGTTCCATTCTGTTACCTTTCAGGAATGAACAAGTACTTCCAGCCTTTCTATCAGCCCAATGAATGTGGTAAAGCACTCTGTGTAAGGCCAGATGTAATGGAACTAGATGAACTCTATGAGTTTCCAGAATATTCGAGGGACCCCACCATGTACCTGGCTTTGAGAAACCTCATTCTGGCTCTGTGGTACACAAACTGCAAAGTAAGCAAGACTGAAAATTTGGAACAACAGTATCAAATAAGTAATCTAACTTTTAAAGTATATTTACTACGAATTGTTCCTTGTTGTCTCTTATCTAGTGTATCTTGCTTGTCTCAAATATATGTTGGTACACCGATACAAACCATTATTGGGCCCATGGATCAGATTTTCAGTGGAGGGGACAGCACACTGGAAGAATATGTATATTTAGTTGTCTCTTCCATTGAAACAAATTGAAAAACTTGCAGGTCAAGAGAGTGCAGGAGGGACTGATATAAATCAAGATAATTTAAATCCTGTTTAAATTACTACGAGGAAATCTGATTTTATATGATTGACTGAAATGTTTTTAAAAATTCTAAAAAAATGAGCAGAGTTTTCATACCTCCCAGAGGGTTATCCATTTCTTAAACATTTAATACTTTCACCGTTTTATAAAATACTTTGCTTGCTTAATGTTATTTGTTTACTTCTTTTGTACCACACCTTTTTCCTTAATGGTGATGCAAAGTGGCTTATGTTACCTTCCTTTACTCCATCCCCCCCCCCCCCAACAACCACTCAGTGAGGTATGTTAGACTGAGTACCTGTGACTGGCCCGGGGCATCCAGCAAGCTTCCATGGCAGAGTAGGGATTTGAATCTACGTCTCCCAAATCCTAATCCAACTACCCCACACTGACGCTCATTATTAATATTATTACTATTACTATTTTATGAAATCACAGCCACCTTCAGCAGGTGTTGGCCTTCATACGCATCTGGTTCTTCCCAAGAACCTACGGTGTAGTAATGTATCAGTGTAATGTATATGGCCTTTCATAATTAATAGATGGAGATTTTATCAGTATGTGGACCGTTCAACTGCTGTCCACGTTTTTTTGATATGGCACGCAGTGTGCTGATAATCACTGGAACCACAACTGCTGGTTTGTGCCATAATCTCTCAACTTCCATTCTCAGATTTTGGTATTTTGTAATCTTACCCAGTACTTCTTCAACCCTTATTACCTCAGACTCTGTTTTTCAATCTGCAGCTATGACATGCAACCATTAATAAGCATGTTCTAGTTGCAATCAAAGGTGCTTCTTCTTTTCGTTTAAGAAAAACTGATTTTCCTCTACCGGCTGGACTGAGAGAGGAGAATTTTTGATTTTCTTGTATGTGAGGTAGTGTCCAGAAAAGCTTCCCAGTGTTCTTTGGTACAACATCTAGCTGTAAATATGGATGGCCGAGTTGATAGGGGAACACCAGTGCTGAGAAGCAATGCCCTTGACATGTATTCCTCCTTGAAAAGAAGGGGAGGGAAAAATATCTAGTAATCATGGGGAAACAGCTTCCAAAGAATGGTGAGTGGTAGCTCAGGAAGTGACAGCAGACTTTACCTCAGTGTATTAAGTGGGTGACAGTGGGTAGGTAATATGCCTTTCTGGCTAGTGGGCAGCATAAGGAGTCCTGTGAGAGGGTTTTTAAAGCAAGGTCCTTCTAGCCTTGGGACAAAATATTCTGCTTACCTCATATTTGGAGAGGGCTGAGTCCTTGGGAGACTGTCCTCTGAAGTATGCTTTATTTTCCTCTGAGGAGTCTCCTCTTGTAAGGGTCTGTTATGCCAGTCAATGATTAAGACTCAGGAATGGTTCGAGAGCTTTATTGAACTGTGTCAAGACCTGAGCTGCAAAAAGCCAGAGCTGGCATTCAACCTTCTGCAGCTAGTATATATCTTCAACATGGCCCATTCAGATGTTTTTCCCTCTCATTGATTCCCACAATTGTCTGCATAAGAAAGGATAGTGTGAATACAGAATTGTTGAGTTAGCCCAAGGTCAGCAACAGACATACTCCCTTCCACAGGAAATAGGAGATGGGGGAAGGTTTACATACTTCACTAGTTACAAGCAAGGCTCAGAAGAATAGAACAGAAAGGCCCTCAGGCCGCAGATAACAGCAAGTGCAGGTGTGACCTCCAACCCTGTGATGCCAGGCCCCAGCCGATCCAGGCCTGACACTTCTAGATATTTCAGATATTTTTTTTTCAGAAATGTTATGCTATGGCTTGCTTATAAGATGTTCATGGTCTTGAATCACTGTGAAATATTACTCATAACAATGTAGTGTGTTGGGGGGCACAGTGCCTGGGAGGCTCCCGAGTACGGCAGCCATTCTGCTTGGAAAGGGGTCTCACAGCGCCCGGGAGGCTCTCGAGTACGGCAGCACCTTGCTTGGAAAAGGGCCCCCCAACATCCAGGGGGGCACCTGAGTACAGCAATAGATTGCTTGGAAAAAGGCCTCCCACGTGCGACTGACCTCTCCTTCCAAAGGTGGTTTCAAAGAAAACTGCTGACATTGCAGACTCTCTGGCTCCAATGTGTGCACGTGCAAATGCCAATTCCCCTGCTCAAATCCCCCTGTGCTCTTTGCCCAACACTGTCATTGTGTTGTGCTTCCCCACACCTGCATGCCCTGTTTGTTTTTCCACCTGTAACTGTCAGTAAAAGGGCTGGAAGGGAGACAGTACGGCAGGGTTGCTCCCTGCTTCTCTCACTCGCCGAAACAACATGCTGCCTCAGTTGCAGTAAGACAACAGTAGTGTTCATGAGTTTTAGAGAAATGGTTAGCAGCTAAGCCTCGTAATCTGAACCACCAGCATGTTTCTTGCCACTTGAAAGTTTTGTCCTTTCTGTCCCCTCAACATACAGGAACCTCTCGCCCCTCAGAAGTGTACTCATTATATCATTGTGCGAGGTCTTGTGCGTATTCGCTGTGTACGGGAGACAGAGCGGATACTTCATTTTATGACCAGGAAAGGTCTGATCAATACAGGGGTTTTGTCTGTTAATCCCGACCAGCGTCTTCTTCCAAAAGAGTATCACAATGTGAGTACTTTTAAGATTCACCATACAAGTAAGGTAAATCCAGACAAATTCTGGCGGGTTGAGGAGAAAAGGAAGTAAAGTAAACCAGCTTTGTGGCTGAGGGGGTGGAATGGGAATGGTCACCTTGAAGACTGTCGCCTCTTTACAACTGCCTTAAAAGGGGCGGGCACGCTCTTAAAATTGGAAGCTCATTGCTGAAAAACAAACCCTGAGGGGGGTGCATCAAGCTGTACTCAGTAAATCTGTTCAGGTCAAATAATAAATTATTGCTGCCCTTCCTCCTGAGGCTTAGGATAGGAGACGATTTAAAAAGCATAAAGTGCAGTTATCCTCTTAGACCAGTGGTGGCGAACCTTTGGCACTCCAGATGTTATGGACTACAACTCCCATCAGCCCCAGCCAGCATGGCCAATTGGCCATTCTGGCCGGGGCTGATGGGAATTGTAGTCCATAACATCTGGAGTGCCAAAGGTTCGCCACCACTGTCTTAGACAGAGGCATCACTCCCAGAGGGTGGTGGTGGGGGGTGCATGCAACACACCAGGCCTGTGCCCCTGTGGGGGGTGTGGTGGGGGCGTTCTGGGGTGGGACTGGGGGAGGATGCACCAGTGCACCGGACGCTTTCCCCCCTTGCTACGCCTCTGCTCTTAGGGGGAAATGGCAGCTTCATTCTTCTTTCTAGCACAAGTTGGGAAGGAACTATGGTAAAAGGGCAGAGCATCTTTGCATTCAGAAAGTCTCAGATTCATTCCTCAATAAAAAGTGTCCTGGAGGTGATGTGGACACCTTCTCCCCAGGGCTCTGGAGTGCTGTTGCCAATCAGAAAAGACATTATTGACTTTGACAGACTCAGTGTAAGGCAGTTTCCTGTGTCCTGCTGCAAAATGAGTTTTTTTATATGCTACTTTTAAAAGCCATTAACGAATATCATTAATACATTTGCGTCTATCTATATGAAAATAATTATTCAATAATCCTCCTCAGGACCAGATTATTGCAGAGTTTTCCTTCACAGCTGTCCAGGTCTGCTTTCCTCCCCAGAAAGTTATCTGTGCATTATTTTAACATTTGCTCAGGTGTGCCTGTGATGTTGGCAGTTGAGAATTTTGCCTACGAGCAGAACTTTGTACCGTGACCTACCTTTTGCACAGCCTTCACAGATATTCTCACTGGTGCCTTTTCTTCTTCTTCTTAAAGAAATCTGTAATTGTGGTGGGGGCTGGTCCAGCAGGATTAGCAGCTGCAAGGCAACTTCACAATTTTGGAATCAAGGTAAGGCATGTTAAGATAAAAAGAAAAACGAAATTGAACACTTCTGTACATTTTTCCAGTCTGTTCGGGCTGTTTGCTAATTGAGCATGGAGTGCCCTGTTTCAGCTCCAGGAGGTACAGTTCCCTCTGGCACTAACAGCGTGTCTCTTTCTCACAATACTAGAACCAGGGGGCATTCATTGAAAATGCTGGGGGGGGGGGGGGGGGGGAATTAGGACGAATAAAAGGAAACACTTCTTCACGCATAGCGTGTGATTGGTGTTTGGAATATGCTGCCACAGGAGGTGGTGATGGCCACTAACCTGGATAGCTTTAAAAAGGGCTTGGACAGATTTATGGAGGAGAAGTTGATCTATGGCTACCAATCTTGATCCTCCTTGATCTCAGATTGCAAATGCCTTCGCAGACCAGGTGCTCAGGAACAGCAGCAGCAGCAGAAGGCCATTGCTTTCACATCCTGCATGTGAGCTCCCAAAGGCACCTGGTGGGCAACTGCGAGTAGCAGAGAGCTGGACTAGATGGACTCTGGTCTGATCCAGCTGGCTTGTTCTTATGTTCTTATGTTCTTATGACTGAAGAACCAGTCTCTGGTATCTCCAGTCAAAAGGATCAGGTAGTACATGATAGGAAAGACCTCTGTCTGAGAGGTGGGAGAACCAATCAGAATGAACAACCTTGCTGGACCAATAGTTAGATACAGTTTAAGGCTACTTCATGTGATCATGCAACATGCAAGATTTTGTGCAAAATGGGGTTTGTTGTGTGGCGTAGTGCAACCTGTCACAGAAGATGATGTTAGTAGGGTTGTATATTCCTCCCCAAAATAACTCAACATGCCAGACCTGCAATGTTATAGAATGCTCTGCCTGGGTCTGAGTGCTTTCCTAGCCTTGCTCCCTTCCCATATGTTTCAAAGTAAAAATACAGTGAACTATAAATGCTCTTGTATCAAAGTACCATGTTCAATAATGCACAAAATAATGGTTTTGGCAAAGGCAGGTTATAAAAATGAACGATAGTTCTCATATTTATTAGGGACTATATTCTAATGCGGAATCATACAGTTTTGTTGACTTCTGCATCTCAACTGACCTTACTGACATCTTTATCTGAGACAGCATATCAGCACTTCAGACAGACTGGTTTACAGTCTGGTTTACATCTGGTTTATCTATTTTTAAAAAAGAAGAATGCTGTGTTGATGTGTGGGTTCTGAATTTCTCCCAGGTTCAGGATTCACTGTGCAATTTAGTTATCTTATTTCTCTTAGAAGTTGAATAAACTCTTAGCAAGATGATTATAGTCACCAACTAATGACAAGCCAATTGAGGGATATGTTTCTGTTGATGGAATTACCTTTTAATAGCACCGTTTCCTTACCGTTTCTATTCATGTGTCTCAGGTGCTTGTCCTTGAAGCGAAGGAAAGAATCGGAGGGCGAGTGTGGGACGACAAGACGTTCAAAGGACTCATTGTTGGGAAAGGGGCGCAGATTGTGAATGGCTGTGTCAACAATCCAGTAGCACTTATGTGTGAGCAAGTGGGTTTGCATTTTTACCGATGAAAACATTGCAGTTGGAAAGCGTATGGTTAATATACACTGACCTGTGCATATGTAGTTTGGAGGCATGTTTTGCAGTCTGCTGTAGCCCCCTGGAAGGCCTCTTGGGCTTGGGTCTGAGAGATCTGGTTTAAGGTGCAAATTAGGAAACATCAGGCAATCTTGGGAAAAGTAGGTCCTCCGCTTTATTTCCCTACATGTGAAAGTGTAACATTAAGGATCTATCTTGCATGGTCAGGAAAGTTGGTTACTTTTCTACAAATTTGTTTTAAAATGTTCTGTTTTGACAGTTTCTTCTCAAGCAATGGCTGTTTATATAGGACTAATTCCCTGCTGTATGACATGGTCTTAATGGAAATGTGTGGTATCTTGCTGTACAGAATAGACTTCTTAGACCACTAGTACTTAGTACTCATAACTTTTTTTTTTAGGAGCAGCAGTGGCGTAGTGGCTAAGAGCAGTGGCTAAGAGCAGGTGCACTCTGATCTGGAGGAACCGGGTTTGATTCCCCGCTCTGCCGCTTGAGTTGTGGAGGCTTATCTGGGGAATTCAGATTAGCCTGTGCACTCCCACACACGCCAGCTGGGTGACCTTGGGCTAGTCACAGCTTCTTGGAGCTCTCTCAGCCCCACCTACCTCACAGGGTGTTTGTTGTGAGGGGGGAAGGGCAAGGAGATTGTAAGCCCCTTTGAGTCACCTGCAGGAGAGAAAGGGGGGATATAAATCCAAACTCTTCGTATTATTATCATTATTATAATTGAAATAGTTATGATCTTCTAAATGGAAATATCAGAATTTTGATCCCCCCTGGTTTGATGAAAATTCAGAGAGTTGTGTAAAAATATATATATTAAAGTTGGTTGCAAAAACATCCTATTGCCGGGTGGTGAAGTTGATCAGTGTTCCTTTGAAAGATAGTCTGAACCTCTTCCTCCCTTTAAAATCTTTTTTTAAAGATGGGAGCTAAGATGCATAAACTCGGGGAGAAGTGTGACCTGATTCAGGAAGGCGGGAGGATAACTGACCCCACGATAGATAAGCGTATGGACTTCCATTTCAATGCCATCCTCGATGTTGTAGCTGATTGGAGAAAGGATAAAAATCAGCATCAAGATGTTCCTCTTGGAGGTAAGGAGAAACCATTTAAGACTCAAAAAAGTAGTAGGAACAAATGAGGTACTGCAGCCGTGGAAATAGTACCCAGAAATCTAGACCAACTTGCTTTGCAATTCATTGATTTTGTTTTAAATGATCTTGAACGCCCATATCGTGTTTTCCTGGAATCAGGAAAAACTGCTTCCAGACCTCAGGGACATGCCGAAGCAGCATTTCCTCAGGTGCTATAAATTACCACTGGAAGCAGATCACTTAATGGTGCACAGAAATTGTGATTAAAGTCACATCCCTTTAATTACATTTACGTCCTGTTCAATGTGTTGAAATTCTGTATAAAATTCACCAGCCGATTCTCTGATGCAGTGCTGTTGAATGTATAGGAAGTAGGTAAGACAACAGATGTGTTCTTTGTTCAGTGCGAACAGGAAGAGTCTGCTTGTGAAATTTAACGGTTTCCCTCTACCCACACTATGAGATTTGACTCTTTATCTGTATATGTCTTGAGAAATTTTATGAAAATACTGCAATCAGAACAAGTTAGAGCTGCAGCATTTAACTGATTAAAATGAATTGGCGGGGCGGTGGCTCAGTGGCAGAGCCACCTGCATTGCATGCAGAAAATTCTAGATACCTTGACGATTACCACACATCTGGGCTCAGTGGCGAGCATTGTACACCTTAGCCATAGTTTTCCTGGGCAGAAGCTGCTGGGGGAGAGAAGGAGGGAGAGCTGAATTCAAGTGGACAGAGAAAGGCTACCCTGTTTCCCCAAATATAAGACATCCCCTGAAAATAAGACGTAGCAGAGGTTTTGCTGAAGTGCGAAATATAAGGCATCCCCCGAAAGTAAGACGTAGCAAAGTTTTTGTTTGGAAGCATGCCCAACGAACAGAAAAATAAGACATCCCCTGAAAATAAGACATAGCGCATCTTTGGGAGCAAAAATTAATATAAGACACTGTCTTATTTTCGGGGAAACACGGTAATAGGTGTGAAGGAAGCAGGAAAAGGGGAGATGCTGCAGAGGTTTCAGGAAGAAGAAAGAGGAAGTGGTAAGGGAGAAGAAATGAGATGCCCCTGCTCTTGCAGATCCTGCTCTTATTATATTTGTAAGAATCTTCTTGTAAAAGAGTGCTCTGTTCTCCTAAAATTTTTTTAATGTTAAAGCAGAATTCATTGCTTGCATATTAAATTAGGTTACTGCAGATGAGGTTCTAAGAAAAATGAACCGCTAGGGGTAATTGTGGAATATTTTCGTACCTTGCAGATAAAATCCAAGAGATCTATAAAGTTTTCATGCAGGAATCTGGTATCCAGTTCAGTGAACTGGAGGAAAAAGTCCTGCAATTTCACCTCAGTAACCTTGAATATGCCTGTGGCAGCAACCTCCATGAGGTGAGTGTGGGAAGTCTGGGCGTACCAGATTGTTTTGCCAGTATGCCATATTAAAAGAAAAATCCAAATCATCTATACCTGTATGAAACACGGATCTGCTTTGGATGTTGGGGTCCTCTGATCATTTGCTGTGGAAAAACATGGCATGACTTGGCTCCACACAGTTAATGACGGCCTCCTGCCAGTCTAAAACTACGGTAACCTCTTTATTTTATTTGTGTATTTACACCCTGCTTTCTTCCCAGTGCGGACCCAAAGTGGTTTCAGTGTTGTTCCCCTCCCCCATTTTCGCCTTCCAACGACTCTCTGAAGTACGTTAAACAGATAGAGACTCCAGACAGAGAGCAAGGTCACCCTGCTGAAGTTGCCATGGCAGAGTGGAGTGTTACTACCTGGGTCTACCACAGGGGTCTGCAACCTGCGGCTCTCCAGAGGTTCATGGACTACAACTCCCATCAGCCCCTGCCAGCATGGCCAATTGGCCATGCTGGCAGGGGCTGATGGGAGTTGTAGTCCATGAACCTCTGGAGAGCCGCAGGTTGCAGACCCCTGGTCTACCATGTCATAATCTGACACTGCAGCCACTATACTGTGCTGGCTTTTTGTTCTGAAATGCTGCAAGTCATCTGTGAGAAAGTAACATATTGATCGTTCCAAGACAGCAACGTCCTGGGCCATGAAAGATGCTGTAGTTGTGATTCGAGATAAATAGCTTCAACTACATTCCATTAAAAAGAAGACCAAAGTGTGGCCTGTGACCTTAAGAGCTGAGAGGAGAGAAAATATATATCAAAATATATATCTAGTTCGGTTCCTAGAAGGCCTATCTTTCCATGCTCAAGTAATGTTACATGACTGATTATGAAGCAATTATTCTCTCCCCGTAGGTTTCTGCACGCTCCTGGGATCACAATGAATTTTTTGCTCAGTTTGCTGGTGATCACACTCTTTTAAGCTCAGGGTACTCTTCCATAATGGACAAAATGGCAGAAGGCTTGGACATTCGGTTAAAGGCCCCAGTAAGTATGAAGAAACGGAGAGAACAGCAGTTTTTCATCTCATCAGTGTCCAGTTTGGCTGGCTTTGCTTAGACGGAAAGCAGGTGGAACTTAACTGCTTGAACTGTCTTGTTCTTTCCAGTTAGAATACATGCATTAAAATGTATATCCCTCCCTTTTCATGGGTGGGTGCTTGAGATTTTAGATTACTTTTGTGGTTTCTAGGGTGGGGCTTTATTGTGATTTTATCATTGCTGCATGAAATGTTTATGGTTTTTATTGTAACTGCCCCTGAGAATGGCGAACAAATGAAAATGAATGAATGAATATTTTTGCCATGAATTATTCACACCAGAATTTTTATACATTCTTGTTACCATAAGTGTTCAGTAGATTTTGTTCTCTCAGCACTCTTGTGAGATTGGGCGGGCAAGACAGGTTTTGAGCCGGGTCACAGAGTGTGCTGCATATAATTCAGCACATAGGGTCAAATGTTAAGGGATCATGAATCACAAGGGCAGTGGGATCATAAGGGTAGTGGGATTCTATTCAACATCCCTCCCTTGTTGCAGAAAACATTAAAAAGTGAAATAATGTCTGCATCGTCCTCTGGCCATTCACAAAGTTTGCTGATCCATGAACAGAGAACAGAAACTCTAGTAGTGCTGGAAGGGACCAACCATGGAGGAATTCTTTGGTTTCCAGTGTTTGCTTGTAGACTGGGGCTGGGGGACATGTCTGGCCACTGTGTGAAACAGGAGGCTGGGCTCGATGGACCCTTAATCTCATCCAGTGCAACTGCTCTTTCGTTACCTGTTTGACCCCTTATCCATGGTATGTAGGCTCATTTTTCTGCTTTTGGCATCAGTTCTTTTAGCGGATATCCTTCCATTTATGAAAAGCCAGAATGGAGGAAAGCAAAGTATAAATTACAGAACAAACATGCAAACCCACACTTGTATCCATGTGTCAGAATTGCACAAAAACTCATTTCGCAATTGTGGTTTTCTCCTCTTTTTAAACAGGTCCGTGGTATTGATTGTTCAGGAGAAGAGGTCCAAGTAACTGCCGTAGACGGAACTCAGTGGACTGCCCAAAAGGTCACACTTTTCATTCTTTTCCCAGTTCTGACATAAATTGCCCGGAAACAAAATCAAACAAAACACAACTGCTTCATTACAAGAGGAGTTGATTCCCTAGAAGGAAGCAGGAACTATCCGTGGATCCATTCATTTTGAACAGCCCTCACCTCGGGTTTGATTGGCCTTTTGGGGGGCAAGGTGATCAAGCAAGTAGTGATGCTTTGACACCATAATGTCTGATCCTATGGATTTTTTTCATTCTAGGTTTCAACTATTTGTGGGACCTACACACACCTACTGGATGACCTTTGCTAGGGGCTTGACATGGGGAGCTAATTTCTGTTAGTTCATCTGGACCATTCAGTGGCTTTTGATACCACTAGGAAGCAGTTTTGTAGTGGCTCTAATGGGTTATAGAAAGTGGTATTGCAAAACTTCTGGACAATCGATCCTCTGGCATTTGAGAGTCTGCAGGGTATCCTCTTGCTGTCAGTGCAATCAAATATCTATGTGGAACTGCTGGGAGACATTCAGAAATCTGGAGTAAAGTTTCACCAATCAGGACAGAGCCTGCCAAGCTTCCCTATTCTTAGTATGTACACACAGAATTGCCATGTATTGGATTAGACCACAGTCTGCCTAACTTAGTATTGTTTGTCTGGGAGCAGATCTAAGGAATTTCAGGCAGATAAAGAGCTTTCTCAATTCCTAGTGCTCAAGATCTGTTAAGTGGAGATTCCAGGATTGAATATGGAAATTTTTGCTTGTGAAGCTGCAGCTATTTTGAGGATTCTGTCCTGGTTTGAGCTCAGGGCAGGTGGGGAGAAGGTGGAGAACTGAAGTCTAAAACAGAATAGTAAGTGATCTTGCAGCAAGACACCAGAGAAAGCAACAGAAGTTCTAGGGCTAAGATGGAAAGATGAGGCTGCATCAGCAGCTGTTGGATCTCAGCTGAAGGTTGACGTGTCCATTTTGCTGCATGTTTTTCTACTCTAGGCTGTTATTGGCTGGAGAACAGGCCTCAATTCCAGGTAAACTCAGGTTGTGTCCCAGAGTTACTCAATGGTTGCCTTCCACATTTAATAGCAGCTCATAGGCCAAAGATTTCAACGATTGGAATGACCCGAGAGCAGAAGTTCTAAAAGATGAGCCATTACTCTGAGCTCCTTTAACTGTACTTTAATTAGGTTTGTCTCTTCCTTCCCAGGTTTTAGTTGCCATACCTCTGACTGTACTTCAGAAAGGTGCCATTCAATTTAACCCAGCTTTGCCGGAGAGAAAAATGAAAGCTATTAATAGTTTAGGAGTGGGAATCATCGAGAAGGTAAGAGTTTTTATTTCGATGCAGTGATATGATATTCTTCTGGCTATCCTATTCTACAGGATTCAGGGGAACTATCTTACAGTTTAGTGTCTGAAAGCAGCGTATGCTTCTGCTTGTTAGATTTATAAAGAAACGCCACAACTTCTAAGCTCAAAGAAAAAATAGTAATGTTGCTTATTTAGTGATGTAACTGCCTCATCTTGAAGGCTTGAATGACCAAATAGCCACCAAGGATGCTTTGGTAGCAGATGTGGTACAGATTAATTAAATACCCACCCCATTTTCTTTCTTTGTCAACTTGAATCATGGTTTCCCATGTCCCAATCTAATGGTATCTACAGCCTGCCATAAAGCAGTTGGGACATCAGAGGGCAGGTCTGGTGCGCTAAAGATGACTGTGTATGTTTCCCAATTTGTTTCCCAATCCCTTTTTCTTTGATTTTTTAAAAAAGATCTTTCTTTAGTGCTGCTAGCTTTCTACAAGCCAGAACTAAGCTCAAGTTACTGTATTTACATTGCAAGCATCTGCAAATACTAAAGGAGCCACTGGAATTTGCACTTGTGCTAAAAATGGACTACTTTATACATATTTAAGAACATTGGGATAAGGAATCTTTTTGCCTGTTTACTTAGGGGTAATCCACTAAGTTTGATTGTGCTTACTTCCAAGGAAGTGTGTACCCTGGATCAACAAAGGTGGTTTTTTAAAATTTATTAATAATATGGGAATTTACAAAGGGGCTTGTGAAATACAAAAAGTCTGATGGTTCTGATTTCTGCTCTCTTTGTCTAGATTGCACTGCAGTTTCCTTACAGGTTCTGGGACAGCAAAATTCAAGGAGCTGATTTTTTTGGCCACATTCCTCCTTCTTCCAACAAGCGTGGCCTGTTCAGTGTTTTCTATGACATGGACCCACAGGTATTGGATACATAATACTGGAAACAGGGCATGCTTTCAAATATGTTCTTCTTCCCACCTTTGTTTCAGTGTAAATCGGTGCTTAAAGAATTCTAGTGGGACACTCAAAATTAGATGTAATGGAGTTGATGTTAAGAATGTCTGTTGGCTCTGGTTTTTAACTTTTTTCATTAGTTTCTTAGTAAGCCATGTAAATCATACTGTAGCAATTAGAGTATCAGACTAGAATCAGGCAGATGCAGGTTGAAATTCCCACTCTGCCATGGGTAACCCTGGGCCCATCTCTCTCCTGCAGATCCAGGTTGAAATTCCCACTCTGCCATGGGTAACCCTGGGCCCATCTCTCTCCTGCAGATCCAGGTTAAAATTCCCACTCTGCCATGGGTAACCCTGGGCCCATCTCTCTCCTGCAGATCCAGGTTAAAATTCCCACTATGCCATGGGTAACCCTGGGCCCATCTCTCTCCTGCGATCTCTCACAGGGTAGGATGAAATGGAGGAAGACAGAGCAATGTTGCAAACTTCTTTGATGCCCTAAGCTGAATTGGGAAGAAAAGTAGGGGAATAAATACAATAACATGGACACTTAGTCAACATTGTCCTACTATATGCACACAGGATATGAGCATTTTCCAATAAATCTACAATTTATGTAGGTGCCCATAATAGCATTATTTTAGGTAATAGCATTATTTTAGAAGATATTTTAGAACAGGTAATAGCATTATTTTAGAAAGTTATTGAAGAGGGAGGCTTTTTGGCTATATAACTACAATATATCCTCAATGCCCTTATCCTTGTCTCTGTTTTGCTTTTAGCGTAAAGGCTGTGTTCTGATGTCTGTCATTACTGGCAGTGCCGTGACAAGTATTAAGAACATGGAAGATAAGCAGGTTCTCCAACAGTGCATGATTGTCCTTCGTGAACTGTTTAAGGAACAAGTAGGTCTGTTCTCTCAAATAGCGAGGAGGGATGAACATATGGCTATTCGTATCTTGATTTAAAACATTCATGAAACTATTTAAAACACAATACTTTGGATTCTTTTTTGCGGTCCAATTAAGAGATGCCTGGCCACTTTCTCTTTCTGAAAAGAGTGCCTATGTTTGAATTGCTGGTTGTGTTGTATCTGGAGACGCAGGAACTATCACTTCCATTTTTGTGATGGAAAGTTACGTTATCCTGATTTTTTTTTTACCAGATGGTATGAATGTGAGAGGTTTCCCCTTGTCTCTCTGTGGTTCTAGGACAGGGGTCGGGAACCTTTTTTACTCAAAGAGCCATTTGGCTCGCTTGCCCGCCCGCCCCCCCCGCCCGCTTGGAGCCCGCTTGCTTGCCCCCCCACTTGCCAGCCCGCCCCCCTGCTTGCTTGTCCCCCCCCCGCTCACTTGCCCGCCCCCCTGCTCACTTGCCCGCTTGCTTGCCCTCGCCCCCGCTCCGTTCGCCTGCTTGCCTCGCTTGCTTGTTCGCCCCCCCTGCTCACCCGCCCGCCCCCCTGCTCGCTTGCTCGCCCCCCCGCTCACTTGCCTGCTTGCTCGCCCGTTCGCTCCCCCACTCACTCCTCCACCCACTCGCGCGCCCCGCCCCCCCGGCTTGCCTTGCTTGCTTGTTCGCCCCCCCGCTCACTTGCCACTTGCCCGCCCGTGCTCGCCCGCCCCCCTGCTCGCCCCCGCTCACTTGCCCGCCCGCCCGCCTGCCTCCCGGCTCACTTGCCCGCCCACCCGCCTCCCTGCTCGCTTGCTCGCCCCCCCGCCCGCTCTCCCGCCCCCACTCGCTCCCCCTTGCCCCAGCTCCGCTCGCCTGCTTGTCTCGCTCGCTTGTTCGCCCGCCCGCCCACCCGCCACCGCTTGCTCGCCGCCTTGCTCACTTGTTCGCCCGCTTGCCCCCGCTCTGCTTGCTCGTCCGCTTACCTCGCTGCCTTTCTGCCCGGGAGCCACACGAGAAGCAGCGAAGAGCCGCGGGTTCCCAACCCCTGTTCTAGGGCTTCCTCTGTGGAAGGAAAAAAAATCTTGGAAGTGGGAATTGACTGCTTGTAGCTTGGAGAGGAGAGCATGTATTCAGAAGTTCAAGAGATTAATAGGCCACAGGTAGTCTGTTCTCAGCCACTTTTCCTGGCCCCTGAAGTAGCTACTCTAAGTGAACAGACCCTTGACATATGCAGGATTGTACTTCTGTGAATGAGACAAGGCTGTAAAAAATGTTTTGTAAAACTCAGCGCCATACAAGTGTGTAAACTCTCCTGGCCTACACTCTACATGTCTGGCAGTATTTGAGTGCACATTTCTGAATCAATGACACTAGCAATAACACTCTACCACTTATTATAGACTTGTTCCATTGAGTTCTCTGTAATTATTTCAAAGAACCTAGAGGCAGGAATATATGCGTTCAGAGGCATAGCAAGGGGGGAAAGCGCCCGGTGCACTGATGCATCTTCCGCCCCCCCTCCTGCCCCGGAACGTCTCCGCCATGCCCCCACCGGGGCATTCGCTTGGTGCGTTGCGTACCCCCCCCCCCCCGTCCCCTTGGAGCTTCACCTCTGTATACATTGACCTTTTCTTTACATCTTTGTGTGCTGGTTTAGCAGAATTAAGGAGAGAAGGTCAAATATAAATATCTTTAATAGAATACATAAATAAAATACCCCATTGATACGAAAAGTAATACATGCCTGTGTTTCAGCAACAGTGTTATTCTGTGTTCTCTGAGTGTTAATAGGCATTTAAAATATGTTGTACCATGCATATGGCCTAATCTCTTAATTAGATTGTGTGATTCATTTGCTTTTATAACGCAGGAAGTGCCAGACCCAGTTAAATACTTTGTTACACGATGGAGCAAAGAACCTTGGATCCAAATGGCATATAGTTTTGTAAAGACTGGTGGCAGTGGTGAAGCTTATGATATCCTAGCTGAAGACATACAAGGAACAATTTTCTTTGCTGGCGAGGTAAATCACTCGATTGTGTATCTTAAAGAATAAGGGAAAAACTTAAAATCCAGCAATGAATCATATTTTTTTAAAAAAGAGGGAGAAAAAGATATACATGAAGACTAAAATATAATGGTGGGGGTGGATTTACACATAAGTTTATATAAACATTTGCAGAGGCTGATGTTTCTCACCTTTTCCTTCTTGCCATGGAATGTCCCCTGGGGGATTGGAAATGTCCAGGAACAGCATGGAGAGGGGGCATTTGACACTGTGGCAGAAAGCAAGAGGCAAAGGATTTATTTAGATCGAAATCCTTCCACATGAACAACTTGGAAAATGCTGGTGACATCTTTCACAGACCGTCCCCCTCTTGACTTCCCATAGCTACCACTGTACCAGGGTCTTGAAGCATTCATCCAGCATAAGAAACCTTCCTCCAATGGAAGAGCCACTTAACTTTGAGGAGAGCTCCTTGGAAAATGGTTGGATCTACTCCTTCCCTTGAACATACCCCCTTAACCCCCACCCCCACGATTCCACAAAGTGAGCATCTCTATACCAAATCAAAGTCCTGTGTAAATTATAATCTATCCATGTGAGCGTGCCTGGTACTCCTAGACTTGATTTGGACTATTTCATGGCAATCCCTGACCAAATCAAAACGACAACCTTTGTGGCGACTCTGTGCAAGCATTGTGCATTATTAATGCCCTTTGTTTCATATGGTGATTTCTCAGATTTATTTTCTTTCTCTTTTTCAAATAGGCCACCAACAGGCACTTTCCACAGACAGTTACAGGAGCATATTTGAGTGGCGTCCGAGAAGCAAGCAAGATAGCAGCATTTTGAATGCTGAACTACTGTTTACAGATTTTTTTTAAAAAAAAGCTTCTTCCATTTAAATGTTCTGGGTTACGTATCATTCCATCCCGAAGTCATACTTACAAAGAGACAACTATCATCATCTTCTGTTTCACATTACTTTTCTCCACCTGAAGATGCAGTTATATCCATGTTTTTCAGCATGGGATGCTGAGTGACTTATGAGCAATGTCAATTGGCCTTTGAGTGCCCAGACCTCTGTGCTTTCCTTGTTGGTCCCTCTGAGGTTAAACTGTAGGAAACTTGATCATGATAGTATTTTTAAAAGAACAGTGGGCAGACTGTTGAATAGTTCAATAGCAAATGGTGGATTTGAAAGAAAGGTGTCGGTTGCCTCCAATCATGTTTTGAACAATGTAGATGATCCCTTTTAAATCAAACTACTAGAGCTGCTCTCAAACATAATAGTAGAGTTGGCTGGCAATTAAAAGAAAGGCATAGAACAGTCCCTTAGGAACCTTATTTTATTCTCATAGGAAATGTCAAACACCTTGTTTATGAATATAATAGGGTGGGACTTGAGATTTGCTGATCATGTAAACAGGCCAGCCAAAACTGTTGACTTTGTGATTATTTCTTCAGTATAGTGAAATTTTTTAATCTGAGCTGTGTGTAGGTAGTTATTTCCATGTATAGTTGTTATGGCATGGTGAGGGTGGGGCATTGAAGACTTGTGAATTGTGCTGTTTTATGAAGAGGTAAATTACCATGCAAGCATTAGCTGCTTTAAGCACATTTAAATTTCACCACTTTCCGTGACAGAATTAAGCAGATGTTTTCATTTTTTCCCCCACTGAAATCAGCAGGGCTGCCCATAACCGGGCAGAGTACTTTGTTTATAGGATCACAGTAGAGAAGAGGTGGCTGAGGCGGTGGTGGTGGATGATAAATGATGATCTTCGTAGTTGAGCAACTGTCGTTTGACTAGTGCAACAGAAAATATTTAATGAGTGGGAAATTTCAAAAGTGGTGTGCTCAATCTCCCTGCATTTACTGCTTTTTCAAAATTGAAATAGGGAAAATGATAATAATGTGAATTTCTGACTAGACCAGGTTAACTGGCCCATCTCTGGAACTGGCCTCCTTGCTGTGTAGTAGTCTGCTGTTAGCTGAAGTGCTAATTTGTTTTATCTGGATGCAAAACCAGACCGATGTGCTCTCAGGGACAGTCTGAAGTGAACAGTTCAAACCTTTTTGAAGCAAAGCTCTTGTGCACTTAACATTTGGCATTACTTGTAAAGATTTTGTGGTAATTGGTAGGACAACAAACAAAATGGAAGTTCATTCTGTAAATACGAAACCATTTGCTTTATAAGTACTTGTAAATAATAGCCTCGTAGAAGTGCTTAAACAGCAGAAATATGAGTACATAAAAAGTGTGCTGAGATAATGGAGACAACTTTTTTAAAGCATCTATTTAAGTCTCATTCAGGAAAAGTCAGAGGGTTCACATAACAAGATCCCAAAGAATTAAAAAAAAAAAAAACTTGTGGAGTTTATTTTCTAAGCATGCTCATTTTTCTATTGTGTACATATGATTTATGCCTTGTAAATAATCTGGGATTACATCAAAAAAGGAATCTTCTGGCTAGGGAGCATGATGTAGGCAGTGTGCCGCTCATATAACTTAATGGTGACATAATAAAACTGGAAAGTGCTGTCTTGGTTGTGTCTGTTCATCCTCTTGAAATGAAGGAGACAAAATTCTACAATCCTTCTCAGAATGAAGCTATATATGAATTATTGTGTTTCCTGTAGAATTTGACGGATGGCCAAGTATGTAGAATTATATTAACTCAAAAAAAAAAGTTACTCAAAGAAAAGCGACTACATGGCAAGTTCTGGGAGGTGATTTTGCTTCTGAAAGCCTGAAACAGGATGCATTAGAGCTAGGGAACCAGATAATTATGTCTCTTTGGCATTTTCAATAATTGCTGCTTTTTGGCTTCTATGCAGAGAATACTGTTAAATTTATGGCACAGCTTTGAACAATGGAAGGGTAAGTGGTAAGGCTGGAGAGGTGCTGTCAGTTAAGGAGCAAATGCTGACCTTTGCAGATCAGTGGTTCATGTTCATACCCTTGATGTCCTACATGTGAGTTACTGGACATATATCTGTTACAAAAAATACCTTGGGTTTTCAGAACCAGTTATATTTCTCATATGGCCTGTCCTGAGTTCTGTGAGTTACCACAGAGATCATAGCTGCCTTGGACATGCACCTTTGCTTATGGAGAAACCATGTCCACTGCTAACTGGATGTTCTGTTCCCATGTCCTTTCCTGCAGCCAACTAGGGAAGTAAGATGCCCCAACAGCCTAGCTCAAGCAAGTGGTTCATGGGCAAGAGAGACCAGTAGACACTAACTGGAAGGCTGGATGATCAGACTAACTTTCCATGTCTTCAAACAGCAGGTGGTGAGAAGCCCTGATCCCACAGTGACACGCACTACAGGAAGAGTGCACATAAACCTCCAGCACCACAACATGAGGAACTGTATTAAAGGGTCCCGGCATTAAGAAGGTTGAGAACCACTGGTATAGAAGAACCACTCACTTTTATAAATAGTTGGCTACGGGTCCGATGGTCTGACAACAAACTCTTAGCCAATTATGGTACAGGATGCATAGGGACCAAAGCCCTGTGTGTCCTGCACTCCCATTGGCTGCCCAGCCTCCATCAGGCCACTTAGGGCCCAGCAAGAGACACACCCTCCCCCACGCTCTCTGGGCATGTGTTTCTCTGCAGCGCAGTGTGGAGTGATTGTATGGTGGGGTATGTTTAGTCCACTTTGCAAGAGAGTGAGGTACATTTGCACGTGTCTGGATGGAATTAATTTGAAGTTGTCTTTGAATGTCTCTGGTTTTTAGTTTTGGGTTTTTTCAGTATTTGTAGCCACATTTTGTTGTGCTATGGAGAGAAACACTTCTCACCATGACATGCCTCTGAAGATGCCAGCTATAGATGTGGGCAAATTGTAAGGAGCAAACACTACCAGACCACAACCATTCACCCCAACAAACCCACAACAGCCAATTGATTCTGGCTGTGAAATTCAACAATATATCTGTAAGATCCTTAGCAAAGTGCTGGCTGTAGAAGGGGTGGAGACCTCAGTCTCCCACAAATACTCCACCAGAAGAAAAAAGGATCTTTATTTGCCACTCAGTTATTATATTTCTGCTACACCTTTTTTTGCACTGTCATATCTCTATTCGTACTGTAAATCCTACTTTTAAAGACTGATTCTTGCAGAACCTAGGAGATAAATCATAACAAAGTATAAAAGTATGAAAATGATGGACTAAATCTATTGTAACACATCCAATCCAATACATCCTGGGACTTTAAAGGCTATTGTTATTTATAAACTGATTTACATGCATAATCCAGTATCAACCCCATATGGGCTGAAATGGAAAATGCAACCAGCAATCACTGCCACAAGTGTCAGCAGAGGAAAATGGTCTTTACATTCTAGAACTTTACACCACTTAATCTTATGGTTTTATCTCTAGGAACCGGAATGAGTCTATACCTACCCCAAGATGTAGTCTGTTACAGTACTGCATTGGGTCTCTTCTGGGAGATAAGCAGACATCAGCTGACCCAGCTTATTTCACAAAGGTGCCAACACTCTATTGCTTTTAAGGGCAGTATATATTTTAACAATTCATATCTGTACATAGTAGGGGACAGTTTATGTCATAACGAGGTAATCTTACAGTACATAAAATTTTTTCTCCCCTCTGGATTTGGAGATTTTTGCACATTATTTCAGGGAAAGTGTTGAGTATTTCCATCTAGATGAGACACAACAGGCACCTTTGGTTCTTTATCAAATTTTACTGTACATGTTTTCAAATTTCAAAATATACATTTTCCTTAAAAGACATTTATTGACTACAAAACTGAGAGTTACATTTGCCTTACTATAAAGAATGGCATGCACAACAAGTGGTAAAAATGGCAGAGATCAATCAGCTTACTAGCTAGCTTAATATTTCCAGAATGCAGATTTATGCTTTGATCAACTACACATTACTACAATATTTAAAAATCTGCAGCACTTGTAATGAATACAATCATGAAGAGGTTGCATCTCACATTATGACACATACTTGTTTGGCATTTGAAGGACTGCAGTTCATGATCATCTTATATACCTTTTCAAAGGTAACAAAGTTGTGAGCAAATATTTGTGGGTCCAAATTTCAATGCCTATTTATTTGTAGAACTGAGGTTTTAATTTAGAAAAAAAAGATTCAACAAAAACCGACAGTTAACACTGCAGGCAACAGTTAAGCATTTATCCTCTTTAAAGTACGTTCTCATTCTGGATAAGAATACTGAAATGTCCAGCTGACGCTACCAAGAAAGTAAGGGTCCATAATAAAGTCATTCCTACATCACAAGGCTTATTTTTCTAGGTACTGTCTACTAGTTGTACTGCATTTATTCAAGAACTGTGGACCACATACCCACTCAATAGGATCCATTTCTCAAAGTGTAATCTGTTCAAGGAAGCTTATTAAAGAAGCATATTATTTTTCTTAGCAGTCAAATCCATATTTTTCCCCTATACATTAAGTTTCTGCATACAGGGCATTATGTCAAATCTTTGGAACAAGATCAACGATAATCCCTACTACCAATTTCAACACTGAAAAATAAGAGTGCAATTAGAATTTATTTCAAGGTGAACAAACTCTTATATGGTAGTTACAATTGCGTCCTAATTAATCTCAGCCTATTCCTGAACACTGACATTGGTCATAAATTCTCTTAACACATTTATTCTTTAAAAAATTGTCAAGAAATCTGAATTAAGCTTATATACAACAGAAAGGTACAAAAATAACATCTATGTGCCAATTATTTTGCTCTGACGGTTCTCAGATGTATACACATGCAAGAGGATTTTAGAACATTTTAAGTCAGGAAATGTGACTTATTCCGAATCAAGAGAACGGATATGTATCCAAAATAAATGTAATGCCCAATACTGCAATATTTTACAATCTTTGCATGCATACGTGCTATTAAAATTTTCAAATTACTTGATTTTTTAAAAAAAATTCTCTACATTACAGTGCAATAAAAATTACAACAGCTATAACAGATCTAAACGTAGAAAATAATTTCATGATGTACAAAGTAAAAGCAGGGAGGGAACATTTATCACCATGCAGAAACCTAAAAACTGCATTAAACACAATTTTTTAAAAATTAAAGCAATTTCCACCAACACTCAGAAAATTAAGTCTGTAAAATCTTCCCTGACTAAACACTATGTTATAAAAAAGGGCAAAAAATTAACATTTTTGCTGGTGTTTACAAAATATTTAAATCCATGGGAACTAATATCAAGTCTTCGCTTTCTTCCCCATCAGATCACGAAATAAGCTGGAAGAGAAGACATTTTACACTTTTAATCTTCTATTCATACTATTTAAACCCCCTCTTACTCAAAACATATTAACAGGACTGCTGTTTTAACCATTTACTTGGAACTAAGTTCCAGGGAGATCAACGGGATTCATACGTAACCTACACAGCCCACCAGTACAGTACCAGCAAGGGCCATAGATCTCTTGCATGCAAATAAAGTATACACCAATGCTCTGAGCAGCTTCTACCACAGTATAAATGAGTCCTTGAGCCTTTGCACAATCCTACATGGAAGCTCTTTTGCCTTGCCATCTTCCCACTTACTCAGACCTTATTTCCAAGTAAACATGGCAAAGACTGAGTGAGAGTTATCAAAGACCCCATGCTACCAGGTACCTCTATTTTCCTTTAAACTCCATCTCTGAATATGCAGTATTCACTTCGACTTGCCATGAAAATAAACTTATTGTGAAGTCCTAGTTTAGCAACAAATCCTTTCTGCAAAATTGCTGATACAAATAGGCATGGAAGGTTAATAAGATACTCAAGAAAAATACAAACTGTTAACATGCATATTATCATTTTAACTTGTTTAGCAACCTGAGCAAGTGGATTGATTCAGAAGTTAACCCAACTTCTTCATGCATATTTCCCAACTATTTAATCACCGTATCCTATCCTGACATGCTAACATTTCCTAATCTGTTAAATGGTTTTGCTTGGTATTATCTTTGAAAAGTTATTTTTCTCCAACTGTTACTCCTGCTTCCACCACCCCAGAACTCAAGAAGTTCCCCTTCTCACTGAACTGCATCTTCTACCTGCCAGCTATGTTCCTCAGCCAGCCTTCTCCTTGGAGTATCCTCTTAGGTTTGTATCGCAGCAACTAGGTCAGTGATGGCGAACCTTTTTGAGACCGAGTGCCCAAATTGCAACCCAAAACCCACTTATTTATCGCAAAGTGCCAACACGGCAATTTAACCAGAATACTGAGGTTTTAGGTTAGAAAAAATGGTTGGCACTGAGGCATGCGTTACTTGGGAGTAAGCTTGGTGGTAGTCGGTGGCTTTGCTTTGAAGCAACTGTGCAACCCTTCCAACGGGTGAATCACTACCCTAGGAGGATTTACTCAGAAGCAAGCCCCATTGCCAGCAACCGAGCTTACTCCCAGGTAAAGGATCGCACTTTAGTTCTTCGCATGAAAATCAGTGGGGTTTAACAGAGCTTAACAGGGTTAACTACACTGCTTCCCCCAAACTAGGTCTTAGGTTTAATGCTAATAATCGAGCCCAGCGGCCCAGGCCAGTCTGGATGTGTGTGTGTGTGTGGGGGGGGGGGGGCTCTGAGTGCCACCTCTGGTACCTGTGCCATAGGTTCGCCATCACTGAACTAGATCATGGGCCCTCTCTGTTGTAGGTGTAGTTCACTGGAATTGCCTACCAGAATGAGCATTGGAAATTCTTTCATTTGCAACATTTTAACTGTGCAAGAGTTGTATTTCAGAAGGCATGGAGGGGAAGGGGAAAAGATCAACTATTTATTTTGCTATATGTTTTTAATTTGTACATTTTTGTTTTGTTAATGGACATTAATGTTTTGTTTTACTGTTAGCTCCCCTGACTCTAAATATATGTGGGTTACAATTATTTTAAATAAATACACACATTGCTATTGACCCACTCCTATATCGGTTCTTCCCTAAACGAATAGCTTCCTATACAATTATTTCAAGTAAAAAAAATAATATTCACTCTAAACACGTATCAAATCAAAAGTCTAAAAGATATCCAAACATCTGAAACATGAAATACTTCAGTCACACACCACATTTCCCTGATCCAGCATTTACCTCTTTCACTGTCTCTTTGATGAATTCTTTCCTGTCAGTCAAGTCATAAGTGGGATAGTTTTCATATACCTAGAGAAACCAATGTAACATGAAGGTCAGTGAACTGGTACAATCAGAATACATTCCTGATGATCTAAAACAGGGGTCTTCAAACTATGGCCCTCCAGATGTTCATGGATTACAATTCCCATCAGCCCCTGCCAGCATGGCCAAGTGGTAGGGCTCATGGGAATTGTAGTCTATGAACATCTGGAGGGCCATAGTTTGAAGACCTCTGATCTAAAAGAACAGGCAACTACAGAAACTGCCCGTGGTATCTGTTTGAAAGGCATTCCACTTCTCCAACACATAGTAAAATCAGGAGCAGCTTCTAAGCCCCTTTGTGATCCTAGTGTTCTCCTCGTTGCATGTGAATCAGACTTGAATGTTCAAGTGGAGCGCTGTTTGGTTTGTTTAAATCAGAGGTCTCCAAACTTTTCAGTACGAGGGTCACATCGCACATTTTACAAATAAGGCATGTCTCGATTCTGCCCTATGGAGGAGCTGGAGGGTAAACAGTAAAATATTGACAGTAGTGGATTCAAATACTGTCAAAGAAAATAAAAGTCATCCATTTTTTACGTTATTTTTTCTGCACCAAGAGAACATGAATGTTTGTGTGTACATAGATATATTCACACAGAAAGACCCACACTCAGTAACATACTGGTGTACAAAACTAATATTAAACACTTACCTTTTTACAAATCTGCTTCATGGTGACTTCCTCTAAGTTAGCATCCGCTAACAGCTTCTTCACAGTTTCTTTCAGTTCTTCATCTGTAGGTGGCTTTTTTTTCAACTTTTTAATCAAAGGCTCATCATCGGAACTATTCTCAGATTCGCTTTCTAAACATGAAAGATATTTAGTTTATTAAAACACAGAGATTGGATGTTTCTTTTCTTTCCCCAAGGTCAGCATTTTGGCTAGGATCAGAAGAACTACATGATCATGTGCTTTTTCACAGTAGGGAAACTTCCAAAGGTTTGGGGTGGAAGGGTGAGGAAATGTCTGTGGTTCTTTCAGCTGCACCAGCTCTCAGCCAACCAAAGATCTCTTGCTCCTCCAAATGAATCCATATTTCCCCTTGCTGCCTATTGTGCCTGAATTTCCATTCAGTATAAGTTTTTGAGACCACCAATCCCTCCTCAAAACTTTTCCCCATGAAGTCTTTATTTTAACTGTGCAGCCTTCACCCCTACAGAAAATTTGCCAAAATATCTGAGACTGACATACACATATTCTGTTACCTTGCTGTCACTTTCAGCATGAGCAGTTTGTTTTATACTCTCTCTCTCTCTCTAGATTTATTTGCCGCCCTCCCCCAAAGGGCTCAGGGTGGTGAACAACACAATATACTATTAATATAATATTTAAAACCAATGACAATATGCTTCTAAGAAAACCAGAGTAAAATACAGAATAAAACTCAGATGGCGGTAAAAACCTTCCCTGTACTTCCCCCAACCCCACTGGAGGCCGGGACGATGTCAAGTAACTTTTTGGACCGAAGCTCCTTGCTATATAATCTGAGTTTTCTTCATGTGACATCTTTGTAGCGCCGGGTCTAGTCTAATTTTTAGACTCTAGATCAGGGGTAGGGAACCTGCGGCTCTCCAGATGTTCAGGAACTACAATTCCCATCAGCCTCTGTCAGCATGGCCAATTGGCCATGCTGGTAGGGGCTGATGGGAATTGTAGTTCCTGAACATCTGGAGAGCCGCAGGTTCCCTACCCCTGCTCTAGATCAAATAGATATTAAGAACCCAGAAGCCTTTGCACTTGACCAGTTTTTTGTTAGAAAAAGAAACGCTGCCAGCCCCCCCACCGTTACAATTATGCAAGGAATTAGATCATTAAGCAAATTTTACTTAACAAGAAAACAGAACGTTTGGTATTTTTGGTGTTATCTTCTGCCTTTAAAGATAGCCTGAGCCTTCGGGGAGGGCGGTATATAAATGTAATAAACAAACAAACAAACAAACAGGAAGAGTTTGTTTTGGAAGAAATACAAGCACCAGTTGTAACATTTCCTTATAACTGCAGCCATTATAAAAGTTGGTTTCTTCCATGTATTTTTATGTTGTACTTTCCCAAATACTTTTAGATTTATTCAATATTATTTTAAGACCTGGGTAACTTAATACCAGCGTAAACAGCTTCTCTTATCAATCTGACAATTTGTACCAGTAGATCAGTCAAATGAGCAACCAAACTGTTATTTAAGATTTTGAGACCATTATGATGATACTCCCAACAGATAACAAAAGGATGTTTAATTCTGAAATGTCAATGAAATATGTCAATCTTTCATAACATATGTACTCTGTATTATCTTATGATGATTTATGATGCACTGGCTATAAATCCCCTCCCCATGGATTTCGATATATAAAGGGGTTTCTGGATCTGTAACACCGAGCTCCTCTCCACTGTTACATGCCACTTTGTCAGTCTGAACAAAACTTTGTTTATTCATTTACCACTCGCCTGCTAGCATTTTTCCCAGTCTTTCCCCGCCAGGAGCTGGTAGCCAGCCTCTGTTGCTTCTGGTGCAACATCTTCAGAAAAGTGTAATTAGGTAAGGTATAAAGAGCAAGTTCTCTCTCATAGGAAATAACTGTATTTGTCACCCCTCCACAAATTCTTGTTAAGATTGTAACTGCATTTCCAATGGTCTAACATGTTAAGCACACTACAATTATAATAACAACTTTAAATCCAGCCACATGGATGTGCATGTGTACAACAATCACTTGTTTCTTTTGCCTGTAAGAGTAAACATTCAAATTCCCAGCAACTTACCACATCTTTGTAATTGGTTCATCCATGGGAAATATACCAGGAGAGACAGAGATATCAGGTAAGTTCAACCCAGGGATTCCAGTGTTGGCTTCAATGGCCAATGGTGAACATGAAAACAGGCGACTATATGGCAGTGGTAGCAATCAGGAAAATTTAAATCACCTGATTCCAAAGGAATATGTAGATAACTGAAAACAGTTTTGGTCTACCTAGTAAGGCTCTTATAAGTTCTTGAAATAGGGATTTACCTTTTTTGGAGCTATTCTGATTCTTCTTGGTTGTACTGCTATCTGCTTTTTTGACATTAGCGTTCTTTGTGCCCTTTTTGGTTTTTGGAGTTGTCTTCTGCTTAGCTTTTTCTTTTTGAGTTGATTTTTTAGGTCGCTGTTGAAAAGAAAAAGAACATCACAGAACATCTATTACTTTTTTAACATTACGGTGTTCTCCCAAGACTACAGAAATAATCTACTGGAAAAGATATAGTTAGAAAGTTCTTCTTGCAGCAAAGATTGAACACAGCAGCGCTGCAATTAAAATCCTTTGTACTTGGTGCTAGCTGTCTGCAACTTAAGCGTAGTGGGGGGGGGGGGGGGGTCCAACCTCTTAGAATGGTCGTTTGCTGAGCCATTCCCAAAAAACAATGTTGAAGATCAAGGGACCTGTCAAAACAGTACGTCACACACTCCCTCCTTGTGTTGGCCCGTTTGCTCCACAGAGTTTGCTTTGCTAGTGCAGATACCAGCCAATGACTACTTATAGCTATCCCCTTTCTCCCACTGCAATATGGTGCACGTTCTATGGTCACCTATGAACTACAGCAACAAAAACTGGAATGAAAAAATACAGGACTGCTGAGCAGAAGAGGAAGGTGGGAAAAAACTCTGCGGTTAGTCAGTGTTATCCTCTGCAGACCATAAACAGCATTTACCTCCTCTTCACTCTCTTTATCTTCTTCGGATGATTCATCCTTTTCCTTCTTTTCATCTTCCTCGCTACTAGATTCATCTGACAGGATCTCAGGACATTTGGTGCGTTTGGCTTTTCTTGCTGTTCCAGAGCTACTGCGTTCTTTTTTACCTCCTTTGCTGGATGTTTTTTTAGATTTTGGTAATGGCTATAAAATATTGACACATTCAAAAATACAGTTATATAGAAATATTAAGGGCGAAAATTGCCCAGACTGCACAAGATCAACTAGGAGATTTCGTATTTGAGTTTTATGGTCATTATCCATTGAATTACATAAACATCTTTTCCTCAGTTTGTTTTGAATGAGTACCAGATTTCTCAAAAAATATTCTCAGCTATACAGTCATCTTAATAGGTGCCAGGCTGATTCCTTTAAAAAATATCCTCAGGGGGAATCCCAATGTTCAATTCAGCTTTTATGCTGCTAATATTTTTTTAACATAATGCTAGTCTAGTTTTGCCTATTTCTGCCTTTTATACACAGTGGTTTCCTCCATTCCCCTGTGCTTCCCACAAGCAAAAACATAAAACAGTTATGAGATGCTTGCTGGTAGCTCAAAAGTTGTTCAGAGATATTCTTGATGATAAAAGGAAACACGATATATGTATGTGTATGTGTGTATGAATATATATATATATATAAATGTGTGTATATATATATATACACACACACACACATTTCAGAGGTTAGCTGTGTTGGTCAAGATATCTGACAAGGGGAGTTTTGACTCTGAAAGGTTCATATGCAGAAAATCTTGTTTGTTTCCAAAGTGCTATTGTACTTGAATCTAAATATTAAAAGCATGAACCTTTTTACAGACTTCCCCTCTCCATTTCTTATGCTAATCTGTGTCGCAAGAGTGATTTAAAAACAGATAAATCTCATTTCACCTTGCCTGAAGGTTTTGGATGCATCAGGAAATTTAAGATTCTGGCTACCAGTTCACTATTAACTCCTGATCTTTCCAAATCAAGAACTTCGCATATACTTTTCAGCATTGCATTTCTGTATCTGTAGAGAGAAAAAATTATTGAACAATTTGAAATCAATACAGAGAAAATAATGTTTGATGTTACTTTTTAATCACAAGGACTATCAAGTGGATTACAACTAAGAATTAATAAGTACCTAGAATCAAACACCTCTATGCACTAATACCAATGGATACCTGAAAGAACTTAAAGAAGGGGAATCTCAATTTTGCCTCCCCTTTACTTGCTCTGAAAACCTCAATAGCCCCTTGCTTTCTTCTGCTGCCTCCCCCTCTCATGCCCCATCTTTAGTTTGTCTGCCTGCCCCTTCACCTGTTCTCTGCTCCCCTTCTGCCTACCCCTTCACCTGTTCTCTGCTCCCCTTCCGCCTGCCCCTTCACCTGTTCTCTGCTCCTCTTCCGCCTGCCCCTTCACCTGTTCTCTGCCCACTCCCCATCATCAGCTATCTGCTCACCTTTCAGATCTTCAGCTCCCTGCTTGCCTGTACGTTCATTGCTGGCCTGCTCACTGCCCCCTGTTCTTGGTGGGGTCCTTGTCTGCTCCCTCTCCATCCTTCGGAGGATGCTCCCACCAATCCGTGGCACAGGGCTGGTCTACGTGCTGCTCTCTTCTCTTAGGCCGTTTCTGCACGGCCAGGAGGCGCCCCCAAGCCGGCAGGAGTTCTGCCGGCGTGGGGGCGGGAGCCTGCTCCGCGGGCGAGGGAGGCGGGCAGGCGGCAGGTGGCTCCGCGGCGCCTCTGCGCCCTCCCCGCCCACTCACGGTGTCCTCCTGGAATTAGCCTGCGAGGCGTGCAGCCCAGCCATAGCTGCCCTCCGACCCCTGGAGGTCGAGGGACAGTGTGGGGCGGGGCTGCGGCCTCCCACTTGAAGCGAGGAGGACACCGTGGTGGGGGGGGGAGGCGGAGACAGCGGGATTGTTAACCTTTAAAGGGGTTGTTGTTTGCGATGACAGCCGCCCTGGGAGGAGGAGGAAGCGCCATTCAGGTGCAGCTGCTGCTGCGGCCTGGGAAGCCTTTTTTGGCGCACAGCCCAGGCGTCGATTAACCTCAGGGCGATGCAGAAACGGCCTTAGTAAACTAATTCCTCTCAGATACAAGTATTCACATATACACTACACCCCAAGTACTGTTTAGAGTGCAGCTTACAACAAAATGCTTGTCAGAGTGCAAATGTTAACTAAATGACATTCTGGGATAGAAATGGGTTTTATGCAGTTTACCCAAGATTTGGAATGTATGCATTAATACAGTTTAATTATATCAAGAAATATTAAAACATTACTTTTTTAACATTTCTTCCTTTTTCTTATATTGATCACTTCCTTTTTCAAACGGGTACCCACTGAACTGTCCCACATTCTTCTTCAGTGACGCAACCTATGGCACAACACAATAGATGTTGTAAAAAATTAAAATAGTTGAAATTAATTGAGAGATTGTGCATCACAAACTGTTTCTTTAAAGTTCAAAAACAGGACTGCTAGGCCCTGCTTTGGCCCACACACCATTTTTGCGTAAAGATGACTATTTCGTGATGCTTTAAAAAAGAGCAAAAAGATCAAACATCACAATTTGCAGCTGCTGTAGCAATTCCTATTAAAGAAACCTGTCCATGAATTCAAAGAACCGTGGAGCACAGAAACACTACAAGCTGCAAATACTTGTTGGCATCAAAAGGTATCCTAAAACCGGTTGTCCAATAACAAACAAGAAAACATGAATAGAATGTTCCTGTGTTTGTATGGAAGCTGTTTTTGTTTTTTTTCACATTTCTATAAATGACGTTACAGCTCTGGCCCCAGCCTGGTGGAACGCTCTCCCTCCAGCTGTCAGGGCCCTGCGGGATCTTAGTGAGTTCCGCAGGGCCTGCAAGACTGAGCTGTTCCGCTGGGCCTTTGGGGAGGCTGGCCGCTGATGGCCCCCCCTTCCTATAACATCAGTGGATCCTGTTGCCCCCTCCCCCCCTTTTTCTTTTAGGGGATTTGATAGTAGGTGCCATCTATTATGTTGATTTTAGTACGCTGCGTTTTAATGAGATGGGGTTTTATTTTATTTATATAGAGCCAGGAAACTAATTTAATGGATTCTAGTTTTTAGTCGTGTGCGCCCTATTTATGTTTATGCTGTTCACTGCCCTGAGCCCTCCGGGGGAGGGCGGTATATAAATATAATCAATCAATCAATCAATCAATGGTCCAGGCATGTCTATGGATCTTTTCTGCTAGGCATCTTGGTAAAAGAAGGCTTTGCTAACATAACAGCCATTTCTGCAGCAGAAAACCCCTTGCATTTGTGAAAGAACCCTTGTACCAGAAGGCACCAGTAGCATCCATATCATACAATGTATTGTTAGTATAAGTACAGAAGAAATACATCACAAAGCTCTGCAAGCAGAATGTCCCAGATTCAATCCACAGCGTCTAGAGCAGAGGCGGCCAACCTATGGGTGCTTCATGTGGAGCATCATAAGTTGTCTGCCTCTGGTTTAGAATTTACAGGGTCTGGTATCAGATGATATGAAAGTCATCTATCAGAAAAGGGACAGACATTGCCAGTCAAAGCAGGTAAATCTTGAAAGACTAATGCAGAGATCCTAAACATATTTACTCAGAAGTAAAACCACCATTATTCAATGGGGCTTACTTTCAACAAAGTGCCGTTAGTTAGATTATGACGCAACTTTATGTGTTCATTATCCTAGTACACCTCTTTTATTTCAAAGAATATTTAAAACAAACCAAGATAAACCAAACTAGGTCTGCATTTTTTAAAAATGGACCATACAGATGCTTATCTCACAAACACAACTGGTCACAGTCCAAAGGCCCAGCCAGCTAGTTTCAGAAGCAAAGAGGTATTGGACTGTCAAATATTACCTTTCAATGCTTCATAAGAAACTGGCTTTTGAAATTGAGTTGATTCAAGGCAGTTCGTGAGAGCATTTAATAAAGTCAAAAGTTACACATAGCACTGGCTATCTATCAGAGCATTCTTGCATAGCTCTTTGGATCAAGGCTAATTATCCGGATGTCCATTCTATGAAATTCAAAGAAACACATTTCCATTATAGAACTCATCTAGGCTCATCTCAGGAATCTCTAGCTACCTAAAGCATTTATACAAAGAAGTGGAACACCCTAAATAAAATGCCTATAAGAAGCCATTCTATAATTCACACTTAATCTCAAATAAGATGAAAGAGAATAATTGAAGAATACTTACTGTGCCTGGCCTATTATAAAGAAGTTTGTGCAGATTTCGAAGTTCATCTGTTTTTTTCTTACTTAAAAAATACTGTATCCTTTCAATTTCACAGAGTTTTTGCCCCTTTCCTGAAAGGAAAACGTGCACGATGTTGGATGTCTTGACAGAAAAGTAGAACATCATCTAATTACCTACTTAATGAGTAAACTTGTTTATTACAGACAACTTATTAAAACAGCATTATTTTTACTGTTTCTGAGAGGGACAGCAGATTGACGTAAGGGGGAACAGAATTTAGTGCTGGTCATTAGGTCTCTGTCTCCTGGACGTCCACTACAAGATAAAATAAATATATAATATTTGATTTCCCATCCTTCCTCTCTCGATATCCAAATCCTGTCTTTCACCTCTAAATTACATCCTAGGAAACCTTGCATGTGTGTTGGTTGTTGTGGCCGTGGTCTGGTAGATCTAACATTTCACCTGTGTCGCTTTTCGCTGTGATACACCTGTGAAGATGCCAGTCACAGATGCAGACGAAACGTTAGGAACAAGTTCTACCAGACCACGGCCACACAGCCTGGAAAGCCCACAACAACCAGTTGAGTCCGGCCATGAACTCCTTCGACAATACTTTTATGTGTGTGTTTTTATCCCCAGGAACTGAGTGATTGTGAGTGGAAATTTATTTTACTCCATTTTCTAATTTTCTCAATAAAATCCTTAAAAAAAGAAATTTATTTTCTCTGCTGGTTTCTTATAATGAGCTGAATCCCGTAAAAAAAAACCTTTAGACTCTATTGGCTTTTCTGACAATTTTCAAGTTTTTAAAAGCTGGAGGCAAAAATTGCTGGAAAAAAAGTTGCTCATCCCAACTCACTACAGATTAAGCCTATTCAAATCACCAGGCAGCCAAACATCAGTTGTGATTCTTGCCATTCTGCACAGACCAACTGGATTTCAAAGGTTTAATTAAATTCTGGGGTGAGGGGGAAAAAAATGTGAGCTGTTTTAAGTCAGCCAATGGACAAGTTGGGGTTTTGGAGGGAGAAGGGAGAAGATGTATCCTTACTGGGCAGGGAGTCAAGCATGATTTTACATTAAGCAAGATTTAGACGCTGTTCCTCAACAAAAATAGCAAATTGTTAAAGCTACATAGTTACTGTCTTTCAGTCTGAAATGCTGAAAGAACACTGCAATAATTAAGCATAATGCACCACCCAGCTCTGATAACTGGGAAGGAATTATGGGTCACACTTGCCTACTAAATAAATATGTTTTGTTATATGCGTCTCCTGTGTTGGGCTCAACTCACATAACCCACTACACACTATGAAAGATCCAGAGTCAAGGGGCCTGGATTTTGTCACTTTTGTGTTCTCTAGTGGAAGATAAAGGAATTTTGGTGTGTAAAAGAAAACATGCTCAAGAGAAACCCACTTTGCCTCACACAGCTGAATTCGACAGTGGACACGGCACAGTAAAATCTGAGTGTGTGGTTCACAACTCTCCAGTCTAAGAGACTTGCTATTTGTAACATAGTAGAAAATCAGAGAGAGACTTCGATCAGGGGTTGTGATAATTTATTGCTGTAAGATAAATTTCTAAGAGAAAACCTGTTCTAATTTGGCAAGTTTACTCTAAAAAAAAGGAAAAACGTCTGAGCTTATTACAGAAATAAACTTTAAAAACTTACCAGGTGTAATTGTAAAAGGCTCCTTTTGTAATGAGGACACTTGCATGGTCAATCTTTCTACTTTCTTCTTTTCTCTTTTTCCTTCAACAATGAGGCTCTTTTCTGAAAGAGATCATTAAAAGTATTTTCCTTCTGTGCACAGGTATTCTTTACCCCTGTATTCTTGAGTCTTCTTCCACCCACAAATTTACCAGCTGCTGAAAGCCTGATCAGCCATTACAGATAACACAAAACCTTTTCCATGCCTCTTACTTTCAACCAGAATTTTGCTCTTCTCTAGGATGCAGAATATGCAAGCTTTCTGCAGAAGCAAGTCACTGACAAGCAATCAGCAGAGCTAGATTCACACACTGAACATTATGGCGGTCTAGCCTCAAATTTACAGAAGTATGGATGTGGCCATGTCTGAAACTGATGGAAACAGCAGCCCTAACACCAAAAGGAAATAGTAAAAAACACTCCTGCAGACTTCCTCAATTTCAGTTTCCATGCAGAGACAAGTCCCTGAAGAAATCCAAGGTTAGAAACCAGCATGACCAGGTACACCTGTACCTCTTCAGAATCAAAATACCTTATTCCTCCAGTCATAGACCTGTTCACTATTTCAGCTTCTAGATTCAGCTTTACTATTACAAAACTTTAATGTTGGTAATGGTAAAGATTTTCAATTCCTTGACTCCATTATCAACCAAATGGGAGACTGCAAGCAAGAAATCAATAGACTAAGACTAGGAAGGGCAGTTACAAAGGAGCTAGAAAAGATGCTTAAGTGTAAAGATGTGCTCCTAGGAACCAAATTAAGATAATTCATACTATGGCATTCCCTGTTACCCTAAACTGGACTCAGAGCAGGGAAATCAGCTACAAGGGTTCCAGAAAAGAATAATGACAAATCCTGTAGTCCATATATACCAAGGTAGATCTCGGCAGGGGTGCCCCAAAATAAAATTATAAACAAAGAGAAAATGACTGTAATTTCACTGGATAAAAAAGAAACAGGTATGAACTACTAGCTGGATACCCGTGCTTTGCTACGTACTTCCGTACTTCCTTACAGCCTGTCTGTGAATTTCGGGGTGACAGTCCGCATACTTCATCACAGCCTCTCTATGAATTTCGGGGTGACATTCAGCATACTTCTTTACAGCCTGTTTGTGAACTTTGGGGTGACATGCAGCATATTTCCTCACAGCCTGTCTGTGGACTGATGGGTGGGTTTTCGCATATTTTGCAGCAGCTTCCCGTAGTTGTCTTTTTCTAATGCAATCTGTAAATCGCTTTCTGCGTTTAACTCCTCTTCTCCCTTTAGCAGTTTCAGCAGAAGGAACAGGTTCGTATGCGTTTAGGAGGGCGGTGCTAGAATGCAGTTGGAGCACTATTGGATCAAACGTGCTTGTTGTTTGGTGGGCATTAGCAGAACTTGTCGATGTGACAAATGAAGATAGAGCTTCAAAGTGCCCTTCATTATAATGTCCTGTGAAACGAAGCTATATATATAAACGCAAAATACCACTGACTGACTGACTGATCAAAAGAACTCAAAAAACATCGAAAATACCATGTTGAAGGACATGAAACTATATATAAATAAACGCGAAATGCCACTCACTGACTGACATCAAAATAACTCAAAAACCATTGAAAGTACCATGTTGAAGGACATGAAACTCGTGGAGTTTAACTGCTACAGTTAGAATGTTCATGCAGATGGCCAGAGTTGAACAGTAAATATCTAATAAGTCGAGTGGAAGTGAATATTTTGGAAAATCCTTTCTTAGCAAGCACCTGAAGCACATAACGAACCGGTGTGCCAAATTTCAACTTTGTAGTTTCGGTGGTTTTTGAGTTCTTTTGATGAGTCAGTCAGTCAGTCAGTGGTATTTCTCGTTTATATATAAATATTCACCTGAAAACTGATTCCCTAAGCCAGTGGTGGCACTCAGAGCCCTCTCTGTGAGCACGCGTGCATACAGGACCTGCTGGAGGCTGCAGCAGGCTGGCTGCTGCTGCTCGAGGGGTTGAACAAACAAAATGTGTTCCTTTCCACACACTGGGGAAACGCTCAGACCCAAAAAATTTTTGCCGATCGCCTGGGCAGATCAAGCCTAGGGTGGAGCAACCAAGATGCATTTAGGATTTTTTTAAAGCACACCAAGATCTTTGCTAGAACTGCTTTTATTTTTCTGTTCCTGTTGAATTTTTGTGGGAAGTCCTGTGATGACATGTGAAGGAAAAACTGCAGATCAGATGGCTGCTCCACCAATTTAGCTTTCCTGAAGTTATCCACCCATTGCACAGCATTCTTGCTTAGGATTGCCTTCCTTGACTGTCTTTTTACTTCTATTTTGTGGTGGGGGGTTTATTGGGTTTCAGAAAGCGAAAGTTTTACTTCTCTCTCCCCCCACACCCCTCCCCCCGCCAGGCCCCCAGTGTGATAACAGTGTTAGCATTAAACCGAAGACCTAGTTTTGGGGAAGCACTGTAGGTAACCCTGTTAAGCGCTGTTAAACCCCACTGATTTTCATGGGAAGAACTAAAGTGCTATCCTTTACTTGGGAGTAAGCTCGGTTGCTGGCAATGGGGCTTACTTCTGAGTAAACCCTCCTAGGGTCATGAGTCACCCGTTTGAAGCGTTGCAAGGTTGCTTCACCAAACTTACTCCCAAGTAACGCATGCCTCAGAGTCAACCGTTTTTTCTAAACTAAAATCTCAGTATTAAGGTTAAATTGCTGTATTGGCACTTTGTGATAAATAAGTGGGTTTTGGGTTGCAATTTGGGCACTTGGTCTCAAAAAGGTTCACTATCACTGCCCTAAGCACTCACACATGAGCACACATATACAACCACCGGGTTGTGGCTCTGGGCTCCCAAGAAGCAGCTTATGGCTTGCTGTGGTTGTCGGTGGTGAGCTCAAGGCTGTGGCTGGACATTCAACATGACTGAGTGAGTTGATGGTGTCGTTTTTTTCCCCAAGACCTCCACAAATAGTAGCTTCAGGGAAAGGCTGGTTGGGGCTGGGGAGTCCAAGCAAAGAAGCATATCCAGACAAATGTTTTCCGGGGCCTTCATTCACAGTATTCACATAAGTCAGAAGCGACCAGGCAGTACTTTAAATATCAACCTTACCTATAATCAGCACCCCTCAATGACTAGACAGAGAGAAAGCACCAAGATCATAGGACAGAGCTAGCTTAAGAAGAAAGGCTCATCATTTTGATGGAATGTGGTTACTCCTTCATGACTGTTGTCTGATTAGTAGCAACACTAGCCATACCTTACAATCACATCACTCATGACAGCTTTTACAAGGGCTAACCAAATAACACACGGCACAACAATATATGTAATTTGGTTGCTCTAATAAACAGAATCATGTCATGTGTAGGTTTTCTAGAGTTTATTTTGGGACCCACATCTGCTATTTACTAGAAATATTAACACATTAATACTAAAAACTCCCTTTGGGAGCCGCCTCGAGCCCTTTGGGGATGAGGCGGCCTATAAATTTAATTAAAATAAAATAAATAAATAAAAAGTGATTATAATTATTGTATTTGCTAAACTTAATCTGCACATCTTTATTCAACAAGCAGTCAGTTTTGAGTATAAAAGTATGAAAGATTCCTTTATGAATATGCAGTGCATGCAAACAAAAAAAAGAAGTACTATCAGATACCCACATCCCTGACATTAGAAACACGTTATCATACATAGTGACTGTTATCGTTTAATGAACAAGATACCAGCAACAGCATTCAACTGAAAAGATTAATAAGAAAAAGCAGGGGGAGACCCAAGCTTCTCAACTGAGCTTTGCAGACTACTGGTGAAACAGTGGCTAGCTATCCTCTTTGACTTTTCCTACTGCCCACAAAACTGCTGCTTGGACAATTAAGTTAAGGGAAGTGATGGCACTGGACTCATTTTCTTGCAGTGGGAACCAGGGCACAGGAACAGATTGAACTGCAGCCCTTGAACTGAACCATCCACAGAAGGAGTCTGAACACAGGGGCAGAATGCTCTGGAATTAGCCCTGGAATCCACAGCAAACTACAGCTTGATTCAAGGCTTCTGAAATCAGGAAGACTTCATGTGAACACATCAACAAGCAAATGGAGGTTTGCCTTGCTATCAGAATGCAGTCACAGAATAAACAGACCCCATTGTAGCATAGGCAGTTGTTTTAAATTATAATTCTTGTAGCAATGTATGTACAAACATTTTATCTAGACGGGTTATCAGAAGCTGTCTGCACCTACAGCCTCTAAATGTGTAAGAAATTCAAAGAAATTAGCATGGAGCTGACATTCAAAGATGTGTGCATGGCAAATCTCCTCCTTAACATGTGTCCTCCTTAACATGTGTGCATGGCAAGTCTCCTGCTTTGCATGGTCCCATAACAGTTGTCTTTTTTAAGGATATCACAAACCTTTCTCTTCTTCCTCTTCTTCTTCCTCCTCCTCATCACTATTTTCAGTTTTAGGTTCTCTTTCTTCTAGTTGCTCAGCAGACTGCACGTCATCTTTCTCGGAAATAGAAGTCATGGCTGGTTCAACTGCACAAAAATAGAAGATGGAAAAACACCAACAATGAAAGAGTGACTTTCCATTATATTTAAAACACAGCTGGGGCAGGCAAGGAGTGCTCAGTTACTTTAGAGACAGACAACTTAACTATTCAGTTATTTAAGAAATCTAAATGTTCACATTTTCCCTCGTTAATTACTGTGCAAGGCATGATACTAAGAAAAAGAAAGAATAATCCCTTTCAAAGGAAACTTGTTCTAGGCAAGCTGGTTATATACACAGAGACAACATCTTAATGACTGTAACATGTACTCTGTGTTTTGTTTTTAAAAAGTTTATCAAACACAATTTAAACTGTGAACATACTGGTAAAATCGTGAAAAGGCAAAGATTAAGTTCTTTTGGTGGCTATCTTAGTTGTTATTCCTCAGTCTTAACACCCCAAACCAAATGGGAGGGGGGATCATCCTATGGAGGTGGCACGGGCCTGCACTGATGGATTTGGCCTCCCTGGGACACTTACCCTGGTGGAGGGGTAAACGTGATGGTGAGCAGCCGCACAGCCATCTGGAATGTTTGGACATGGTGCTGGGCACTGCACCAGTGCTCCTGCCAGCCCTGTTGGTGCATGCCTTGGCCTGGGCCTGCACCACTCTTTTGGGTGGTGTTAAGTCTATTAAGTCCTATGGAGGGCTTTCTGGTGGCAGGGAGGTTTTTTTCCTGTATTTTCTGCCTCCCTGTGCTGCCAGAAAGCTCTCTGGAGGCTCCACCTCCAGCAGCCTCAGGCTGTGGACTGTGCCTCAACTCATGTTTGCATACTTATAGTAACCCATTAGATCCCAGGGATCTTTGTTAAAAAAGATTCTACACTCCACAAAATGTAAATCCTAGTTACAGAATGAAGCAAATCAAAATTTAACAAATGCAAGAAAAATAAATATATTTTTCTTGTACTATTTTGAATGCAAAATACAGTAGGTCTGATTACCAGAGTTTACCAATCACTTCAACTGATTTTTGTCTTTCATTTACAAAACGCATATGGCTGGATTTCACTAGGTATGTACTGGTGGACTGGTTCCTGCCTGCTACAACCCTCAAACAGTAGATGATGGGAGTCACAGGATCCTTAAGAATAAAAAGCCACGTGGATCAGGAAGGAAGGTAGCAGAGAAGAGGGGCATCAGGCTACATTCTCTCCTGTCTTCTGTAAAGGGGCAATTGGCTAGATAACACCACCTTTCTGCTCCGTGAGATAGAAGGGGGGGGGGGTTGTTGTTAAACAATATATCAAAAATCTGGGGCAAACTGGATAGATTTTCTTCCTCTTTGGCCCTTTAAAAAATCCCTTCCCCACCTCAGGAGTCCACTTCATGCAACAGACAACAGCCTCCCACAAAAGTGTATTACTATTTAAGAAATGTTTTGGGTACAACCTAACTTGACTCAGTCCTCTCCAGAACAAGGTAGGGTAGGCTACACAATTGCTACACAGATCTCTTCTTCAGGGATCTGTTTTCATTTTATTGCATTTATACCCTGCCCATACTCAAAATCAGGGCGGCCGACATGCATATAAAAAAATCCTAAACATTCAAAAGGCATACAATGCAGGCTCTCATGCGTCCCAACTCTCCTTCCGTTTCTAATGATGTTTCGGCAGATTCGGTGGGCTCAGATCGGCTTGGGGACATTTGGGATGACGAAAACAGCCCCCCCCCCCCGCCCCTCGGTTAACGGGCTTCGACCGTTACTGAGGGAGGAAAGGAACACCCACCTGCTTGCCGGAGAAGGTAAGAGGGCAACAAGGGCCACAGCCAACAAAAACCGCCCACGGAAGGGGAAAGGGGGCGGCGGTTGACGGGGAGGCCAAAGCGGCGGGCGGGGCCGGGCGCGAGTTCAGCGTTCCTCTTCAGAAAATCAACAACGTTTCAAAATGGCGGGTTGTCAAAAGGAAAGAAGGAAGCGGGAAGGCGCCGGCCAATCAGCGCACAGGACGTGAGTGACGTCAGGCGGAGAGAGAAAGTGAAGGGCAGGAAGGAAGGGCAGGGAGGGTACTTTCGAGGATGACGCATGCGCAGGGATCGCGACGGTTCGGGGAAATTGTGGGCGGGGCAGAGCCCCCAGGCCGCTTGTTTCTTTGGTTGGCGGGGGCGGCCGCGTGTGTTTACTTGGAACTGCGGCGTCGCGCGGGCTCTCTTTCACATCTGGATTGAGAAGCAGAGCAATAAATACGTCTCTGACAGTTCTAGCCTGCTGGGAAAGTCACACAGGACGGAGTGACCCTTCAATTCTAAACCAAGCACGCTCCTTCTAAGCCCGTTGACTTCAGTGCGTTTAGACGGATGTTCTTCAGTTTGGCATTGTACTGAAAGTGTTCATATAAATTCCAAGGGAGATTGGCTTTCCTACTAAATAAATACATACACCAAAGCCCTGTAGTGGTCAAGAGCAGTGAGCTTTAATCTGGAAAACTGGGTTAGATTCCCCAGCAGCGTACTCTTATTTTGTAAACTGGATTGGTTTCCTTGCTCCTCTACATGAAGCCTGCTGGGTGACTTTGGGTTAGTCACAGTTTTCTCAGAACTCTCGCAGCCCCACCTACCTGACAAGGTGTCTGCTGTGGGAAGAGGAAGGGAAAGGAGTTTGTAAGCCCCTTTAAGTATCCTTACAAGAGAGAAAGGTGTGTGTGTGTATAAATCCAAACTTTTTTCTACTGTGAAATTCAGATCCAGTTGCTATGGTGTCATTTTTCTGCTGTGGGAGCATAAGGTACTAAATAGATACACTGGCATTGTGCCCATGATGATGTACCAGCATCCCAGTGTTAGGGTTGAGCTGTTAAAGTTACATTTGTTGCTTCTGGTTATGATACAACATCGGATGTAGCAGCACACTTAAGGAGGCTTTGATCTTTACACAATTTTTTTAGACACATGACTCTTATTGTGAGCAGTGAATCTCAATAGAATAACACATTTTTGCATGATTAAAACTTGTTTTTCCTTCTGTTATATTTAGTTAGGTACATTTCTGTTAGATAGTTTTTTTTTGTTTTCTCTGGGGGACTTCAGCTACTTGCAGATTGATTGCCTCTTTCCTTCCATGTACCCTGAAGATGATTTAATTATATTCACAATAACCCCGGATCTCCAATCACAAAGGACAATGAACTCACACAAAAGGGTGCTGGATTCTTTATTGTGTTCTAACATCCACACCCCGGGCAGCCAAACTGCTACTTTTGTTTTCAACGACCCCACCTTGACAAACGGCTGTGGCGGGACCCCCAAGCGAGGGTTGCAGCCCTCCACCAGCCCCTCCTCTTAAAGACTGTGGTCAGCACCCAAGATAAGGACTTTCCCCGCCTCGACTCTCCCACCTCTACGAACTCTCCTGGTGACATAGCATTGCGAGAAGTCGCCAGCTTTTATTCACTGTTTTCTGAAGTACCTTGTCTTGTGTTTTAAATCGTTTCCTTTGATCTTAGAAGCTGTCTATTGTGTTCTTGATTGCCCTGTTTGATGTAACCCTGAAGACCCTATAAGAACCCTGCATGTTCCCCTGCCCAGCGTGGTTGCATAGCAAAAGTCTTTGTAGTGGAAGATTCATTGGTGCTATAGTAAAATCTTTTCATTCAGAAAATCTTGCCTCCCAGCCGATTTGTTGCTGCTCAGGTGAATCACTGTTACAAATTGTCCTAGCAGCGGGTAACATTACGATCATTGTTAGAAAGCCAGTGTGGTGTAGTGGTTAAGAGCAGAGCACTCTAATCTGGTGAACCAGGTTTGTTTTCCCACTTCTCCACTGCAGTCATAGTTCTCTCAGTGCTCTCTCAGCCCATGCAGAGGCAGGTGATGGCAAACCACCTCTGAACACGCCTTGGCTTAAACACTCCATGGTGTTGCTACAAGTCAGCTGTGGCTTGAGGGCACCTTCAGTACCTCACATTCCTGTCTTCTTTCACATACCAACCATGTCTCTATAATGTATCTATATACACAGTGGCTGTCAGGGGAAAAATCCAGAATTCATGTAAATATGAGTTGTCCTTGTTAACAATTGCACCTGCTCTGCAAATTGCCCACATCATGCCCATTTGCTTGTAATTAGGTTTCCAAATTCCGGCTTGAGAAATTCCTGAAGATTTGAGGGTGGTGCCTGGAGGAGGGCAGAGTTTGAAGAGGAAGGGGACTCAGGAGAGATGTGAAGCTACAGAGTCCGCCCTCCAAAGATACCATTTCCTCTGGGGGAACCAATCTCTGCTATCTGGACATCAACAGTCATTCTGGGAGAACTCCAGGCTCAACTGGAGTTGGTAACCCTGTTTGCTATATTTAACATAACATTTTGGATTCATACCCCCCCCCCCCAAATTCTTCATCTTCTTACTCCTCTAGATACACACATTTTAATTTTTTTTTCTTGGTTTGGATTTGTTTGTTGCAGTCTAGCATTTATTTTTGAACCATTCTTTCAGTCGATGTATTTATGCTATCTTTTTTTTAAATCATAAGGTATGCCACGGAATTTGTACTTTGACTGTTATGAGTCACTCTGAGAGCTCTAGTTAAGAAAAAAATAGATGCACCTATCGAAATATAACCCAAATCTTGGTTTTCGCCGTGTCTACAGTGTAAATAAAGATGATTTGTTTCATACTGATCCTTTTCGTATTGGGATGTGTGCGCTGTCAAGTCACTTCTCACAAGTCACTTCTCACATCTCACTTCTGTGGAAAAATCTGGCCTCCTGTGGGGGGGGGGCAGGAAGGGGGAAGGGGAAATAATTTTAATCGCCATCGGAACTTTGAATTTTATAATTTGTATATGGTTTTAACTGGGATTGGGGTGAAATGGATTTTAACTGTTATTGGAATGATTGACACCGCCCTGAGCCCTTCGGGGAAGGGCGGTATAGAAATTTAATAAAATAATAATAATAAATAAATAATAATAATAAATAAGTCACAGCTGACTTAAGGTGGCCCCAGGGGGTTTTCAAACAACAAATGTTGCTTTAACAGCTCAAGCCTAAGACTGGGATGCTGGTACATCATCATCACTGGGCACAATGTCAGTGTGTTAAATTAGTATCCTGAGCTCCCACAGCAGAAAAGCAAAATGACAAACTTGACAAATAAAGCCCCAGTTACAAGCACTTGAAGCATAGCAACTGAATCTGAGTCTATAGTGACACTCCTCGCATCCATCACTCACTTAGTGGCATGCTTAAAGATGCCCCTTTGCCAGCTATATATAGACACAGGCAACCAACGCATGGCAATGCCAGGACACTTTCCTGAAATCACCATGTTTCTACCTACCCACAAAACAGAATTGGAGAAGGAACACTCAGCACCCTCAGCTATCTGGAGAACTGTGGTATATCCAGTAGCAGCCCTGTAACTCCTGCATTCTTGTGAGTAACATGATATTCAGATTCCCTTCTGCAACAAATTCACTTTTGACAGGTAAAAAACACCCAGTGACGGAAGCATGGACATCCAATCATATCACTCAGGTATTGCAGTTCACTTGGCAGAGGAATTTCCTTCAGAATGCCCACACCCTGCCCCAAATAGGGGTTCAAGGTTCCAGGGATGACTGGGAAGCACTGGCCCCTTCCGCACACGCAAAATAATGCATTTTCAAACTACTTTCACAACTGTTTTCAAGTGGATTTAACTATTCTGCACAGCTTCAAAGAGCACTGAAAGCAGTTTGAAAGTGCATTATTCTGCATGTGCGGAATGAGCCACTGTGATATACCACACACATAATGTGCATGGCATTTCTGACCAGCCGTCCACTGGATTCATGAGGTTGACTCCTGCTTTCTGTTAGTGCTGCTCATCCCAGAATCTGCTATTCTCCGCCTCTTTTCCCATCATGCCACCTGCATGGTTTCTTCCATTCCAGCAGAGAACAGGGAGATAGTGACTTGCTCCTTCTTCTTTCTAGAGCACAACTCTGCAGGATTCAGTGAACCCTCACAATGTGGGGATTGTATTAAAGACAACTGAGGTTAATAATGAGGGGGTGAACATAGACCCCTGTCTACAAAACCCCATTAAAACAGAGCTGTGTGAAACAATCTAAACGTTTACTGAACAGCATCAGGTAACAGAGCTATGAGGGCAGGTCAAACAAGGATCTACTCAGCTAGTGTCTGGTGCCATTGTAAGATAGTAACTGGAATCACAATTAAGATCTGTTGCTATCACCATGTTAGGTACAACTCTTGTAGTTAAACAACTGTTTTCATAGGCAGTCTGCAAAGGTGCAGGAATTTGCAGTCCCCAAGCAGAGCAACTAAATGCGCACTGAAACTACAGATGCTGGCCAATCAGTCTCAGCAAATACTGTTTCTCCGAAAATAAGACATCCCCTGAGAATAAGACATAGTAGAGGTTTTGTTGAAGTGCTAAATATAAAACACCCCCCCAAAAGTAAGACGTAGCAAAGTTTTTGTTTGGAAGTATGCCCGTCGAACAGAACACCAGAGCATGCAGCTGTGGAGCAGAAAAATAAGACACCCCCTGAAAATAAGACATGGTGCATCTTTGGGAGCAAACATTAATATAAGACACTGTCTTTGTACAGTAGATGCATACAGTGAGGTAAGGACAGGTGTCAGAGGTTGAGATAGGGAATTTACCCTCCTTTAAATATCTGTCTGTGTCTGGGGGGTGTCATTGCTGTTGGATCCACAGTTGCAGAAATGGAGAGTCTGCTTTGGTATCTGTGTTCTGCGTTAGCTACTTATAAGGCTTTCAAGAAGACAGCAGTGCTTGCATCCTGCTGTCACTGTGTTATTCTCATCTTTGGCTATGTTTGCAAAGTGCCCCTTTTCCAGAGTTCGCATCAGCAAAGTTCCCCTGTGTATGTTCCAAGCATGAGGTGTGAAAGCTGTTGGTCCATGTCGCACATCTTGTTATCAGAGATGTGGATGACCAGGCTGGCTTCTTAGGTGCTTAGCTTTAGACTGACAGCCCAATTCAAAGCTGTCAGGTGGAAAAGGACGGTGCTGCTCTGGCGCCACCCCACCCCCTCCAAAGGTCTTTTCCACAACATGGGAAGCCCAAAAAGTTTTTTTTAAAAAAAGAGAGAACCCTTTAAATCCTCCATAGGCGCAAGGGGGCTGAACAGCCAGTGGAAGTCAACTAAGGTTGGCTCTATCCAGTGGTGGGATCCAAAAATTTTAGTAACAGGTTCCCATGGTGGTGGGATTCAAACTGTGGCGTAGCGCCAATGGGGCTGGGTGGGGCACGATGGGGGCATGGCTGGGCATTCTGGGGGCGGGGCATTCCTGGGCGGAGCTGTGGCAAGGACGCAGCCACTGCGCCAGTCTTTGGGCGGGAAACGAATGCACGCAGGCGCAGGCTGCCACGCATGCTGGTGCACCTCCTGCTAGACTGCTTCAAGTTCTGCGCGCTACTGCTGAGAGGAGGGGCGTAACTAAGGCAAAAATCACGTGGCAAAATCACCAAGTAGTAACCCCCTCTCAGCACACACAAATAATTAGTAACCTACTCTCGGGAACCTGTGAGAACCTGCTGGATCCCACCTCTGGCTCTATCCTAGAAACACCCCTGCTATGCCACCCATGCAGTGATGAAGAGAAGGGGGAACTGCGCCCGGGATATGAACTGCCTGTATGCCTCTCCCCACCCCCGAAATGCCCCTGCCCCACTCCACCCCACCCCCAAAATTCCCCTGGCCCCACCTCCCCATGTGATTGCAATGGCGCCGCCCTGGATGTTCCCATTGTAACTACGCGCCTGCCCCCATGCCAACACTGCTCAGGAGCACTGACACGAGGCTGGCTGCTGCAACCAGGCATCTCAGGCCTCACAGTGGCTGGGTGCCAGCAGATTTGCCTCTCTACTGGGGTAAATGCCCCTGGGAGGGCAAATCTGCTGGCATAAGCCTACACAACCTCCAAAGGGGATTCTCCCACACACCCCAAATTGGGTTGCTCAAGTGCAATCCAAATCAATTATACCCTTCATTAAAATCAATGGACTTAGAAAGGCATAAAACTCTGTTTAGGATAGAAGTGTTACTCCTTTGCTATAGTTTGGTAGAAGCAGATCAAGTGGTACTTTTTTGTATTCCAGTGAGTTCAGCTGGAAGAACAAGATCTGGTAATCTGAACTAATGTTATTACTGTGTTGTTCGTCCTCTTTTTAGCTTTGTTATTTTAATCCTCACTGCTCACTATTCTTTTTAGAAATATTCTTGCACAATTTGAACAAACACCACTTTAATAATATCTCGTGGTGTTTTGTCTTTAAGTGACTTCAATCTAATTCAAGTACCTAGGCTTACGTGGCTATCAGGATAGTTGTTTTGCGAAACTCACATTTCAAGTGGTCTAACTTGCAGGAGTGACTTTCATAACTTTAATCCCAGGAAGGTTGGAAGCTTGCCTCATGGTTTTTGGCGGTAGTGAAAAGGGGCTGGTGGCTGCAACTAAGGGCCTTTCCCCACTTACCGTAAGCCCCGCGCTACTTGAGGAGAGTAGCACTGGGTTCCTCCTCCCTCCCCACGGCAGGGGCGGCCAATGGGCAGCCGCCCCGACGCTGCCGCTGTCGTGCCCCCTTAGCGCGCGGCATCCCAGGCGCTCTTCCGAACGGTGCCTTTTGACGACCCCGCACAGAGCACGGGGTCGTGGGGACGCCTGGGCGCGCGGCTGGGATGCCGCGCGCTGAGAGCAGTGCGCGGCATAGGGGGGATGGAAGGGAGTGGGGAAAGGCCCTAAGATTGAAGTGTGAGAACTGCTTTCCCCGGGTTTTGTACTTTTGCATGTTGCTGGCCAATCCTGAAAATCCCTTGGACTAGGGAGTTCTTTGACAAAGCATTTTAGATAAGTCAACCAGGTTTTACAGTTTTGTATCAGCTTTGTATGTCTTATGTACTTTGTATGTCTTAGTACTGTAAACCACTCTGAGCCCAACTTTTGTTTGGAAAGAGTGGGATAATAGACAAATAAACAAATAAACAAACAAACAAATAAAGCCCCCTCCCCAAACACCCCTCAGGGCCCTCTGTTTCTGGGCCCTTTTCCTGACCTGGCAGAGTACGTCACCCAAACATGTCCAAATATGTCAGCCTATCTCTATATTTCTAACATGCACCTTAATTGCTATCCTAAGCAATTTACAGACCGGCTTTAGGAATGTGCTGCTAGTCAGGAATTTTTTTTCGTAACATCTCTGATGAAATTTCTCCACTAAGTAAGGCACACTGCTAGCCATTGTTTGTGTAGTATGATGATGTTTACAAATTCTGTGCTATATTTAAAAAGTATTAGAAAAACGATCGAGGAATCATTATACTTATTAAGTTATGATGAATCGACAAATTGTGCCTCGTGTCAAAATAATTATTCAAAGTGTAATACAATGTTGGTCAGGCTTGTTTCTCGGGTAAAAGAAATGGGTTTTGAATAATTTTTTGATGAATTTTTATTCAGTTTCTGTACATTTTAGAATTGGGTTTGTTTTGTATGTTTGAGGCTAACTAAAGTGAAAGAACTAATCAGAAACAGGTCTGACTGGATGATAAAAAATGCGCTGAAGTTTCTTTGACACGTGGCCACCTCTCCAGCCCAGAGGGCAAAATGCACTTCAGCATCACACTCCCAGATAACCATGTGAAAAAACAAACTGACATCTAAAGCTCTGAAACAACCTCACATACAGGCAGTTGGCTGTGCTGAATAACAGCACACACCTCAGTAAACTGAGCCCCTGTCTAGAATCTAGACAGAGATAGCAGATAGCACGCTTGTGTGTAATTGGCTCCTGCAGAAGAAAAAAAGCTAAATTTATAATTAGGATGTCAAATTCTTCAAAGACTGGTAAGTACTGTGGAGAAAAAGTTAAAAATAAAGACCGTGATACAGAACCCCTCTGTATGCACAGGGTTGTCTTTGCAGGTACAAAACAGGAAAACTTTGTATGCAGATGCAACTGTACCTGTTCATAGCCAGCAGAGGGGAAATTTCTTTATCCATGGCCAAATTGCATTGAATGAGTAAGCACAGCCATTCAGTAGTTTGAAAATCACCTATACTGCATGATCTAGAGAAGGTGGTGAATTATATGTACATAACAGCAACATTGTTCAGGATATTGTCAGTATGGCAGTCTTATTTAATAAAAAACAGAGTAGGTTAGCATTGGTTTGACAGACCTGGATAGTAATGTTCCCCCACCCCAAGTTACACCCCCAAGTTACTCTTTAATATTTTGCAGTTGTATCTGGGTGAGCATGATATAAACTGTACTATTGACTTTCACATCTGCCATGCTAAATTTCTTCTAAAACGTGTGCACTGAATTGTGGAAAGGTGATCTGTAAGCAAATACATGAAATATTTGATCCTGTCAACATTTACTTCCATCCGCCAATCCTCAGTTGATAACTGTAGCTGTACTTAAGAAAAAAAATAAGGTTGATTTGTCTATGTTACAGACCAAATGGATACCAGATTGATATTTGCCCAGTACATTAAATTCTACATAAACATCTTTCCTGCATTCCTAAGCAACTGCACCACTAGGATTTTTTCCATGCTGTTATTAAAATATAATAAATAAACTCATAATCAGTAGCTACACTTTCACAAGGGAGTACACAGCATCCTTTCTTTACTGGATGAACTTTCTTATTCTTCATCCCAACAGGCAGTGACTGTGAGAATCCGTAGAGGCAGACTCTTTCCAGCACTACTTTTCCTGAAATATAGCATGAATTTACCCTTTGTAGGAAGAGGAGGAGGAGGTGGTGCCTCCAGACACAAACTGCCTGTATCAATTGCTGTGAGTAACCTTTTGTAGTTGTAAAGCCCCTCTTTGGGTTAGACCTGTTGCTGGAGGCGCAATTGCCCTATTCTCATGTAAAGCAGAAGATGTAGGTATGACAGAAAAACTCCCATATTAGGTTGCCTAACACTGCTGGGACACAGAGACTCTGAACTTTGGCAGCTCCTATCTCTGTGGAAACTGTGGAAGTACAATAGGGCTGAAAGGGAGTATAGGGGAAAAAAACAAGAGGACTGGTCAAGAAAAGGAGTTTAAATTACCTGGACTTGAAGCTGTCATTAATTTCTTTATTTCTGGTATTGAAGAAACAGCTGCCGCGACCAGAAAACAAACAAACTGTATCCAGGAGAAACCACTCCAGGACTGTTGGTGACTTTCTGTGAATCACCAAGGCAGAGGAGAAAGGTGAGACTACTCTATCTATATCACTATAAATACTGCTGTGTTTCTTCCAGATCTTGTCATGCATACAGGAGATCAAATGTTTTATCTCTTGGTTTTTTTTGGTCTTTGCCTTTAACTATGCTTCAGACTTCACAGTTACAGCAAAGCATTGCATTCATACTTGTGGTATTCGTTTGTGTGTGAATGTGTGTGTGTGTGTGTGTGTGTGTGTGTGTGTGTGTGTGTGTGTTGGGCATTTTGCCTTCTAAAGGATCAGTGGCTCTCCCTCCACAGTTTTCTTGAAGCAGCTACTACCCGCTAGCACAGCACTGCATCGTCTGTTCTCACAGAGGAAACTTGTGGTCCAGTTGAAGTTAGTGGAAATTTCGTTACTGAGCCAAAAAAGTTGCCCACACAAGCTTAACTTGAAGATATTTGTAGGGTTGTTTTTTTTTTACCTGGATCATTTTCAAACCCTATTATCTGACAGAATAAAATGTATAAATTTGAGCTAAATGAAATGGGTCAATTCTATGATGGTCAGTGACCTAAAGAATCTGTGAATTATGACATTCAAAAAGATATGTTGTCCTGCACTCCGAACTGCATATGTAGTTGTTTATTCCTGTGGTCATGAAGTATCCTAGATGCAAATTGGATACACATGACAGAATTTTTGAGACCAGAGAGTCTTCTTCTCAAAAGACAGTGCTAATAAACAAGCAAAATCAACACAAATTTATACAAAGCATTGTTCAGAGGTCTTTCTGTTACATACTTTTAAAAGGTAGATTAGAATGCAGATTTCTCAGGCTATGATCTGAAGGCTCGATCGTGCTAGCAAAATCTGCAAAGTCAGCAAGTAATCTTCTAGGTTGGCTATGATTTCAGTCTTAATTACCAAGTAGGAAAATATTTATTTGTTCTCTGCATTTATCACTCACCTTTCTTGTTTGAACTTCACTGGTGTACCTACCTCCTGTACTCATAAATGCATTCTGGGTGCATGCATGTAATACAAAATACAATGAAATGAAATGAGCCTAGCCAGTGGTGGGATCCAAAAATTTTAGTAACAGGTTCCCATGGTGGTGGGATTCAAACTGTGGCATAGTGCCAATGGGGCTGGGCGGGGCATGACGGGGGCGTGGCCGGGCATTCCAGGGGCGGGGCATTCCTGGGCGGAGCTGTGGCAAGGATGCAGCTGCTGCGCCGGTCCTTGGGCGGGAAACAAATGCACGCAGGTGCAGGCTGCCACGCATGCTGGTGCACCTCCTGCTAGACTGCTTCAAGTTCTGTGCGCTACTGCTGAGAGGAGGGGCGTAACTAAGGCAAAAATCACGTGGCAATTAGTAACCCCCTCTTGGCACACACAAATAATTAGTAACCTACTCTCGGGAACCTGTGAGAACCTGCTGGATCCCACCTCTGGGCCTAGCATACCAGCCAGGAGCAGAAAACATGCCATTAAATTTTCTTCTTGGCCCTGGTAATAGGCATGAAAATTGGTAGAGCTGGTAGAATTCTGGACAGCTGGCAGCTCTACGCAGTTCCCCAAAGGCACCATCAAGGCAATCTAATAACACCCACTAGATCATATGAACATATATAACTTCCTCTACTTGGTTCATTGGAAAATCAAGCCCAGTATAACAACTGGATTCAAAGGTCTCAAGCAGACCACTTTCCCAGCTCTACTACTTGAGAACTTTTAGCTGGAAATGCCTGGGAACGAACCTGAGACCTTAGGCCAGTGTTTCCCAACCTTTTCGAGGTCAGGGTACCTTTGACCTCACTCTTCATATCTCACGGTACCCCTGCCGCCACCCTCCACCTTCCCCTCCCATTGCCCCTGCTTGCCACACCCCCCACCTTCCCCTCCCAGGGTGAAGGGAAGCACTGGGGGTGGGGGTGGCTGCTGACCTTGACAATGGCGAGGCCACCTGCCCACTTGGGCCAGCTCCAACTCACTCCCTTGCTTAGCACCCGGTTGGGAGACACCACAAAAAAAATGAGGGAGGCGGGAAATTGTGAGTGTTGCCCCGATGGTACCCCCCCTGGGACATGCTCCACGCACGGCACCCCAAGAGGTACCCGCGAGTACCCTGGTTGAGAATGGCTGCCTTAGGCACACAGAGGCCGATTATGCATAGGGCATCTGCTGCATGATGGGGGCAAATGTGTGTCGCTGCAAGAGTTCTTGTATGGACGTATTTCCTGAAGGCCCGCATTCACTTTCTATTCTCCCCATGGCAAGAGAGAACACTCCTAGCATGAATTTTAATTTTGCTTTGCAGCCAGAGAGAGCAGAGTTGCCAGTGAGCACAGCTTTGCCCTGGACCTCTTCCCTTCCCCTGCTGCCAGCCCGCCTAGTCTCACCCCCCACCACCCCCTTGTGCTGATTTGCCCACTTCCCCCTCACCCTCCTCCCTGTTGCGGACTCCTTCCTGCCTCTCTAAATGCTTGTATCAATACATCGATGGGAACCACACAAGCAGGGTATTTTTCTGGCTCCACCCCACCTCCCCCTCTTTCTTACAGCGCCACAGACACCTTCCCCCCCACTCCTCAGTCCATGTTGCCAGCTCCTTCTCTAAATGCTCATATCAGAACAGTACAGGCAGGGCCTCTTTTTCTCTTTGTCTCTACCTCACCTTCCCCACTCTGCTTCGACCCTCCCCAATGATTGAGAGGGATTTTCACAACATTATTTTACAACTTTATTTTTAAAAGGGGGGGTATATAATCAGGAAATTTGGTGGGTTGTGGGTTTTGCATTATACTACTGGAATGGCAGTTTTTAAATCCAGGGTTTAAGGAAGAACAGAATCCGATAATTTAGGAAAATGATGCTACTCTTTGTTTGTGAACTTGTGAGCTGGGCCTGTCAGCCTCCAGGTGGGGCCTGGAGTTCTTTCAGCATTACAGCTGATCTCCAGACCACAGAGATCAGTTTCCCTGTGAAAAAATAGTTGTTTCAAAATCTGAACTCTATGGTATCATATCCCTGCTGAGCAGGGGAGTACTGGCTATGGAGACATGGGGTACCCCAAGGCCCCGGGCGCATGCCATTGGGTCACATGGGGGAGTGCCAGGTGCTGCCCGGATGCAAGAACCCAGCCGGCACCCTGCAGCTCCCTCTGTGCTGAGCCGTGGCCTCCTGCCCTCCCCGGCAGAAGCAGGAAGGCAGGGACCGTGCCTCCCACGCCCTCCTGCCACGGTCAAAGCAGGAGCCAGCAGGAGGGCAGGGACCATGCCTCCCACGCCCTCCTGCCACGGTCAAAGCAGGAGCCAGCAGGAGGGCAGGAGCTGTGGCTGAAGCAGGAGGGCAGGAGTAGCTGACTGACCTAAGTGGGGCACGGGGCGGGGAGTCGAGCATGGGGTGGGCGTGGGGAGCTGGTACTGCCCCGGGCACCATTTTTGGCCGGTATGCCACTGCTGCTGAGCTCCAAGGATTTCCCAACCCAGAATTAGCAACCTCCCATCAGTACCAGGACTTAATGTGTAGAAATGTTTGATAATAGTTGTGTAACACTGTTGATATACTCATTACCTGTTCATATTGCTACTAGGAAAATTGGAATGGTTGTTCAACATAACAATGGTTATGGCATTTGTACCCCACCTGTCTTCTATAATGGAGCATAGGAATGTTTACATGGTGTTCCCAGGATGTTTTCCAGCCAGGCCTACTTAACTTCAGTAATACTGTTGTTATCATTTGACTTCCAGCAAATAACATAGAATCCTAACTACTGGGTGCATGGGAAAAAATATCCACAATCACCTCCTTTTCCTTCTCTAGGTTGTGGCCCTTTCTCCCAAATTAAGGATAATCTGCTAACTTATTTTTTATTGCATAAAAAGAAGAAGAGTTTGGATTTATATCCCCCCTTTCTCTCCTGTAAGGAGACTCACAACGTCTTTCCCCTTCCTCTCCCCACAACAGACACCTTGTGTGGTTGGTGGGGTTGGGAGAATTCTGAAGAAATGTGGGGAAACAAATCTGGTTCACCATACCGCTATAAGAGCCCGTCACTCATGTGGAGGAGTGGGGAATCAAACCTGGTTCTGCAAATTAGAGTCCTTCTGCTACTAACCCACTTCACCATGCTGGCTCTCCAACATAAACAAAAAAGTACATCAAACTGTTTTTCATGCATAGCTCCTGCTAAAGCCTAGTTGTTTGTTTTAATTAAATAAGCTGACTTAGTTTAATCTTTTTACGGAATGCTGGTTAAATTTATGCTATGAAATGTGTGCTTCTAGAATGGATCCCTAGTTGATCAGTTTCATTTGATGTCAAAAGTATCCATGTGATCACTAGGGGGCTCTTTGTACTGTAACACAACATCAGCAATGCTTTGATGGGCAGAAAAATTGTGGCTGCAATTGTCTGCACAATAGGGCAAGCCCCTTTGAATTCTGTGGGACTGTTGTCTGTCCCAAGATAGATGAGGAAAATAACAAAAGATGGTGGACTGCTAAGCACCTCCAAGACAGTCATGCAGTTCAAATCTTTGTAGCTTTACTGAACACTGTGATGTGAAGCAAAATCGTACATAACAATCAACATAGGATTTCCATTTGTTTTGTCCATGCAGAACTGATCTTTGAGTGAACGGAGAATTCTGACTGAACCCTGCTCCTTACGTTGTCTCTGTTTCTCTGAGCCTTGCATTGATGGAGTACTAGTGACATAGAGATTATTCTGGCATAATGTATCATTGGTACAGTGGTGGTGTTGTGTTGGAATAAATCCACTAAAGCTACATTTCCCAGGTGCCATTTTATAGTATCTGGGAGAAAGATCCAAGGAATTATATATATATAATTTAGTGAATCAGGTTTTGCTGAACCAGAGACTCTAATCAGTTATGGTGATGGAGGGACTTAGCTCATTGAGAGAATTTACCAGTATATCAGTGATATTTTTAAATTTACTGTTGGTAATGGAATCAAAAACATCCATGGCAGTCAAAGAAATAGCCTCTGCTAAAATTAATGCTTCATGTTGCTTATACTTTCTTTTAGCTATCTTCTCCATGTCTCCGTATATGGCATTGTACAATTAATGATTGCGCTGTGCTGCTACACACACCCACTATTCAAGTTAGGACATGAGTGACAGGAGAGCAGTCTTCTAACTGCTTGTGAAAGTAATGGATCATGCAGCTGGAATAGATTCTGCTCATTTCTGTTTACCGTCTTGTGGGGTCCTAGAGCAGGAATGAGTGGCAGCAAGGTCTCTTTTTTCCTTTCCTCTGTGTAGGAAGACAGCTCATTAACTAATGCATGATAAATTATTTGTGCACAGCAGGTTCATTAATTTAACATGGAACAATCAGCTGAATGTAATTACAGGGTCCCGGTATCCTAGACATGTACGAACAGTTGCAGTGGCCCACCCATTTGACAAATCAGGTTGCTATCTACTGCAGAAACTCAGCAAAGGCCCCTTCCGCACACGCAAAATAATGCGTTTTCAAACCACTTTCACAACTGTTTGCAAGTGAATTTTGCTACTCCACACAGTTTCAAAGAGCACAGAAAGCAGTTTGAAAGTGCATTATTTTGCATGTGCGGAATGAGCCAAAGAAGACAAATCTACTCCAGCTCTGAGAACTGGTCGGAGTGCTAGCAACAGTTTTTCAGCATTCTAGTTCAAAAAGAATGAAGGAAAGTGCAGAGGAATGTTTACTGCCGTCATTTGCACTCTCATATTTCCCCTAGGGGTGGGGTGGGGGGTGGGGAGGAGGATTTTATGGTTTTCCTCCTGCCCATGTGCTCTCCCGTCCCCGTCTGGATTGGGCTGCCAATTACACTCATGCATGTGCTACTCTCATGCATAACAGCTGTTCAACATGGCAGGTGGAAGCAGTTTAATATTGGTGTGTATATTCTACCCTCTGTCAATTTTTTTCAGGATCCTCCAATGTTAAGACTGCGCCTGCCAAGGCTCTGCAGCAAAAACATATTAAAATTCACACGACTGTTGTTTTCTATTGCTTATGCTTCATTTGATCAATTACCTCACTGGATCGATGCCAGTTCTTAGATGGCTAACAGCCTGTTTCAAAGGCTAAGGAATGTTTCTGTCTCTCTCTCTCCTTTGTCTTTTCCATTGTATAATGTAGTACATTGTGACATTGTAAGCACTATCTGTACTTAAATTAACATTATTTTTTGTAAGAACTGACTTTCTTCTCAGAAGGTGGTTGAAAGCAGCACATAGAAGCTGTACCTAGGAGTTACAGAACAAAGCAACATGTTTAAATGGAGTCCTGACAGGTTGCCAATAGTGCCAGAAGTATCTGTCAAAAAAGATTTCCACTTACTTCTGTATTTGCCAGCAAGAGCAGAAAGGTTAAAGCAGAAAGGTTAATCCCCTTTGTTCTCTTTCTGTCACATAATCTAAAGCAGAAATGGTCAACGTCTATACTGGGGTTGGGTGTCTGTTTTTCGGCATGTTGTTTGAGGGCAGAAGGCTGTTTTGCCACATACCATACTTTGAATAGTGAGTGATGATCAGGAGATGAAGTTTAAAAGTGTGTGTGTGTGTGTGTGTGTATAAAAGAAATGTTGAAATGCTTCTGGAAAAGAATTGTTTTTCTTTTTCCTGAAGTGTGACTTTGTGATCAAACTTTTGATGACATCTTAAAATATCATCGAGAGGCATGGAATGCTTTGGGAAACCATATCTGACTAATGGGATAATTGTTGGCCACCTTTGGACTAAAGAAATAAAGGAGAAACTTACTGACTTTGGAATATTCTGCCACGGGAGGTGGTGGCTACTAACCTGGATAGCTTTAAAAAGGGCTTGGACAGATTTATGGAGGAGAAGTCAATCTATGGCTACCAATCTTGATCCTCCTTGATCTCAGATTGCAAATGCCTTAGCAGACCAGGTGCTCAGGAGCAGCAGCAGCAGAAGGCCATTGCTTTCACATCCTGCATGTGAGCTCCCAAAGGCACCTGGTGGGCTACTGCGAGTAGCAGAATGCTGGACTAGATGGACTCTGGTCTGATCCAGCAGGCTAGTTCTTATGTTCTTATGACTTCTAACCAAGGTGATGATCTTCAAAAATTTGTTGTATCTCTGAGAAATAACATATAGACAAGGTGAAGAATATCTCAGTGACCTCTGAAGAGGGTTGTCCTTTCTCCTCGCAGGCTGGGAGTACATCTCTTGGCTAATTTTTTCAGGTTGTTCCCACCCATCCATGTGGTACTTCCTGGAGTGTTACCTTAGAAAACCTGTGTCATCTTTTTGTGCAGGAAAAAAGTATCCTTATATGTGACCTCAATATCTCACTTATGTGACTGGATTTCAATGGAAACTATTTATGTAGAACTACATATTTGGATTGGCTGCCAAAACATTTACAATCAGATTTTGGTCTATAGTTTCTTTGGTGGTTGAATTTGGTCTTATATTTTATAGTATTGGTACAAACCTCGTCGTTTGTAGACTTTCCCTTACATTATATTACCTTAGTTTGTTCTGAAGCAAGCCTTAGAGACTGCTGTACAGTTCCTTCTTATACTTTGAAAGCATGAGGGTATGGCTACGTAAGATGGAATTTTAAAATGCAGACTAACTACTAAACATAAATGAGAAAAGAAATTCAGCTATTTCCCCTCTATATTTATTATTACACATATCATAACAGCAGCATAGTCCAAAATCTTCTTGCTATTCCCCTTGTACACAGACTGCTTAGAGCAGGCTTCTACTAAACATGGTGCCTGTGGGTGTCATAGCACGTTGATACCTCTTCTGGTGCTCATCAAGTGTTTTCAGGAAGTGGGTAGGTAGAGCTTTTGCCCAGCAAGGTTTCTGATTGATTATTGGAAATGGAATCAGCTGAGCAGATTTTTTAAAATGTTGCTTTGGCAGCAGCTGCTACCACAGCACAAGGATCTAAACAGGGTTACCATTGTTGAGCCATGGCAATTGTTTCATGGCTGGCTTTGCTTCCTGTGGAAGCCATTTTGTGGAAACCATTTTGTTGCTGTGACAGAATTCCAAATGTACCTGCAGGCTCAAAAAGGTTGGGGACTCCAGCCTAGAAGTTGTGCACTATAGGCCATCTTGACAGCATTAGAGGCCCCCCGGGGAAAGCAGTGCACCGGGGCCACTACCTATACAACAAGGTGACCAGACGTCCTGCTTTTGGCGGGACAGTCCCGCCTTAAACCAATTTGTCCCACGTCCCGCGGGTTTTTTTTTCTGTCCCGATTTTTGGAAGGCTGCCGCACTGCCTTCTGGGGTGCTCCCCTTTTCCAGCCATGTCACAGGCAGGGGAGCGCCCCAGAAGGCAGTGCGGCAGCCTTCTGCGCACGCGACAGCAGGAGCGCACTGCCTTTGGGGCGCTCCCCAGTTTCCCACCCTGTCACAGGGTGGGAAACCGGGGAGCGCCCCAGAAGGCAGTGTGGCAGCCTCCTGCGTGTGCCTTCTGGGGCGCTCCTGCACTGCCTTCTGGGGTGCTCCCATTTCCCGCCCTGTGACACGGCGGGAAACCGGGGAGCGCCCCAAAAGGCAATGTGCTCCTGCGGCCACGCGCCCGCGCCCGCCTGCCCTCCCACCCTGGTCCCGGTTTTAAAAGGTGACAATCTGGTCACCTTACTATACAACCACTCTCGTTATTTAGTGCCTGAGGTATGTACACATACATGCGCATGTGGTCGCAAAAGTGACTGTGATTCTAAACTGCAGGCAAATGCCAATGTCCACTTGTTATAAAAACTAACATTAATATTGTTCATTATCTTTAGTAAAACACATGCTAAATATGCATTTTCCAATAATAAACATGTATAGTTTAGTAGAGTATACTATTTATTTATTTATTTATTGAAAGGAAGTCACAACATATATAGATTAGTGTGGGCCCCTATGTTTGTGGGGTCCTCAGGCAACTGTACAACGTGCCCATGCGTTGAGAACGGCCCTGGTGCACTAGATTTTGAAACCTATTCCTCCCACAGCAAAGCCTGAAGCTCCTGAATATCTGAGTGAAGAGGAGGTGATCTTTCTTGCTTAACCTGATCAGGTACAGGCTGGACCATGGCATAATGCTAGCAGGTGCTGTGTTTGTGCTCCAAGGAGGGATAGCACACACAGGCAGCCCCATAAATGGAGAAATTACCTGGATATACTGCCTCTGGCATCAAAATGTCTTGGGTCATCTCTGGCTTATAGTTTAACATCACCCTATTTCAGTGGTTCTCAACATTCCTAATGTCACGACCCTTTAATACAGTTCCTCATGGTGTGGTGACCCCCAACCAGTGGTGGGATCCAAAAATTTTAATAACAGGTTCCAATGGTGGTGGGATTCAAACAGTGGGGCTGCCGCACACCTGCACCTCCAGTCCCAATTGGGCAGGGAGGTTGCTTTAGTAACCCCTTCTCGGCACTCAGAAAAAATTAGTAACCATTTCTAGAGAAGTGGTGAGAACTGGTTGGATCCCACCGCTGCCCCCAACCCTAACAGCTGGAGAACACTGATGCAGAGAGTCTTAGGTGACCCCTGTGAAACAGTCATTCGACCCCTAAAGGGGTCGTGACCCACAGTTTGAGAACCGCTGCCCTATTTGATGTTTTTATACAAATTCACATAAGGGATGGGCCCACTGCACAGGCTTTTGAAAATGCTTTGCAAACCTTTTCAAAAAAACCATTTGTCCACACTGACCTTCTCAAAAACACTTCCTGGTGGCCATTTTGCAGTTGTTCTGTTTTTTAAAACATCTTAGATTTGTAGCTACAAAGCTTCAAAGCCTCATGCTGTGATTCTCTAGGGGTCGTGTCTATGTAGCTACATAGACACAACCCTCTGAAATAAAAAAAAACCAAACCCTGATGGAAATACAGCGCAAGACAGCAGGCACAAGCTCAGAAAATGATGCTGAGTAGGAAGTCTGGGAACGACGGAGAGGCATGGGAAATGTTTTAAAGAGATTGTACCACAAGTGAAAACATTTTCAAAACGTTTTCAAAAAAGAATGTGGGGGAACAGCATGCAAATAAAATGTTTTCAGGCAGGGAATAAACATTTTGGACTAAAAACCATGCGGAACTCCATGAAGGAAACATTTTATTTCCTCCTTCAAAATGTTTTATTTGGTTTGTGTGGAAAGAGCCATGGTATAACAGATGGTATAACCTATGGATGTTTTAGGCAATATCATTAGCCACTGAAACCCCTATGTGAAATGGCGACTGACTTTGTCCATTATAGTAGGAAGGTTCTAAAATACATAATTCACAGAGTATTCTATCTTCATAAAATATGTGCTGTGTCTACAAGGTACAGCGGAATCTGGATAAAAATAAACTTTTGTCACATTAGCTTGATGAAAAGATCCAAATTAGTTCAGTAAATTTCAGTAAAGTGAGAAAAGTTCTTGCTCAACCCAGCTTGTTTTGAACTGCTGGGCTAATCACGGGCACTTAGGTAGTGGGTGTGTGTGGTACAGCATTCCAAATAGATTATTTTCATTGCCCTTCATTCCTTGCTCTGACATAGGGAGAAGAGTGCTTTTGGCATTAACTGTGGAACAAGGCACTGAGAAATACCTGTCTCGTACACTGATTTTCCATACGTTGCGTAATTTGGCAGTTTTCTGAAGAGCAAAGGCCAATTTTATGTTATGTGGAAGATCCATGATTAGGACAAGCAATGTTTTTATTTTTGCTTTAATTCAGCTGTTGTAGGCTTTGAATTTGATCGAATCAGCAATACTAGGGCAAAGAACTCGTAACCATTTTCTGATGCTCTGCTTCCTCTCCCAGCACCATCTCTCCAGTCTGAAGAAAAATATTGGATGATCTGATCATTAGTCTTCAGGTGACCTGCAAGGACTTGAGTGGGGTTTATTATGTTCTCCTTCCCCGTCATTTTTTGCTTCCCTGAAAGCATCTATAGCCTCTGTCCCATTTTCGTGCTTTCTTCCCACCTGTCAGCCAATCTACCTTTCTCTGCCCCAGAGTCTTCAGCTTTCCCTCTTAGCCTTCCCAGGCAACCTGCTCTTGGGAAAACTCTGAATGGTGCTGGCTGCCAATTAGGTGCACAATAGGGAACCCTCAAGGACTTGCAAGAGGCACCTCACTTTCCCCTCTATCCCTCTGCCCACACTATTTCTTCTTGACTACTTTCTGGCATCTCCCTTCCCTAGGGTTGGGTCTATGGGGGTAAGGAGGGGAACCTGCCCTGGGCATGGGAAGAGAGGGTCGTGGTTGAGAGGGGTCAACATGGGCTGCAGAGGCAGCCACTAGTTAGAGGCAGAGGCTGCCACCCAGCTGCAAAGAGAAAAGAGCTGCTTGGAGCACCGCTTGCAGGCTGCCGCAGAGCCAGTCACAGGTTCACCACAGCAGTGCCTCTTCTCAAGTCACAGGCATGCTGCTTTGGTAACAACTTCAGCCCGGGAGCCAGTGTGGCTACCTCTTGCACTAGCTTGTGAGGCCAGTAGGGGTCTGCACTAGCATTAAGCAATGCACCAACACCCGGAGCAATTCTGCAGCCCAGCCAAACTCAGCCAGCACAGCATGAAGGCTACCAAGCCACCTGTGCCTGGCCCTCATGTCTGCCTGCCATGCCTTGGCCCCAGGTGTGCATAGAATCATCCAGCGATTCCTAGTGACTCTGGTTTCAAAAGTGAGACTTATGTTCAAGATCAGCTTGCAAACTTGTGTGAAGGGGAGAGAGTTGCTCTCTGCAGTCACCGTTCCCCTTTAAATTAACTACTTGTCAGCCAGATAAGGAGCTCAAAGATGGTCTTTTCATGGTTTTATGCCATAGGATGAATTTTGTGTGAGCAACTAAAAAGCTGTCAGTTCCATTCTTGTTGCTCCTTAAGAGCTGAACCAGATCATCTGGAATGATATAATGGAGAATGAGGTTTTAAAGAAAATCAGAGTGGGTTTTATCCTTGTTTAACAATAGATGGAAACTGTATTTACTAAATAGGTCAATATTATCTGATTTACATTTTTTCTATGTTTTTAGGGTGGCTAAGTTATGTCCTCATCAAGGCCGTTGCAGGGGCACACCACCCAGGGAGACATATGGGGTCAAATGTCCCTGGGCTGTGGCCATTTAGTCACGTGGGGGTGGGGCTTCGCCGGTCTCCCCTGATTGGCTGGTGTGCCTTGATGGGGCGGGACCTTTTCCTACTGTGGAAACTTACATTGTAGGGGTGTGATTAAAAAAAACCAGCATGTAAAAGTTTAATGTTAAACTGTGCAAACAGTTAATCGTTACCTGTGTAAACCATTAACGATTCAAAGTTACACGTTTGACTGTTTAACGTTTGCGTCCCCTTCTGCTGGCTGATCACAAAAGCACACCCCTCCTCCTTCCCTCCTTGGATTTGTGAGTTGGGGCATGTTCTATAATGTGATGGTGACTTTGATATGACCTGGTGTAAAAAACGTTGTGTGGGCATGGTGGTGGTGGGGGGGGGGAGGGGGGCAGCTGCCCATATGGGGGATGGGGTGGAAAACTCAGATTTCGTACTGGGCTACATTTTCCCTAGATATGCCTCTGGCCGCTGATGTCCCTTTAAGTAGTGCCGAATGCATCTCAGAAAAAGATTTTGAATGATTTCCAGATTAATTAGCAACTAATTGAACTGAATTTTATCTTCTTGGGTTATAAGTAAGCTCATTGAGAATATTAATGACTGTTTTGTTTTTAGAATCATGTACAAATATAGTTTTATAGAGAATTCTAATGACTGTCAAAAATTTAGAATTTTTGGATCTTGTAACTACATGACCATCATTATGCCCTTTTGCTCTGCCTTCTGCCGTTTTGTGGTTTGCATTTACCGATTGATAAGCCTTTATTTGGCATAAGGTTTGCATTTACCCAGAAAGAAACCCCAACCTTTAAAGACATTCCAGAATGTTAAGTGTTGGATCAAAAGATCTGGATTCAAGGCAGTGCTTTTCCCAAACTAACGGCAAAGTGAATCCCACTGGCTTTACTTGCACGTAAGACTAGAAGGTGTAAAAAGAGTGTGCTAAAGGGGAGAGAAGGCTACTTCTCTCACTAAAAACACTGTACAAAATGTAAGAGAATGAAAGACGCAGGGCAAGATTGTTGGACAACTGGCCAAACAAAGGAATTCTCCATGTGCACAAGATCTTCGGTTACAGGTAGATGGTAAGTTAAATATGAGCAGTCAGTGTGATGCAGCAACAAAAAAGGCTAATGTGGTCTTGGGTTTTTTCAATGGGGGCATAACAACCAGATCATAAGAAACTGGGAGGGGGTGCAGTTTGAGAGCTTACCCTGGGCACCAATTTCTGCGGATATGCCCCTGCATTTCACACATCTCAATTCCCCTCCTTTCCCCCCATTGTCTCTTCAGTTGCATTTATTCCACACGCTTCTGCTAAATGATGGGATGTCTTCTGTGATGCAGAAGAAAAGCCTACCACTTTTTTGTGCAGACATTCTACCATTAGTGCATAGTTACATTGAAGAAGCAATTCAAAAAAATTTCTCATCTTCCATTTCTACTACTGATAACTACCCATACAAAATGGAAGCCAACCCCCCCCCCCATTGGAGCAGGCACCATTACGTCAAGGTTCAGAAACACGTAGTCTACCCCCCATCCCACCAAAAAACTCACATTTTTTTTCAGCCAAAATAGAGCCGCATGATCATGACTGCATTCTTGAGTGAAATTGTCCCTTGACAATTTCACTCACTCCTAGCTGCGGACAGCTTTGCCTTAAGCTACATTGTTGGTTCAATATGAATTAGACAAAGTTGATTCAATGACTCCCGCTGCTGCTTCAGATTTTTAGAAATGTTCAGAGATTTGCATGACCCATAATTTAACAGGTTTGACTGCATGCCAAAAGCAACACTGTCTCCTTTACTATTAATCATACACCTCAATCTAGTGCATGTTGCAGTGATTCCAGGCAGTGAAGTTACATTACATTAAAAACTGGAAGATCAAAACATAGATGGGATTGCCAAACAGAACATTTTCGCTATAATAAAGACCAAGCAAAAAGTCCTATAATTGTACTGACGAGGAGACACACATATACAAAGCCTAAGATCACAGACTTGGGTTTTTTGGGTTTGAGTCTCTTTTAGCCCCTTTATTACATATGACAGTTCTAAGTATGTGTTGCTGATCCCAATTGCCCCAAAGATTTAGATTATAAAGCAGCTGAGTTCTTACTTGTTTTTCTGTTTCATATGTAAGGTTTAAATAGTGCAGATGTTCTCAATGCTTGTGCAATGCAGCATTACTGACTGTCTTTCAATAGTTTACACAACTGGCAAAATGGCTTTCATTATGACATAGAAGAGTGAGAGAATTCCTGTATTACAGAAAATCCAGAGGAAGAAGGTACAAGGGTATGACTTCAAATATTCCATACATCTTTAGCAATAAAAGCAAGACCACCCACAGTTAGCCTCAAGCAGCAGTAAGACCTCTCTCTTGATCTTACAAGAGTGCTAGGGCGGATCTTATTGGTATGCGTGCGGAGGGGGGGAGGGGGATACCATGTTACCAAATCCCAGCATGCTATTGCTGAATAGCTTCCTTATAAGTTTTCCTAGCTTTCTTGTAGATCTTTGGCAAGTAATAAATTTCACAGTGGTGTACAGTCTGATTTTCTGCTGGACATTCCCTAAGTCCCAAGTTCGAACCCCTTTGGGGGTTCAAGCCCTCACTTTTTTTAACCTTTGCCACAATAATCTGCTTTTACTTGTTCGTACCAGTCCTGTTCTTGCAAGTTAAGCATAATGCAACATGATGAGACCATGCACTCTACATGGAACATAATTGATTTTTTTTCTCCATATCCTTCTACACTATCACATTATCTATATCTATAAACGCGAAATACCACTGACTGACTCACTGACTCATCAAAAAAACTAAAAAACCACCTAACCTACAAAGTTGAAATGTGGCACACCGGTTCATTATGTGGTTTAGGTGCTCACTAAGAAAGGATTTTTTAAAATATTCAGTTTTACTTGAGTTATTACACATTTACTGTTGAACTCTGGCCATCTGCATTACTGTTGAACTCTGGCCATCTGCACGAACATCCTAAAAGTGACAGTTAAAAACCTGCTTGCCAAGCTAAATGATGCAGTACAGGGAGTAAAAATGATTCGTTTCACAGGAGATTTTAATAAAGGGCACTTTTACGCTCTACTTCCATGTGTCAAATCAATTAGTTCTGATAATGCCCACCAAACAACAAGCACAATTGAGCCAATGGTGGCCCAACTGGATTCTACCACTGTCCTCACCACATACAAACCTGTTTCTTCTGTTGAAACAGCTAAAGGGAGGAGAGGGATTAAACGCAGAAAGCGATTTACAGATTCGATTAGAAAAAGACAATTACAGGAAGCTGCTGCAAAATACGTGAAAAACAACCCAGAAGTTGTTGAAAAAATACGTGAAAAACAACCCAGAAAATCCTCTGAAGATGCCAGCCACAGATGCAGGCGAAACGTCAGGAGAGAATGCTGCTAGAACACGGCCATACAGCCCGGAAACCACACAGCACCCCAACCCAGAAGTTCACAGACAGGCTGTGATGAGGTATGCTGAATGTCACCCAGAAGTTCATAGAGAGGCTGTGAAAAAGTATTCCTCTAACAACCCACATGTTAACCAGACCGCTACAGCAAATTACAATAAAAAAAGATTACAAATCTAATTATCACCTTGGACTAAAAATATTTGTCTGGTTTTGAATATGGATCTCACATTGATTACTGTGGAGACAAGGTGATTGATCTCGGACTTCAATCGTCCTGTGCTTGGTGTCATGCTCTGAAGTGGTGGGATGAGCCCCCGGGAATGTGCTGCAGTGGCGGTAAAGTTTAGCTCCCTGCCATTCAACCCTACCCTGAACCTCTTCACAGCCTTCTCATGCATCAGCATCCAATGGCAGAACACTTTCTTTGGCTTGCCAGAAATACAATGGATGCTTCCAAATGACGTCTTTTGGAACCCGAGAGGTGAGAGAGAGCAATTTCATGCCAACATTCAAAGTGCAGGGACAGGTCTACCACAGGATAAGATGCCTCATGACAGGACCCCAGCAGCAGCCGTCATTTCTTCAGATATACTTTTTTGGGGGTGATAACAATGAGAGGGACATTCAGAGTGCTCCAGAGTTAGTTCACCTGACAGCTTGGTCATCCTTCAACCAGAGAGAAAAACCAAGAATATTGTTTACAGGGAAGTTTTGAGCACTTAATCTGAGGGAGAAATGAAAACTGTATGCTGAACAAGTTATTAGTATGGCTACGTAGACCACAAAGCTAGGGGTGGTGATTACAGTGGTACCTCGGTTTTTGTGGATAATTCGTCCAAAAGGAATCGACGAAAACTGAAATCGACGAAAACTGAGGCACCATTTCCCATAGGAATCAATGTAAATCCAATTAATCAGTTTGAGGCACTCCAAAAAGTGCCTGGAAGGGATTAATCGGCTTCCTCAAACCCCAGCAGGGAGGCAGAGGGAGCTCCTTATTTGGGCAGTGACATCAGGGGGAGTCACTGCCCAAATAAGGAGGTCCCTTTGCCTCCCGGGTGGGCTTCCTCAAACCCCAGCCAGCGAAGAGGCATCTGGACATGGCCCACCCACCCTAGCAGAGGGAGGGGGAGGGGAAGGAGTGAGGGGTGTCATGCAAAGGGGTGTCATGCAAAGGGGTGTCATGCAAAGAGAGTGAGTGAGAGGTGGCATGCAAGGGAGGGGAGGGAAGAGGAGGGGGGCATTTTTTATGATATCCGTAGCGGAGCACGGGTATCCTGCTAGTCATCAATATATCTAATTCTCAATACAGACCCATATGTGGATACTTAAATCTGGAGACCGAAACCATGAACAGGGAAGATACATCTTTATACAAACTTGAAGAAAGCTCCCGGTTGGCAGAAAATTCTGAAGTTAAAATAATACAAGCAGCACCTGCAGCTTTAAGAAAGGAATTACCTCAGGTACCATTGCTAGGCAACAGAATTGCCAGCCTTCTAGCTTACGTTTCTGTCAGTTAAACGCAAGGCATTTTCAGGTCTGTTTTAGCCTTTGAGGGAAGACTCATTGTGGCCAAACCTAGCAGCAAACTCCTCGATTACCATGACTCACCCAGCAGCTACTGCATGAAAGCCAGTGTGGTGCAAAATTTCAGACTAGAATCTGGAAGACCCACCTTTGAATCCTCACTCAGCCATTGAACCTCAGTGAGTGAATGCTAGCCAGTCGCACAGTCTCAGCCTAACCCTTATATAAAGCTGTGGTGCGACCGCACTTGGAGTACTGTGTCCAGTTCTGGTCGCCGCATCTCAAAAAGGATATTGAGGAGATAGAAAAAGTGCAGAGAAGGGCAACAAGGATGATTGAGGGACTGGAGCACCTTCCCTATGAGGAGAGGCTGCAGCGTTTGGGACTCTTTAGTTTGGAGAGGAGGCGGCTGAGGGGGGATATGATTGAAGTTTACAAAATTATGCATGGGGTAGAAAATGTTGACAGAGAGAAATTTTTCTCTCTTTCTCACAATACTAGAACCAGGGGGCATCCATTGAAAATGCTGGGGGGAAGAATTAGAACTAATAAAAGGAAACACTTCTTCACGCAACGTGTGATTGGTGTTTGGAATATGCTGCCACTAGAGGTGGTGATGGCTACTAACCTGGATAGCTTTAAAAGGGGCTTGGACAGATTTATGGAGGAGAAGTCGATTTATGGCTACCAATCTTGATCCTCCTTGATCTCAGATTGCAAATGCCTTAACAGACCAGGTGATCGGGAGCAACAGCCGCAGAAGTCCATTGCTTTCACATCCTACATGTGAGCTCCCAAAGGCACCTGGTGGGCCACTGCGAGTAGCAGAGAGCTGGACTAGATGGACTTTGGTCTGATCCAGCTGGCTTGTTTTTATGTTCTTATGTTATGTTCTTAACCTACCTCACAGGGTTCTTGTGTGGATAAAATGGAGGAAAGGAGAATGCTGTAAGCTTACTAAGTTTATGTAAGCTGGTCCCCATTGTGGAGAAAGGAAGGTATAAATGAGGTAAATGAATAATACATGTAGGGGTTTTCCCCACTTACCATTTGTGGCGCGCTACTCCCAGCGCGCTTCTGGCACGAGTGATTTCTGCCGCGGGGTTGCGTTTCCCACTGCCGTGAAGGTGCCGTTTCTTCAGTGCCAAAAATGACGTGCGCTGAAGGGGCGGGAGAGCGGCAGCATCGGGGCGGCTGTGTGGTTGCCGCCCTTGCAAGTGGGGAGCGCCGCTGGACCCTGTGCTACTTTCCCGCAGTAGCGCGCGGCAAATGGTAAGTGGGGAAAGCCCCATAGTTGAAGTTGGGGGTGGGAGGAAGAGATTTTAAAAAGTTGTTTGATGGATAAGGGGAGAAGGAAGCAAAGAAAGGTGAGGGTATGGCAGGGCCAGATCGACATTTTTTGAAGGGGCCATATTTTGTATATATTGTATACATATTTTTAAAATATAAATGTATGTAATCCATGTATATAATCTACATATATAATCTACAATTCTTTTAAATGATTGTGTTCTTTTTTCTTTTTTTCTGGGAGAACTCACAGAGAAATGAAACACCTTCGGGCAAAATAGAGCATATTTCTAATTCTTTCTCTGACCTTATAAAACTCTTCCCCTCCTCACACATTATAGTAAGTCAGTTCCCACCCTCATAGGACAAAGATTACTTATTCAGTAATAGTGCAGTAGAAAGAGAGAAAGAGAAAGAAAAGGCACCAACTATAGGATAATTTATTCTTTAGTGATGATGATGATTTTTTTGCATGAATGTGGTTTTAAATTTGTATTTTTATGTATGTATATGCATGGTGTAAACTACCCTGAGCCCAGTTTACCAGGGGAGGGAGGTGTATAAATAAAATTTCTATATCTTATGTTTCTTAAATTTTGAGTTATCTTACATATTATTTCTATATTTTAGAAATTTTAGCAATAAGAAAAATGATTTACGTTTAATTCATTAATCCAGTCAGTTAAAGGGAAGATGATTAGTCAAAAATCTTTAATCAATTGACAGGTTTAGAAAATACCTTTTTATACATATGCAAATATTACCTGCTATGGAAATATAAATTACTGTATAAATAGTCCTTCTTTAGGTGAAAATTAGTGATGCCAGCAGGCTTAGAGAAAAATGTCCAATCCCTTGAGTAGAGGCTTAATGCGTGGAACTGGGCATTTGAAGCTTTTCATGCCATGGATGGAGGTTTTTAAAAAAATCCTGTTAAAGAGACAGGATACTTTTTCTCAAGACCAACTGGTAACGCCAGTCAAAATCATAATCCACATCCTGGGGTGTTGAAGATTTATGTGCTATTCTAACCATGTCTATTGAGAATTCTCCTCAGGTCTATTTAACTGGATGTATACCCTGGAGAGTGTTCTTTAGATAGCTTTGATAATGGCTCAGAATATGGAATACGTATGTAGCCACACTTGAGAATTCTTGTGAAATTCTGTACCAAGGAAGTGCTCATAAATTTTCTAATATTTGGAAGAAAGCCCACTATTTGAATGTCAGACTGTAGAAATTGGCTATACGTCTGCCTTTTTTCCTTGAAGCAATCTTAGGCATAGTTATTAGTTCTTTGCTTGTGGAGGTTAATGCTGTTCTCTTTGATCAAACCTCACTGATGACGTGAAGTGTTTAAAATAATTTTAATTCAGATACATCTACTGAGTGTCTTGTAAGTATCAACAGCTCACACATGTCTGGTGTTTGATGAAACATTTTTTTTAAAAAAGGCTTTTATAATGTGTGTAGACAAAAACTTATTGCTGTTGACTGTGGTATCTGTAATTGAAGGAAACAGTGTGGTCTAGTGGTCAAACTGTCAGACTAGTATCTGGGAGACCTAACTTCAAATCTCTGCTCTGCCATGAAACCCGAA